>NC_079886.1:10479090-10802954 GCF_029227915.1 Hydractinia symbiolongicarpus
TGCGAATCTGACCGCAAAAATTGGATGAAGAATCTTCGTATGATCAAGATAAATTATTGCGAGAACAAGGGATCGAATTTTTCTTGGCGTTTTCGATCTTTTCTTTCTAATTTTTATGGCATCTTTTAGTGCAGAAATGAACAGGCTGGCATCGAATCCAGATAAAATAAAAATTGAATTATTTGAAAAAATATAAACAAGGTGGAAGCTTGTTTATTGAACAAATCAAAACTGCTTACCCTGCATCTCTCATGTTTTTTCCAACTTCTTGGGTTCCCCTCGCTGTTTTTTTCTGCATTGTTTTATTTGCTTTTGGAATTTTTATATTCTTATTGTAACAAATAATTTTCTCTAACCCCCCTGACGTGAGAAAAAATATCATCATATTAGAAACAAATGCTTTGAGAACTATTACTTTTGCGTTATTTTGACGGGGGAATTCTTATGCAAAAAAATGTTGAATAAGATTTCCGTAAGATCACTTTAAATAACTAATGAATAATTAAATATTCTCTTTTCAATTTCTTGTAAACAATGACAGGTAGAAAGAAAAAACTTCGTTAACGAATATCTTTGAATAATTTTTTTGCAAAATTTTCGGTTGCCTACCCTTCTTAAAAGGGATCTGTCTCAAAAATACATTAGATGACATCATGAAACTTTCGTTTTCGACTTTACAAGTGTTTGATCTCTATTCATGTGTCTTATTTTAATTTTTGGTCCACAGATTTGCATGCAAAAGTGACTGAAAGAAAAAGTAAAAAAATTTAGTGTTATTTATATGATCTTATAGATGTTTTACGGCATATTTTCAAAACGATTAAAGTTGAGAAAAAAATGAGACATGCGATTGTCGGTTTTCTGGAGTACGATATATGTACGATATGACAACAACAGTTGATAGTTTGGTATATTACAAAAAATGATTCAGATTCGTCAAGGAATCTAACTTGTAATGTCGCGTCAGATTTTTTCATTTCATGATCGCACGATGCTGTCTGCGTTTGTGAATCGGCCACTCCAACGGATGTCTGCGTAGATATACTTTTATGTAAATTATCTTTTTTTAAAAAGGGGGTAAAATATTATAAAAAAAAATTAAATTTAATCTCGTAATATTGTTCAGAGTAAAACAATCATTTTCTACTTACAATGTTTTGATTCGCCGAGAACCCAACGCTTATGTCACAACAAAAATATTATTTTAGCCTCCCTTTCATGTAGAACGGATTCGGTATAAATTTGCTTTCGACAACATGCGATATGAAAAATTTGTAAACATAAAGGAAATGTTATTCGACTTGTAAAACTTTAGAAATATAATCACTTATATTTTCGCCAAAAAAAATAAAAGTGCAATTCAGTTCGGGCTACTTTTTTATTATTATATTTGAAAGAACAAAAGCTCTCGCAATGTTATTGTTCTGTGTAACTATTCATTTCAATTTTGTTGTTTTACTCTCTGTTTATTATTTGTGAAATTTTATTACAGCTACATTTATTGAATAAATGATATAAAAACAGTTTTTTCAGAACTTCCACTGTTAATTATATGGCCATTAGTCTACCGTTATGTTTATGTTTGGTATCGGGTACCTTAACCATGCCATTAAGTACTCATATGCAAATGCGCTATATTGGCACGGTAGCTGTACTGTAAAGTATCTACAGACCTTGTTAATACACAGAAGAAAGATAGAGAGAGAAGTCTAACATCCACTACCACTAATAAATGTTTAAAAAAATGTTGGTTCGGGTTCATTCTGGTTTCTCCCAGGTGAAACTTTGAGTTTTTTTAAAATGCTGGAAGTCGCCGTCAGCCTCTGTGTTTTTTTGCGGCGTTTCCCGCGAGTCGGCACCCTCATACATTTTGAGACGATCCCTACGCTATTAAAATACTCCTAATTAAGCTACTAGCTTATTTAGGAGAAATATAGATTAATTTGCAGTTGGGCCACCGTCGAAAATATGTTTAGTTAGCGTCATTTCTAATTACAAAAGTGAGTCGGTCAGTCGGTTGGATAAATTTTTTTCCTGAAAATTTACAAAATAACTATATTTTGCAGCAATATTTTGTTATTCGTTTCAAATGTACGTCAGCTGTATTTTTAGCCTCTGTTTTAAGTTCCAGTTTTGTCAAACAACGTTGTTCCCATGGCTTTTGCTGGTACTGCCGTATAAATGCGAAGCAGGAATATATAGCACTGAGTAGCGAAGCACAGTCCCCTATCAAAATAAACCACTTTGCTCAATAATGTGCAAAGGTGCAAATACGAGGGTTCCGATAAGCCGCATTTGGCGTAAAAAGTGCGGGCGTTTTCGGGCGAGTTTGGTGTTTTGAAAAAAATTAGTATTAAGTATTCGCCCGAAATAACCCGCATAGGCCCGGGCAATGCCCAAAGAATTAAAAAACAGACACTAATATATGATTCAAAAAAACTATAAAAATTAAAATAAACTTAATATGCGGTAGCGAAATTCTTAGAAGAACTGTGAACATTTCAGCCATTTCAGCCACTTGGGGGTAATAAAATAAACAAATACGAAAATGGTTTTTCTTCTATATAAAATCAACAAACACGTGTTTCTTCTTTTACACTTTTAACTCTACCATCTTTAGTCCTAATGCCGTTCTAGTTAAACGGCACCGAGAGTCTAGCAAACAAAAACAAATATGGCGGCAATCTAACACCCCCACTTGACGTAAAGTTCTCATTAAAAATTACTCTCCAAATAAATATTGTTTGAACAATGTCAACAAATGTTTCTTTGGCGGTTTTGTAAATATATCCGCTTTGTTTTCACTTGAAGGTATATATTCTACAGCTATCTGATTCTGTTGAAAACATTCTCTGATATAATGGTATCGGATATCGATATGTTTGGCCTTCATGTGCTTTACGGGGTTTTTTAATAACGCTAAGGCACCTTGGTTGTCATTTTTAATCACAGGCGGCTTGAGGTCAAAATTTGTTAAATCTTTGATAAGTCGTGTTAGGTAGGCGGTCTCCTGAGCTGTTAGTGAGAGGGCCATATATTCAGCTTCGCACGTTGAAAGTGCCACAGACGCTTGTTTTTTCGACCTCCAACTGATAGGTGGCCCACTCGGATTGATGCTGATACAATAACCGGTAATACTTCTTCTGTTAGCCAAAGAAGAAGCCCAATCAGCATCACAAAATGCATAGAGACGAAATTCTTCATGGTTTAGTTTACGAAAAGTGAATGTATAACTCACAGTATTCTTTATATATCGAAATACATGTTTTAACATAATCCAGTCTGAATTTTCAGGCTTTGACAAGTGTTGAGACAGCTTAGTTACAACATAACTCAAATCTGGTCGGGAGCAAGTCATGGCATATACAATGCTTCCCACCATTTGACGATATAGTTTGGTGTCGTTATCGGTCTTCTCAGTATCACTGGTCTCATCTAATATATATGCGGCAGGGTTTTGTTCACATGGGGTATTCCTCGGTTTACAATCATTGAGACTGAATCGGATAAGGACATTTTTAAGGTAACGGGACTGGGACATGGTGACGTAGTCAATCCCCCTCTCAAAATCAATTCCAAGAAACGATGAGAGTGTTCCAAGATCTTTCATATTAAATCGATTCTTCAACTGGATCTTGACAGTGTTGAGCAGTTCGTCCTTACTTGATGTAATAATAATGTCATTCACCCAAACAAGTAACACAATGGTATAACCACATTGTCTACGAACAAACACACATGGATCGGCATGAGATTGGACAAAACCAATATCACATAAAAAATCATGCAGCAATTGGTGCCAATTGCGTCCACTTTGTTTGAGCCCATAAAGAGATTTATTTAACTTCCAAACATTATTGGCTGTTTCATATCCAGGAGCTGGTTGAACATAAACTTCACATTCTATTGGAGCGTGTAAATATGCTGCTTTAACGTCCATTTGATGAATGTTCCAATCTTCTTGAACAGCTACCTGTAGTAAAGTACGGATAGATTCCATTCTAGCAGTTGGTGAAAAGGTTTCTGTGTAATCTATTCCTTCTTTTTGACTGAATCCTTTTGCTACATAACGCGCTTTGTAAATTGGGTTGCTTAAATTTCCTTTGATGGTGTACACCCATTTCCCCCCCACTGCTTGCTTATTTTTGGGTAGTGGTGTTTCGGTGAACGTATCGTTGAGCTTCAAAGAGTTGATTTCTTCTTCCATCGCGCTTATCCATTGATCTGCATCATCTTGTTGAATTGCGTCATTGTATGTGTTTGGAACATTCAGATAACAACAATCATAATCGGTGTCTGCAAAATCACTACAGTGATAATCAGCATATCGTGGTGGAGCTTTGCGTTCCCTAGTTGGGTATCGAGCCTCCGGATTTCTCTCTGGGTTCTCATTTTGTTCTGAACTACTTTTTGTAGCCGGTTTAGTATTGGCTTCAGTTGAAAATAAGTCGTTGCTGATGGCTGTGTTCGGCTCTTCGACATGAAATTTTTCCATAAATTTCACAAGTCTATGTCTTGATACAGTCCTGCTGTCGGAATAGTAAACTAGATAGGCTGGACTCTCTTTGTCATACCCGACAAAAATTCCTTTACGGCTTCTTGGGTCCAGTTTCTTTTGATTATGGACGTATGCATAACATATTGTACCAAAAACATGTAATCTTGAGATGTCAGGTTTTAGTCCTGTGATAAGACCATATGGTGTTTCTCTGATGCGGTCTACAAAACAACGATTTCGAATATGTGTAGCAGCCATAACAGCATATGTCCATAAATGTTTAGGTAAGCTAGCTTCAAGTAACAATGCTCTTCCCATTTCAAAAAGGGTGCGCCAGCTGCGCTCTGCAGTGCCATTTTGATGAGGAGAATGTGGAGCAGATATTTCGTGTTTGATACAGTGTTTTGTCTGGATAGTTTTAAAGTCCTGTGATATGTATTCCCACCCCCATCCGATCGCATTCGTTTTACATCACCAAATGGAAAAATTTCTTCGTCAAAATTAAAGGTTTTCACTTTGCCGTAGGGCGCTATGTCTGCTAAAAATTTTTCTAATGCACGGGACGCATCAGATTTCTGTTTTAAAAAATAAGTGAACATACATCCTGTGAAATCATCATTGAAAACAAGAGCATATCTGAAGCCATTCAGTGACGCTGGTTCTATTGGTCTGGCTAGGTCGGTGTGTACAAGTTCGAAAGGAGTCGTGGCACGGATGTCTGGCTGACGATTACGAGTGTTGGTCTGCTTTGCTAGTGTACATACCTCACAGTCAAATTTTTCTCGTTCACTGATGTGCATTCCTTAAAGTACAGATTCTAATTTTATCACATCATCAATATTACAGTGTCCTAATATTCTGTGCCATGTTCTCAAATCTTCTATGCGTTTTTGGCTCACATTATTTTTGTACAGATAGTATAGTCGTTGGCGTTGTTCGATTGGAAAGATTGTTCCATCTGGGGCAATAAGATTAGCATGATCATTGGAGAAGTTGACAACAGCACCTTTACGGGTTGCGGCTTGAACAGAAAAAATATTTTGAGGGTAAGTTGGTACATACAGTGCGTTTTCAAGGTTAACTTTAACTAGTTCTCCACTTTCTGTACGTAAGTATGTGACATACAATCCTCTTTTCAATTCTATATAATGTTCAGCTGGTTTGAAGTTGTTATCAATTTCAATCATATTTTCTTCAGAATTCACTATATGGGTTGTTGCTCCACAGTCCACGAGTAGTGTCTCACTACCATTAATTTTCATACTGAAGTCATCATTAATCTTGAATGCAAAAGAATGACTCTGATTATTATCACTCATTGACTTGGCCTGGTCACGGTTTTGTTTCGGCAGTTACGGTTCGAGTGCGATGAGGATCTACAAACGGTACACCATTGTCGCCGACATTCACTCGCTTTATGTCCTGCAACTCCACAACTGTAACAAATGAGTTGTTTAGATAAATATTCATTTCGTGCTTTCATAATAGCTTCATTTTTATTAGCTTCTGGTTTTGTAGATCGGGCAGTTTCAGTTTCATCAAAATTTCTCAGAGCTTGCTTGAATTTGTGAAATGTGTCTACAGTTTCGGATTGTGTTATAATAGCAACAAAAGCTTTGTACTGATCAGGGAGTCCCTTGAGTACCATTGCAATTTACAAAGCATCACTGACATTCTCACCAGCTGTTTTCAATGTGGCTGCAGCTTTTTCTGCCCTCATCATATAATCAGTTACTGATTCATTGTCACTTTTCAACAATGTTGTAAGTTGGTTGTATAGGGTAATTATTCTCGGTTTGCTACTTCCTGAATAAAATTCTCTTAGTATTTTGAACGCCTTTCTTCCATCATCTTTTGCTTCACGAATGACCATTGACAAAGAACGTTCATCTAAAAATTGTATAAGTTCAGCAAATGCAAGTTCATTTTTATCTGGATCAATTTCGATACTACTAGTTCCAACTAAAGTGTCTTTAAGTTCCTTGACTCTCATGTAACCTAAAATCTTTGTTTCCCATATCTCAAATTTTCGTTCATCCCCATCAAATATCAAGTTCTGCCACTGGTTTCTTGGTGGACTGGGCCCATAACCTGTGAACATTTTAGCCATTTCAGCCACTTGGGGGTAATAAAATAAACAAATACGAAAATGGTTTTTCTTCTTTATTACTATTATTTACCCAGGATAGCCTCTTCAGTTCCTATTGGTACTGCTATCAACGAGGGTCCTGCGAAGGGAGTCCTAGCGCATTTAAAGCTCCAATTTGAGCTACGAAAGTCGTGGAAGCACAGCAATCGCTCAACTAGACAACCGCCTAAGATATCAATCCTATTCTCATGCTGAGCGCTAAGCAGAAAGGATAGATTCACACTTTTATAGTCTCTGGCATGACTCGGCCGGGGTTTGAACCCAAGACCTCCCGCACTGAAAGCGAACGCTCTACCACAAGGCTATCAGTCTATATAAAATCAACAAACACGTGTTTCTTCTTTTACACTTTTAACTCTACCATCTTTAGTCCTAATGCCGTTCTAGTTAAACGGCACCAAGAGTCTAGCAAACAAAAACAAATATGGCGGCAATCTAACAAGAACTGTTTTTGATGGTTTTTAAAAAAGTTTACTGTATAAATAACTTTTATATAAACTTTATTAACTCCTTTCTCTTAAAGCGCCTTTTTCCCAACCATCGTCCACATGGTTTGTAACAAGGAATTGGATTTCGGGAATGTTCCAGGTGAGTTCGGGAAAGTGCGGGGGACAACCGCCAATTTTATTTGAAAAGTCGCCCGAACTCGCCCATATATATGCAGGCGTTTGCAGCTTATCGGCACCCTCTTGTGCAAATGCAAAAGGTAAATGGTGATTTTTTTTGCGTGTCGAAGATTGTTTGTGGATTGTTTGGTTTATTTTTTACAAATTTACTGCCTCCTTGACTCGACTTTCGCCTTTCAAATTAGAGTCGGTAGGTGTGACGCTAAACAATTATATTTTTGAGGGTGGTGTTGTCCTTAACTGTATAACATCTGTGGAAAGATGTTATAGCTATTCTGGCCACAAGTCTGCATTTTATTGCCTGTCCATTTTTCAGATTTTTACGCACACATGCGCAAGAATCTCGTCAAAACGTAGCTTAGCTAGCTAAACATTTGTTGAACCCGTCTAGGTTCTAGAAGGTAGAGGAAAAAATTTGTTTTCGGCAAGAATTTCGTAGCTTCGTGGTGTGTGTGACTTAGCAGTTCAAAGCTTGTAACTAAAGTTACACTAAATTTGATACGAAAAAGCTAAATAACGAAAAGCAACAAGGAAGATAGAGAAACGTGCTTTTTCACTTTAAAACGTTCAATCACGCGTCTTTGCCGCCATTACCGTGTCTTGATTGCCCGAGAAAATGTAGGCAAGTCCTTCATTTAGTGGAGTAATTTGTCGGTTAGTCGTCCACGTATTACAAGTAGAGTTGAGCTTCTATAATAAAACTTATAAAGTATACTTTCCTATATTTACAAGAATAATGTTTTCTCACACTCTCACTCTCAGTTTTTTCTATGTGTTACAATATCTATCCTAAAAATACTTTCTTTTGTCTATAACTGTTCCAAGTAACTTATGTTTTGGTACTTTTTTAAAAGAGATAAAAGTATCGCATCGTATTTTCATTTAAGAATAAATTCCATATAACGGGACCTCTGTGTCGAATGGAAAAATTAGTAGATTTAAGAATGGTTTTGGAATAATAAAATTACTTTTTGCATACCTGGTAATGTACCTATGCTCGATATTGGAATAATGATTTGTGAAAATTGTAGGTACCAATCCATGTTTAACTTTAAACATGAACTGGAGAACTTGGTGCACGTTCAATTGAAAAATATTCAGAACTCCAAGTTTATGGAGAATTGGTTGGGAAGGTGTGTATCTGTTCACTCCGAATATTATCCTACAAGCATGTTTTTGTTTATTATATAATTTATGTAGTTTAGTTTTGTTAGTGCTACCCCATCCAATGTTACAATAACTTAAATAGCTATGCATGAATGAAAAATACAAATCACGTAAGCAACGAACATTCAAGTATGGTCTCGCTTTATATAGGACTCCAATATTTATCGCTATTTTATTTTCTATAATGTTGATATGATCTCTCCATGATAAAGTTTCATTAAGATAGACTCCCAAGAATTTTACATGTTTTTTTCACATTAATGTCATTCAGTTTTAAACATGGCATCTTCAGGGGGGATTATCAATTTTAGATGGCTTAGAAAAAAGAGCGTAATTAGTTTTATTTATATTCAGGGAAAGTTTATTTGCTTTGAACCATTCTTCAATTTATTTTAGTTCTTGGTTTACTGTATCAAAGAGACTTTTTATGTTACTATGCGAATAAAATAAGTTAGTATCATCAGCGAATAAAATAAAATTGAGAATTTGTGACGAACAATGTAGATCGTTAATATAAATTAAGAAAAGAAGTGGTCCCAGAATAGAGACTTGCGGAACGCCACATCTTCAAATGTGGCTTCAATATTATAACGCAATAATGATGATCCCACACTGTACGACACGAAACTAAAGTTGGACGTGTTTGTAGCCTAAGAAGGCTACTTTATCAGTAAATCAATTGTAGTTGGTACATAAGTAAGGAATGGAATCAAAGGCAAAAGTAACAAAGGTGTAGTACGTCCAGGTAACCTACTGCAATATTGTTTGTTCGCCGTCAAAGTCTTCCACACCATGAAATGCCGAAGTTTAGTACCGGAAACTATGTGCCATACTTATCCATCATCAGGCTACAACAGCCCTTTGAAACAGTAACTGCATTTGAAACGATGAAAACAGCTATTGGTACCTTAACCAAAATTTTCGTAAGGTAAAGAGAACACTGTCCGTGTACGAAGCTACTAGTCATTCATTGTCGGTTTGTACTAAGAGATACAAATGGCACAAGTGACTTCGAAATACCCAGAATACAGCAAAAAGTGTTTATCTATACATCTTCAGTTTGTATGAGGCATACAGAATACATTTCAAGCAATTTATGTCCCAAAGACCATGACTGAAGCCGAGTGGTCACTATTACGCTAGTATTTATACACAAATCGTCAATTCCTCACAAGTTATTCTGCTCAAATAGAGTATTGTCTTGAATGTTTAGTTGACTTTTAAGCAGGAACTTGAAAAAACAATCCGTAATGTCATCCATTCTTCATAATTTTCCACTAAAGTCATTAGAAATCCGAAAATTCCTCAACGGTTTCTAGAATTCTTAAGTATACCACAGACTGTCAAATTTCATAGAAAAAATAAATGAAGCCTTTTTAACGTGGCTAATATATCAAAACGCAATACATGATGGTCTTACTCGGTATGAAGCAAAACTAAATATGGATATGTTGGCATCCTACAAAGAGCTTATTTATCAGTAAATCAAGTGTAGTTGGTAAATAAACAAGGCATAAAGGGTGATTTGCCAGTATTCATCATAATATCACATACAAAGAAGCAAAATGGATCGCTCATATATTCCTTTTTAATTTCACATCTTGTGTTCTGTAAATGTAAAATTGAAAAGGAATATTCAAGCGGGTCTGCTACATTTGCTTCTTTGTATCTGATGTAATGACGAACACTACCGAATCGCCCTTCATGCATTGTTTATCTATCAACTACGCTTGAGTTACAGATAAAAAAGCTCTTTTTAGGAGCATGTTCAGACTTTGTTTAGTTTTTATACAGTGCAGGACCATCATGGCGATGGTGAAATATTTGTGTAAAGTTTGACTGCTGTAAGTCCCTGCACTTTTTAACAATAGTGTTGACTCTGTAAATAATTATGTTTATGTGTGAATAGAGTTTGTACAGCGATTGTAAAAGTGGATAACTATTTGCGCACCACTAGAAAAAGACGCCACACTACACTCTACTACGAAGAAATGCATCCCTACTTCGCTTTTATACAAAGGAATACGCACCATTACAGAAAAGTACGCTCTAGTATGCTCTACTACAGCCTACTACACTCTACCGCAGGCTACTACGCTCTACTACAGCTTACTACACTCTACTACAGAAAAATACGCTCTACTACAAGAAAATACGCTCTACTGCGCTCCACTACACTCTACCACAAGGAAATACGCTCTACTACACCCTACTTCAGAGACTTACGTTCTATTAAGGCCTGCTACAAAAAATAACGTGCTACTGCATATCACTCCGAAAAATTACGCTTTACTACATTCTACTACAAGGACAGAAAGGGCCTGCTACACTCGACAACAGACATTGATGCGCGTCACTAGAGTCTGCTACAGAAAAATACACTCCATGCTACAATGTAGATTAGAGTCTAGGCTATTGTGTGCTGAAAGCGGGGCATGTGGATAATGAGAAATCAGCATCTCCACAAGATTTGGCAAAGTACATAGGTCTAACGCATGTTGAATATGTTATCTCCTTAATATTCAGGAAGTAATCGTGGATGACTTAATTTGTCTGTCTTTCACGCAAAATAATACCTCAAGTGTATCAAATAGATCAATATATCAATACAGTCGTCAAGCCGTGAAAAAATCCACGGGGTCGCCTGTTCTTTATATCGGGAACTTCCGCAAACGAAATGATGACCGACTGCGACTTTTTGTTTCAATAGTTACTATTTGTAAACAGACAGACGACGCCTATTATTATATAGAGACTAGTCGATAAGGCCCGTGAAAAAATCCACTTAGTCAGAGAAGAAATAGAAAAGACCATTTAAATTTTGATGACGTAAACAGTGTCCCGCACCTATAAATAAAAATTATTGTTCGAATTTTGTTACCCGTAGCATCTATTGTAAAGAAAATAATATAAATGGACATGTATTTAAGGAACAGATAAGAAGATAAATACGTTTAAAATACTGCTGACGTCAGGAAAGTCCCCCCAAAGCACCAAAAAATCTTTTTAACAAATTTATATACCCCGTTATCTTCATCGTATAGATTTCAAAACGCTGATCAAGAAAATGTATAGCATCAAGTATCTTTGACAAACGGTTGCAGAGATATTGGGGTTGAAAGATTTTTTGATGACGTCATAAACACGCCCATTCCGAAACGGATTCGGGGACCCAGGTGTGGAAAACTCACCAAACTTGGTCAAAGGTGGTTACCCACGCGGTAAAAAATGACTGACGTCAGCACCTCGTTTCTAAGTTATTTGACCTCAAAGTTTTAAGTGCACTGCAATGGCTTCATTAATTTAATATAAATATTGATGTTAGCAGCTACCAACACAAGCTTACGTACTTCTTTCACACCATCCCATCAATCGGCGACGAACTGAAGAGAGTTGATGAAGCAGTTCGACACAGACTCATCCCAACCTTGAAGAGAATATAAAATGTTCCTTCTGGCGCAGTCACGTGCGCGAACACAGTGACGTCACATCAAGTCCCTGAATATCCAATACCCTGCAGTACCATACCATGTATCGCTATGGAATTCAAGGAGTTATCCCTAATAATCAGTGCAATGTAGTGACGTCATCAAAAATCATACAAATAGGAGCCAAAATTTCTAGCACAATTCCTAAAAGTCTACACCAAGGATAAGTCCCTAACATACAAAAATGAGTATGGGAAATTCCCTGATATTCATCAAAAATCAACGCATGCGCAGTAAAGACATAAATTAACTATATAATCTTCGGACTTTGTTGAAATACTATAATAAATGAGCTGTTTCAAAACGCAAGACATGTGCAACAATACTGTTGAAAAGCAGCCCTGGGTGCCCGAGCATGTCCCCAACAAGTTCAAGACGCAGGACATGTGTAACAAAGTTGTTGAATAATATCCTCATCTATTCGAATATGTGCCGGATCAATTCAGGGCGCAAGACATGTGTAACAGGGCTGTTGAAAAATATCCCTTTATGCTGAGGTATATACCGGACCAGCTCAGGACGCAGGATGTGTGCAACAAAGCCGTTGAAAAGGATCCCCTTATGCTCGAATATGTGCCAGATCGGTTCAAAACGCAAGACATGTAACGTGACATGCGCAACAACATGTGAAGTAAGTTATCTTACAACCATGTTGTAAGATAATACTTATAAATGTGCGTAAACTGTCAATCAAAATTCGATATCTTTGAAACTGCGCCCTAGATAGTCGCCTTGAAGACTATAGAGTAAATAGAGCATTGTAACGACTGTGAACGTATGTTGGATGCGTATGATAGATGTACCTGCGGAAGTAGGTTTGTGGAAAATGGTAGAATGTTGTGCTGGTACTGCTATCACGAATATATCACATATAACGGAGGAGGTTGCGTATGATGTGCAATTCTCTGAAGTCGCTCGAAATACAACAAACAAGATGCTGCATTTGAAAACAAAACCTTCACTCTAAGTACCGCCGGGAGGTTGAATAATGTCCGTTTTAGAAAAGTGTTTTTCACACAGAACAGTGTGGTTAGTTACACGAAAGTTGTCCTTTCCATCAACACGTTTGATTCTACTACACCACACTTTTCTCTCACCAACATCTTTTGGAAACGTGAAAAACTTGTTGCTGTTGAAATACGTTCACCTTCAAACTCTACTAAACCAGTATTGTCACAACCCCAGGCTGCACATTGCTTTCCAAGACTTTTTGTTCTTTGTTTACGTTTTTTTGACACACTATCCGCCATTGCGATTTTTATTATGAAGAAAGTACACAACGGCTACCTCGTTTTCGTGTTAACGCGATTACGTCATCGCGAATTTATGAAAAGGAGTATTTGTGGATCTAAACGAGTGAGGAAGAAAGTTCCAAAAAGAAAAATGCAAGAACAAAAAAATATAAGCAATGGTGTGTGTATTAATATCTTTAGCAAACGGTTTAACTGTTTTTATTTTTTGTGTTTAGATATTGACCTGAAGATGGAGTATACCTCCGAAATACATTGTGAAAAGTATAAACATTGTTGAGCCTTCTTTTAAAATGTTGAATTACAGTCATGTTTCTACCATTGCTAAAGAAATTGACGCTAAGGTAGTGATATTGACGTCGCCTCGTAACGTCAAAAGATTTAACATTTGAGACATAATTTTTTCGGCTACATCAAAGGATTTTCCTTTGATGTAGCCGAACACTTTCACTTTGCCTGTGTTACAGACAGACACAGTCTCTGTATTATTAAAGAGATTTCCTAGATCTACAGCAGCAGTTTTGATTGTTTGCGTTTTTTCCTCTTGATCGATTTCCAATTTTGATTTGCAGATTTCGCACCGAAAAGTTACTTCAAACCCAGTACGCAAAAAATATCTTCTTTGAAACGCCATTAAGTAAAATACTTTGTAATCTGGAGGTCATAGACGGAACTGGACTAAAGGTCATAAGTGAATACCTGATAAACTTTTAAAAAAAAGTTCCTTGGTAAGAAATGTATTCGCTCGCTTAAATGGCAAATGGTCTCGTCCAGAATAGCGTAAGCGTAAAAGAGCACTGAAGACGAGGTTGCCCTCCACAATTTCTCAAGAGCCTTCAAAAACACTACGAGATTAATAATGAACTTTTTCAACATTGTTGTCTGTTTTGCTCATTTTTGTTGTTCATTTCCCTCGACGAATGAGATTTTATGTATTTCTGCCCTGAAAGACAAATCCAACCCAAGTACATTTACCCAAGGCAAAATTAAAAAGATATCTCCAAAAGATATCTCCTCTACAAACATGTAAAAACTAATACTTTTAAAGGAATTCAGATTTGCTCTTGTAAAGAAATGTTTTCTTCCAGAACTCATCTTTCTTAAGTGATTATAAGCCTACCATTGTTTTTAATCTGTGTTCAGGGTTATTTTAAAGCCAATTCTTTGTATTTATAACTATTTGAGTTAAAAGTTAAAATTGACTTCTTGTATTAAATGAATAAAAAAACAGTCAAATATCTCCAGTCTCTGTTTGTCCTGTTCCTACTCGAGTTTATATTTTAGATTAGATTTAGGTAAACACTCTCTTTTAAGCGGGACATGCTAAAGATATGGTTTTTATTACTCTCAGCTTCCCCGTTCAAGTGACGTAGGTGTATTTTAGTTGCTAAAAAATCTGGTAATAATAACATGTAAAAACGACTAAAAAAATTGATCTTAATTTGACTGTTACTGCAATAATAACGTAGTGAAAAAAATTGAAGGTTTGAATAATGCTATCTTTTTTGTTGATTATACCATACATGTAAAAAATGTGGCGTTGATCAACTTCAGCAGTGTTAGATTGAAATCTCTAAATATGCATGGAATGTAAATGGTTATCAATGCGGAACGGATATCAAAAGCATGCAGACATTTTTATTTTATATTTTTAGCGAAAAAACCAAATATTGACTAACAATTCATGTGTTTGTCTCGTTTATTAAAACATTCAATACACCTGTTACTAAATAAACTATTATCACCCATATTTAAGAGAACTGGTAATCGAGAACCCGGGAATAATAATTCTTGTTGTGCCTGCACGGGGGCACAGAATCTATTACGGTACAAATAAAGAGATCGCTTGTTGGTGAAATCGCAACTCTGACGACCCCCTAAAAGCGTAAATATGAAGTTATTAACTAACATAAACCCTGTACCAAGAGCGATAACAGTTTTGGAATCTTTTTCTTATGTTTACGTTTTCGATCAAAATGAAAAACACAAGTGTATTGAGAAATGGAACGAACACAAGATACGGCAGCTATACTCAAATCTTACAAGCAAGTTTTTTATCTGTAGGGACGTTGGATTTACTGTTAGTTCCACCCATGTTTATTCTTAATATTTTGTTTATTTGGTTGATCAAAAAGCATCCAACATTGCAGTCCAACCCAAACAAATTGTTGACGCTTCTTGCGCTGACTGATTTATTCAACTGTTCAGTTTCGCAAGTGTGTTTTGCAGTGGAAAGTATTCTTCTAAGCCGTGGACTGTTTTACTTGAATTTTGATAAAATTGTAGCTTGTATTGCATACTCAGTAACTGGAGCTTCTTTTTTCAGTGTTATTTTGATATCTGTTGAACGCTATATTGCCATCGTTTTCCCATTTTACTACAACATGAAATTCCGCTTGTCTCACTTGGTCATACTTTATGTTATTCTAGTTTTGTCTTGGTTAACAACAGTTGTTATCACGTTAACTGTTTGGCATATGATGGCATTTTATATAATCGCTGCTTTAATAATCGCTTTTGGATGTGGCGTCATTTTTATTTGTTATGTCGGCATCTTTTGTGTTTATCGCCGTACTCAAAAAAACATTAAATTACCATGTGGAAATTACGATGTTAAAATAAAAGTGAAAAATTACCGTACGGCGTTTATAGCGGGGTTGGTGATCATGACTTTAGTAGTGTGCTACGCACCATTTTTGATACTTTCGTTTTTAATGTGGAGACAAGTGGCGATGAAGATTTGGCTGATTCTGCCGTGGACACAGACTGTTGCTTTGTTACCCGGACTCATTAACCCGATCATTTATTACTGGCGTTTAAAAGAAGTCCGTGCAAAATTTTTACGTTTGTGGAGTAACTTGCAACCTTTTCACAGGTCACGTGAAAGATGTCGTCCCTTTTATTTGCCGTCTCGAAATCAAATCAATCTTCAATTGAATAAGCTTGAGGAAAAGAATTCAGAATGCAAGATTTAGATGAGCGGACACACTTTGCGAATATTTCCCATCATGCTTTTTTCACGAAGCTGTTCAAACTTGTTAAAAAAACGAATGTTGTCATCCAAAAAATATGTCGAAACACAAACAGAAAGTTAGTTATCATGTAGAAGCCACAAAAAAAGAAACAACTCGAAACATATTTTATTTATTATATCCATGTTTAGACCAAGTTTCACTCTTAAATGTTCTCGTATATTTTGACAGCCGTGCAACCCTTTCCCTCAAGGTTCCTGAAAACGGTTTGGAATTCGTACCATTTATCCAGGTTTACCGTAAATGCTCGATTGAACGCCCCGGGCGCTTGTTTAAAATTTGATTTTTAGGATGGGCACCTATTCAAGAGGGGCGTTTATAAAAAAGCTTTATTTTTGTGCTATGTAATTGATACAAGAGGTGAAGCTGCAGAATAGGATGGATATCTAACAGACGTTTATTTATGTTGAGAAGGAAAAGTAGAGTAGCTTGTGGTGATTCATAAAATAGTTGTGTAACGCAGACAAAATTTTTTAAAAAATGGTTTAGAAAAGACGAACTAAGGGTATTTGACACTTCTATATCGCTATAACGCTTAACTTCTAAAAAGAAAACATTTTTTTCAAATCGACTGGTTAGAGAAAAACAACACATGTGAAGAGAATAAAATTATTTACAATCGCCAAAAAATCATACAACAACAACACAAAAAACAAAAATATTCACAAAAAGTTAGACAAGAACAGAGAAACTTTTAATCATTTTAAGCTAAAAAAAATATTTATTCATTCCACAACATTCTAACAAGCAAATATAAAAACATCGTTCCACACAATTTTCATGACGTCATGAGTCACGGATGCTTCTATATCAAATGTACAACTTAGATAAACAATCCTAAAATCAGCATTTAAAAAGGCACGCCCTGCAGTGGAGCATGACAGCATGAACAAATGCGGAAAGCTGTTTAAATTTTTTTTTGTAAGAGTAGGGTGGAAACTACTTAAATGTATATTACAGACTACCAAAATGTGGAGCCCCCGCTGCTATGGCCGCCGAAGAAGTCAGCCTTTCTTTGTTGCATCATGACAGGTTGGCCATGCATACTTGCTACTTGAGCAGCAGTTGGTGCCACACCCGGCGGAGGAGGCTAAAATAAAATTGTACATCATCACTAATTAAAAAAATATAATCCTACAGTTGCTCCACATTTTTAGCAAACTTATAGAAATATGTATCCTTCTTGCGTAGAGGTGCAGAGGAAGGGTGCCAGTCGGTCAGTATTATATCGCCTCAGATATAAGAGCACGTTCGAAAACAACTTTCTTTATTAAATCGGATTTCGCATTATGAGAAGCTGCGAAATATTTGTGTACTTTCTACCACCAGCGGCTGTTTATTTTGGCGCTTTTTGGCTAAATTCAGGCCCGCAAAATATTATACAAAATATACTTATTACTCGCGAAAAACATCTATAAATGGCAATAATTTGCGCAATTCTATTAACACAAAGAACAAAATGGACCGCAGACGGCAAAGCGGTAGTTAAAAACGCAGCTGAGTTTTACTGAGAAAAGAAAAAAAAAATTCAAAATATCCATTCGCGAATTCTTATTATTGTAAAGATATGCCAGCCAAATAATGAAATCTGAGTTCCCACGTTGTTTTATCAAGTTCCAAACTGGAACAATTTCTCCCTCCCTTTTTTAGTTGGACTATCGACGGAAAGTGATGCCATAGAATCCTGCTCAGCAACATCTTTCAGGCGTTAATAAAATTTTATAAATCGCTACCCAATGATATTATGTATCATAATCTGTTGGGGCACAGGATGTTGTACCTGTCTTGTCTATTGATTAAACAAGATCAATGGATATGAAATTGACATAAGAGTTTTTGCTACTCTGCTTATATCTATGCCAACATCCGTCGAGTGATAATTTGACTGCTGAAAAAAAATTGATTCTGTTTTATTTATCTTATAACTTTGAAATTTCTGGGCAATCTTTCAATCTATTTTCTGACGTGACACGCAAAACATCAAGGAGATTTCCTTATACGCACAATGCGAAGTTCCCGATATGTGTAAAACTTTCTTTATCAATAAAAACAATAGCAGCTGACCAACAGAGGTGCCTTCTTCCTTCCTATTACTGATTTGATAAATTGCAATGTTTTGTAAATCTTAGCAAATTCTTACCCAGCTGGACAGGATTTTGAAATACGTAGCAATTTCGCTTGATTGGGGGTTGTGAATCATGGAATGCGGAATAAACCAGGTGAAGGCTTTTTAAGTCAGTCACCGATAGCTCCATATGTTGGAAATATTTTTTCTACTGATGTTTTCTGCAATAACGCACGAACTCATTAAATTTTAAAATTATTTAACTGATGCAATTTTTTGCATATATTTTGGAATATTTTTCACACGAACACAATTATTTTTACACGAAGAGCATATGAAATCAACACTGATACAATTTAACAACCATATAATCAAAATTTACAATCAGTCGTTGCACACCATTCCAAACAACGCAGAAAGAAATGACGATGAAGTATTGTTTAACACTAACATTTATTTAATAATTTGAACTTACTGGAATATTATAAGATGCACCAGCACCAAAACGAGCAGATGAGTCGAACGCTCCTCCATGAACTGCTGCAGCAGGATAACCAGTATGAGGTGGATAACCGACAGGTTGTTGTGGATAGCCAGTGGTGGGAGGCTAAAAAATTTATACTATATCATTCACTTTTAAAAGGTAAACCAATTTTCTGTACTAATCAACTTTTGAAATTAAATAAAAAGGGAGCATAAAAGAATAAAAATCATGAAAAGATGTTCTTACATAAGTCTGTTGTGCTGTAGGTGTGTACGGAGGTGGCGGACCTGCTGGTGGGTATGTTGGTTGTTGTGGATATGCAATATGATTTTGTGGAGGATAACCTTGTGGCTGAGGAGGATACGCCATATTCTGCTGTGGAGGGTAACCTGTGTTTGGCTGTTGTGGGTATGCCATGTTTGGCTGTTGTGGATATGCCATGTTTTGAGTTGGATAATTGGATGTTGGATATCCCTTACCTATTATATTCATATGGCAATTGAATTAAAAACAAATAAAAAGCAACAGAATTATGTCTGGATGCACAAGTCACTTCAAATATCTTTTTTTTGTTCCATAAAATAAGAACAATCCAGGAAGTAAATTCTCTACCAATACAATAATGATCAATATTGATTCTTAGGCCATGTTATAATTCTCACCCATAATAGGTTATTTACCAAGACATGAGAAAAAACAAACTGAGAAAAGTGATCTTATGGTTTCAGTATGAGCAAATGAGAAAATTTGGAACAGCTCATACAAATATTGTTGGTCAAAGTTTGCAAAACTTAAAAGAAGAATACAGTTTTTCATAAAAATACCAATAGAAATAAGTTGAAAATAAAGAAACATAATGCAAAATATTATCATAGGTGAATATTTATCATAGCACATCCGTATTTCATTCTCAACAGAGAATACTTCACCCGGATCAGACCTCTGATCATAACGGGCGAGTATAATGGTGTAACATATTGTAGAAGAACTATTTTGTTCATCACTAACATATTGCCTGGCAGTGAGCGGGATACGATCTGCGGTCCCCAGAACTGGGAGCCGTAGACAAACCCACTACACTACGTGCGGCAATATGTTAGTGATGAACTCAGATAGTTTATCCGGATGGTATGTATACACAATTAGTCTCACTAATTTTGAGAATTATACCATTTTAATTGCTTCCAGGAGAGACCATAAATTTGTTTCTATAGCGTTTTTTGTGGATGTGAGTCAAGTGCTCTATGGACTGAGCTACCAATTCCTAAATACATAATGTACAGTGTATACAGCTACTGTATTATAACTTGGAAAGCACACAATAAATTTCAAAAGCTTATGTTAACGCAGTGGCTTTTCATACGCGACCTATATTAATATTCTTTCTATTTATACATTACTCTCACGTGCAACGAATACTTTTTTTCTATTTGTAAGTGAGCATTTCTAATATTGCTAAGCTAAGTTTTTTTGGTTGAGTTGTTACTTTTGAAGAGTTTTTTCACAGTGCTTGTTGGCCTGTTGTGAAAACATAATAAGAAAAGAGAAAAAGAAGTTATCAGTAGAA
Organism: Hydractinia symbiolongicarpus; assembly: GCF_029227915.1. Lineage (NCBI taxonomy): Eukaryota > Metazoa > Cnidaria > Hydrozoa > Anthoathecata > Hydractiniidae > Hydractinia > Hydractinia symbiolongicarpus. Next base: position 10,499,417 of record NC_079886.1, read on the forward strand.
AAAACTAAATTACATGATTGTGTAAAATTACATACAGGTAAAGCCCTCATTGTAAATTATTGTCCGGTGTCTTGCATTAATGATGCAAGTATACATGGTGCTTTGGACTATAAAAAAACCCTGAGGTGTCTTATTGGTGTCACATGTCACAACTTGCCCAAGCTTATATAAAAACTCTTGTGTAAACACCTGGGGGAAGCATTTGACACTCCAGAAAGAACAGACACAACCATAAAGCTGTTTTTCGATAATATAAAATATTGTATATATATCATATTGATCAGCTTACTATTTCTTTTGCACTTAACATGTGACTAAACTTTTTTCAAACCAATTACAATTCTGTATTTTCTACTAATTACTGAAATACTATGGCACATCTTCATAGCCGGATTAACGTTGTAAACAAAAGTAAGAAAAGTTGAAGTAGTCAAATGTAATAGCTAGCTGGCGGCCTACTAGGCAGCTAACTAGTAATTCGTTAAGCCTGTTTAACTGTTCAACATAAAAACGAAACAACACATCAAGCATCCAATTTCATTTCACATCAACCGAACTTTAGTCGCGAAAGTGAAACGATTCGAAAAAAATAAATGCTGACATTATCGTTCATTATTTTGCATTATCGTCATTATTTTTTTCTCTTAATGGCTAGCTAATGTTTTGGTGTTCCAAATGATGGAATGAAGTTATACTGCTCTCCTTCTCTTTACTTCAGCAGTCAAAATTGTAAAATCGACCGTGGGGAAGATCGAAATCGTTATGTTATTATTTTGTGTACACCCTCGTTCCCAAATCCCTACAAAACTTTCGAGGTTTTTATCTCGAAGAGCTCTACGAGGCCGGTAATGGGTGCACAACTCAACGCAATTTATTTTATCATAGTTAATAGACAAAACAAAAAAAGGTTTTGTCTATCAACCATGATAAAATAAATTGCGTCCATACATACATACATTATTTAAAATGCAATAGTTCTTTTTTAACTGTCTCTCAAGTATTATTGTTAAAAGACAACCTCGCCCCTAGGGATTTCGGACGAGGCGGCCCTGTACATCATATGTGGAGAAGAAGGGAAACGATGCTCACGCCAGGAATCAAATATAATATGTCAAAATCACTCACTTTATATAACCAGACCGTAAAACTTTAATTATACTTTTTTTTTTTTTCTTATTTATTTTAAATGCTTTACTTCAGGTTTGAGTTTCTGTTTAATTGTTGGAGGTGTGTTTGACATAGTTCGCTGATTCCTTTGCAAGGAATAAACCCAGGCTCAATACGTACACGTGGATCTTATTAAGGTGAATTTCCTCTTACATATACTTTCTGCTCAGTTCCAAAAAAAAGTTAAATTAAATCCAGTTTTTCTAATAGTTTCTAAAGAATACACAGATTCCTAAAAAATAACCAATCCCTTTTCAACCCCATTTATTCCAACGTAAAGCACAAATTCGACTTAAAAAAGAAGACATTCCAAAAAAAGAGAAAAGTACTTAAATGTGCTATTTTTAGAATAGTGGTCCCCCCCCCTTCAAGATAAAAGTTACTTCAAGGATAATATTAAAATTCTCAAAACGTTGGTAGATAATGGCACATTTAGTCTCTAAACGGGTTACTCGAGTTAATTCAAAATTCTACCATCTTCTTTGAAGTAATCTGTAATTTTAAAAAAGATTTAAAAAATACAATTAGATTGTCTTAAATAGTTTTTGATGATTTCTGAATTCCGTAAGAAACATCTTGAACACCAGATAGCCAACCAGTAAGACCTTATTGCGAAAAAAAATATAATAACTTTTGTTTTATTTCGCCCTTTAAATTGGCATAAACTTCTGATTTTTGGCGCCCATTTTGTCCCGACTACAAACACATCAAAGGACACTAGCCTCAGACTTTTTCAAAAGGTGATCGTCACCGTATACTATCTTATAGCGATAACAATACTTAAAAAAACAACAACTTTGCTTGTTATAGTTGTAGTTGATTTTTTCATCAACTGTCATATATTTTTAAAAGAGAGAAGAAATACTAAAGAAGAAGTTGAATCATTAAATAAATTAAGACTAATGAATATTAATACAAATATAAATATATTATAATACAATGAAATAAATTAATTTTTTAAATAATATGTTCAATTAACAGTTAATTCCCTATATATATATAATCACAATCTCGTTCCCAGGCATCTTTCCGCTTTTCTGCTATGGTGAGTGCTTGCGCAAAAAAATTCGTACTGGCAAGAGAGCGCAATAGAAGTCTTGGAACGAGGTTGTTTATAAATACAATTGCGAGTTTCATTTTAATATGTACAAGTTTTAAGTTGCGCATGTGATAATAGCTAATGTAGGATTTCTTATAAGTTTTTGCACACATACTAAACCTTTTTGACAAGCTCTTGGAAAAGATCCAAAAATTTAACAACAGTATCGATTTTTTCCTTGTGTAATGTTTGTATTTTATTTATTGTTTCTTCTTCTCGCTTTCTTTGTTCCTTTAAAAATTCTTTTAAAACTTCGATGAGTTCCCTTTTGTTTACACCGCCACAGCTGCACTGCGTAAATGGGCGTTTCGATGGCGGCGGTGAAGAATCATCACTAGCAGATTCTATATGATTTAAAGGACGCTTCTCTGGAGAGCTTGGAGTGCCGCTAGAACCAGTACCGTTTTCGTATGGGCGGTTGTTTTCTCCCGATTCTGGGGAAGAAGATGTTCTGGACATTTCACGTTCATAAAATCCATTTGGTGTGCCAGCTTTGCTTGGAAATCCATTTTGATTACTACCGAACGCAATACCATTAAAATATTTTCCATCACCCTCCATCTCTTCTTTCAGTTTATCGGGCTCACTCACAGGTGTCAACAACTTTTCCAATCGATCGTAATATTTACACGTTTTTCGAAACGAGCCAGATCGTGCATTATGCTCTATCACTTTCTGGTAATCTGCTTTCATATTTCGGAATTTCTGATTACACTGGCAACCGTTTACGTCAGCATCGAGCTTCTCGTGTATTTGTTTGGCGATGTCGTCCCAAACCTTTGTTTTACGAACTCTCGGATCTTGAAGTTTTGATTTGTGCTCTTCGTAGAGATCAAGCAAGAGTTCCACCTCTTGTTTTGTCCATATGTGTTTGTCATCCATGCTGGGCGGAGACAGCTTAAATTTATCCTCTTCGAAACCAACGCCAGGGTTCATATGCAATTGATATCTTGTATCAAGAGGCTCACGAGGGTACCCTAAAGTGGACAATAATGGACTACCTAAAGGGTAAGCACTATACCTTGTTCGATCGTTGGGATGGATGAAATTTCTCCCACCCCCATAAAATGGTGGAAGGTACCTGCGCGGTCCATTGGCATAGGAGGGATCACCACGAGAGTCAATATATGGACTGGTTGGAGGACAAGGGCCTCGATAATTATGAGCTTTTACAGGAGACATCCAGGGAGCGTTATTTTCAGCTCTATGGACATGACGTGTAGGATCTTTATCAGGAGAGGAATGAAGGGGAGAGGCAATGTTATGAGAGGGATAGCGAGGGGAGTGGATGCCTTCTGGCAGTAACTTCATATCACTGGGTTCATAAGGCTTACTCGTGAGACTCTCAATACCGTAAATACTATTGGGAGGTAGAACTTCTCTGGTGTAACTATGCGTCTGTGATACCACTGGTTCAGCTATAGAGGGTGGTGGGACTGTGGGAGCTTTTGTTTCATTATTGAGACCAGCATCCAGCCCATTCTCTGTAGTTACTGGCACGGTTGTGACGTCGATTGTCTCGCTCGAGGTATCTCTGGATGGCGCTGCGTTGCTATCAACTGCGGTGGGTTCTTCTTTTAGGGTTTTATCATAGACCTCCATAGACTTAATCTGCGGTTCTACAAGAAATGAAAGTGCTAGCTAAGGAAGTGAACGCACAATAAAAGAAAAAATATTACACAAACGTTCATATTCTTTCACCCTAAGCTAGTTGTGTTTCACTCTAAAATAACGAAAATTAGATACTTCAACGAAAAAAAAGGGAAATATATGCAAAAGATTTACGAATAGTGTTAAAGATTGTACGCAATAAGGAGTGTTGAAAATACGTAAACACGCTTTTTCTTTTGTAAGAATATGCTTTATAAGATTATCAGGACTTGGATTTCGGGCTAAAAACAAAAGGTCTATTGTTTAGAAGATGAGAGAAATAAGAATAATGATCAGCCTGGTTAGAATTTTGGTATTTTTATTAAAAAAGCGTGTATAAGAAAAATGAAAAAAACTGTTTGAAAATATTTTCATATTATTTTGAGATTCGCATTACTTTGTTCTTAGTCTGTGAAAGAATTCAGTACGTTCTAAATATGTTCTTATTTTGTTAAAATGTCAGCCTCAACGTTCGTAAAAACTAGGTTCTTACAAAAAATGTGGGAGCCTTGATGAAGCTTATTGACTCGTACCACGCTCTTAACGAAGATTTAATCAGTTTTTATATAAGATTAAAATAAATAAAACTCACTTTCTATTTCGATGGTATTTTTATTCCCGTCAAAAACTTCTGTGTGCATTTTGTTCTAATTGAAACCGCTCCACCTAAACAGACACGATTCTTCTCTGTGAGGCTACACAACTTAAAACTTATTTCTTCCAAGTGATTACTTGTGTTGGGCTGTTCTTCCTGCTCAAACAACAAATTTTTCGTAGACTAATCTTTTGTTCAGTTGATCTTAAGCAGTAGCAGCTCTCAAATTGAAAACAAAAGAAATTTCAAATATTCTAAACGACTGAAGCAGAACACGACCCGAACCGTATTATAAACAAAAATGTACCTGCCGTAACCATTCCCAAAAAAAACTGAGAAAGGAACACATGCGGCATATCCAAAAGTTTTCGGTATGAAAAATTCAAAATATTTCTTTAATTATCTTCAAATATGCCGCCAAAAAATAATAACAGTTTCTTAGGAACAAAGGGCTAAAAATATCATACGGATAAAGTATACCGAATTTGATTGAACAGAAAAAAAGAGCATTAGTCTCGGTTGCTGTTTGTTCGCATCCTATCATCAATAAAAAGTCCAGTGTTTTTAATGTTCAGGCTTAGAAACAGTTGAAAAAAAACAACAATAAAAACGATCAGCTCCAACAGATGGCTTATAGAGTAAAACTTATTTGAGATTAAAATTTACTAAGAATATAAGCACGTCAAAAAAATAACGTATGTTTACCCAAAAACAATTTATTCAGTTTATTTATTGTTACGGTTGCTATCCCAGAGATTCCCGCAAAGTAATTTCCTTTGATATTTCTCATTGAGAAGGAAATACCACGCTTAGGTTAAGAATCCCCTAGAAGCCGCACTTGAGCCCAGACTTCTGCTAAATCAACGAAACTGTTTAAGAAACTCATTCGAGCATTTGAAATAGTTTAAGCACAGCGAGGTTGTTGTTAACCAACCAAATGATGGTTATGTTCATCGGTTAGTGAAGCATTGTGTTAAACAACGTTACGCGTGAAGAAAAACAAACAAATGAAGATCAAAAAGTCACAGAAAACACAACACAATAGTAGTTTCAACTGTATCCATACTATATGCAAGTTTAAAATAAAAAGAGGTGGAAGCTGAATCGAGGATCAACCTTTTTAAAGCTCCAAGATTTAAAACGTTAAAGGATAAATGAAGCATAGCCATGCTCTTGGCTCTTGAAGCATGGCCGGCTCTTGTTCTTACAAATGTTCCTGATCCTCAATCTTTGTCAATAACACAATTTCATACAGCTTCACCCTAAATCAAGTAAGCGATGCTGCCAGTACTGCTTCTGAAAAAACCATATAGTAGCTATAATTGGACTGCTAGGCTTTAAGGACTATAAACAAAATGTTGGATATGTTCGAACGCTTTTATTCAGGAACTTAAGTTTGTTTATGCAAAAGTTTTTCCGGCTTTTCTTCGGGAAGTTTGTGTATACTTTATTTTTCGGTTCACGTGTAATCTGATCTGAATTTTTCGCTAAACATCGTCACTTCCAGTTTAAGCTTGCCTAAACATGTCCACGGGACACACAAGACCAAGGTTTTATCAACAGATTAGTCTCAAAATGACATATTGAGCATAATACGAAAGTATTCGAAACATGAGAGCATGTGAGCGAGCAAGGGTTTATTTGATCGTGAACAATGCTCAAAATGAGTGCATATTGAATGAATGGAGAACAAAAAACCTTAGTTTAGAGTCTGGGTGAAATATATGCGAGAGTGACGCGAACGCAATATCGAACCTCGATGGTGTACCTTTTTTGTCAAGGGTTTGCCCAACCTCGTCCTCAGAAATTTTCACTTTTGACATTTTTACTCTAATTCATTTCATGGCGTTATCTTCTCGATAGCAATACGAGATCTGTTAGTATTTTTTACATATTTGTCCCTTGCTCGCATGCAAGATATCATTAGCCATCTTATGGCGTATTTTGCCATTAAAACTTTATATCCGTATGAGCTCAGATGCACGTCAAGCGTTACAAACGCAACTTCATCCCCAAAGATTTTTGCCTTTTTGATATCTGTGAAAATAAAAAAGATCAAATTTGTTATTCTTAGCCTCGTCTGAGTGCTTTTTCTAGCTGTCCGAGATTGTCAGTAAGAGAAAAAAAACCTTGGTAATGAGGTTGAGTACTTGACTTTCGACTTAGTGATTAGGGTAAGTATTACCACACCCTCTTTTGTTCCCCTGGTAGCTTTACATAAGAAAACTGGCGGTTAAGAAGTTATTTTCGTGGTAAAGTTATTAAATATTTATATGTTTTCACGGAAGAAGAGCAATTAAACACTTATCATGGTTACAAACATCATATGCTGTATGATGTGCGTGAGAAGATTGGGACGGTCACAAAGCGATAAAAGAGCTTTGGGAACAAGGTTGTTTTGTTAAATTTTATTATATTGGGCAAGCAAGAAATAAATGAATGGATAAAATGAGTGAATGAATGAAAGAATGAATGTATAAAAGTATGTATATAAAATATATTTAATTATAACAAAATTTTGTCAATCATATCGACGTGCTACTTACAGTTCAGAGAAAAGTAATTCACTATATATCTCTTTTTCTTTTATAAAAAAAATTCGCCTGCACTAACTGCAGAAGAAGTTCTCGGGCGCCGCTACAAAAACTTCTAGACTAGTCTAGGGGAAAGCAAACGACTCTGCCACCGTCTTAACGTGGATCACAATGGTTTTTGCACGCAAATAGTTACTTATAAACAGTGGCAGCTAAAGAAAAACACAGAAAAGAGAAGAAAATTTGTATTTTAATAATGCTTTTTACGAGCGTTATTTTTGCTAACTATGACGCTAGCCAATGTGGTCAATCCAGAGAAAAGATCTTTTCCAGTAGGAGCAATGGCCAATCTGGTATGTCGAAAGCCTCTTCTAGCACGAAGCGATGGACGAAGTTCTATTGCAAATGTGTATAATATACCTAGCCTACCATACACCCAGTCTAGCGCATCGCCACTGGTGTGATCTAAAACAAAAGTTACTCGATGTTGAAATAAAAATAAAAATATAGTGATGAGTTGCCATAGCAACAGTTTTGTTTTAATCCAACACAGTGTTGCTTGTCACAAAGCCTGTCCACCCTATAAATTTGCAGCCCATGTAAGAAGGGCGCTATTTCGCACTACAGTTTTCTTTATTATCTAAAAACAAACTCTCCCCCCCTCTAACACTAAAGGCATGCTTTAATTGATGGTAATTTTGGAGAAAACCATATTTAAAAATGTTGTTTGCTTACACAACGTGGTTGAAGACGTGCCAATCCTGTATCGAACTTTCCCAGCTTTCTCGATAGCTTGTTGAATAGCTCTCATTGCTCGCCTCTACAAAACAAAAAATAAACAGAGATCTATATAAATGAAGTGCAGCACTTTGCCCCTTTTAATTATTATTAAAAAAACTTTGTCCGGAATAGCCTCTTCAGTTCAAAGACCTGCAGAGGATGTCCTAGGGTATTTTGAGTTATGAAAGTCAACTAGACAACCACTGAAGATATTAATCCTATTCTTGTGCTAAACGATAAGCAGAAAGAAAGATTCATACTACTATAGTCTCTGGTATGACCCAAGCTGGGTTTGAACCCAAGACCTTCGGCACTGAAAACGAACGCTTTACCACAATGCTACCAACTAAAATTAAGTGTGAGGTCGTCTTGTGTCAGAGCCTTTGAGTGCATTTCCTTTAGACTTTTTTTTGTCATGTTACAGAAGCAAAATTGTTTTAGCAGTGATACCCGAGAGGTATTATATTTGATCTGAAGAGACAAAAGGTTTTGCGGAATGCACTGATTATAATCCAAAAACGATGCAATTTATGTGTTATAAAATCTTATTCACGGTTGAGGTCATTCTCCACCCCAGAGGCTTTTGAGATAAACTCAAAAGTAGGTTTTAATTTTCAATCTCAAAGAGCTATGGGGACGGGAATAGCTTGAGATAATTAAAGAGAATTTATAAAACATATTAAATATAAAAAAATGAAGAAATAATTTGACAAACTTCTATGCACAAGAAATTATGTTTATGAAGAAGAGTCAGCCTCGGGTTTCACGATCTCAACAACTAAGAGGGTGTTCATATGAGCCCGCGAAGCCGAGCTGGCCCGTTTTAGGGGCTGAAATCAGCCCGGCAAACACCTCGGCTCTCTATGATTTCTCACAGCCCTGTCATATAAAAAAAAATCAGTCCGGCTTTCCAGGATCTTGACTCTTTCAACCGAGATCCCGGAAAAACGGGCTAATATTTTTCCATATGACAGCTCCGGCTTGGCAAACCGGGCTGAAAACAAACTGCTGATAATAAACATGGCGGCTCTAAAAGGAAGTACGAAGTTAAAAAAGAGTTTTAGATGGACGTAGGAAGCGATGGATAACCTTATTTTTTGCATCAGCAACTTTAAAACTACCATGAACTTCAAGGGCCTTGATTTCGATGGCGACAAGCCCTTTCTCTATACAAATTGATGGCAAAAATTTACAAGGACGCCTTAGATCTCTTTGGAGGGGTTAATGTGAGAATATTTAATCCTGAAGATAATGATTTGTATACTCAAGAATAAGGAGCGAGGAAGAATTAAAACCGAGATAAAAAAGCACAATAGCATGATTAGCAAAGTAAAAAACCGAATTCAAGAAAAAATAAAAGAGATTCCACAAAGCTTTTCCTAAGCTCCGAATAATAACGTTTTGAACTCGTCATACGAAATTTTTCTCCAAGCATCATCAAGTGCTAATCTTGATTTCATGTTGCTTCACCATTGTTCGGTGCGACCTGGATTATATCATATTTTTCTCCTTCTTTTATCAAGTTTTTTTTGGGGGGGGGGGGTTATTCTCCTTTTTCCCTTGTTTATCATCTTTTTTTTCTGAGTAAAATGGATCACTGGAAAAACATTGTTTGTTGTTTTCGCCATAAAAGTAGCAAATTTTCAATTCCTATAGTACGCTTTCGCAATGGGGCAATTAATAATGGTATCAGTACAACCACTTTCGATTCCATGTCCGCCATTTATTTCACTAGCCTTGTATGAAACATAAACAATGTCACATGATCAGTAAGGAAATAAGAACTTCAGATGACAGATAAATTTTCAACCGGGCTGGCCCATTTTTCTGGGCTGATTTCAACCCGGCAAAGAAGACTCACAAATAACATTTACCTGCTCTACATAATGTCGAGGGAGCATTTTAGTATAACCCCATGGACTCATCCACATTTGACCATAAGTATGGACGTCCATGAAAGCTTTTAGTTTTCTTCGGTGTTTATACAAATATCTTGCTAGAGCCAGGGATTCGTTCTCTGAAAATGGCCTAGTACCACAATATATTTCATCACATGGATCACGGGACGAACCACCACCTCAAAAAGAATTCCTTCTAGATTATAATCCATTGCGCTGTACGTTTTGTTTAGAAAAAATTTGTGTAAAACTTACCTCCCCATCTGTAGTCAAAATTTCTGTTGATGTCTACACCAAAACAATGTGATTCAGGAGTCGGTGACCGCGATTTTCGCCAAAGCCTGTACTACAAAATATAAAGCTTGTTCTTAAGTAGGTAACAGTGAGTGCTACTGTCCTCAAGTAATACATTACTTTTTTGTTTTAATAAAAAACATAAAACCTTTCCCATACCCTATCTCTATGAGAGAACACATATCCATCAGGGTTTAATACCGGTACTATGACAACGTCAAAATCTTTCAACATGGCAGCGATGTAGTCGTCATATTGTTGATCGAACAGTATCTGCAAAAAAAACCATAAACAACATGTCCAGCTTGACTGAATCCGGCAAAATTGTAACATAAAAGAGATTTATGTGTAGACATATGTTAATCCAACAGCAGAGTTTCAACCTCGATCTCTGTAGCATTTTTGATATGGTTTGGTTCAAGACTGCGTTTTATTCACTCATATAAAGAAGGCTACTGACCCTGGAATCGAGGTATCGAAAGTGTAAAGTTGGGTAAAATTGGAAGGAGTTAACATACCCTCCTCATTGTATACTGACATGCTGCTATGCCCAGCCATTCTCTGGAATGCGAACCACAGTTGATAAATATGATCGGCTTCTCATCGGATGCATTTTTATGAATCTAAAAGTATCCATTCACTTCATGTATTAAACCACAGAGATTATAAAAATTTCATTAAGAAAAAAAATCATTCTTGGTTTTTCTTAATACGGACTAAAGGCAACTTTATCCCCAGGGTTTCTTGCCTTTTTAATATTGAGGCTAACAAGAAAGCGCTAGCGGCTTTGATATCAGGCAACAAACCCTAGGGACGAGTTTGAACGAAATAAAACAAGGTATAATATAAGAAAGAGGGATCCACATAACATTTAATACCTTTAAAGAATATATGTTCCTTCCTTCGTATGATTTTCCAATAATTTCTAAGGTTGTGGAAGTATTAAAAACAATACTTAGTCTTTTTATTTCTCCTTCTATCTAAAATAAACTTATTTCATAAAAAATGGTACACCGTTTGAGAAAAAATCATCATAAAGTTTTTTTCACTGACGCTTTTTGTCAAAGTAAACTTGGAAGGAAGTTGGTGGTTTTGAACACTAAAATCTCTATCAATCTCGTTCCCATCGCATTTTGCCTTTGTGATAAACATTACGGTGTACGCCTCGTAATAAGAGGCTCAGAGAAAAAGAGACCTTGGTGACAAGGCTATTTCACAATCTCGTTCCCAAAGCTTTTCTTTTGCTCTCCGATTAATGGTTGCACAAAAAAATACTTTTTTCAAAAAACGTCCTAGGAACGAGGTTTGTTCATTTGAATGCCTTTTCCACTTGTGCATTAAACCGAGGCTAGAAGGATGGAGAAACGAATTTTTCACCTCTTCAAATCTTTGATAATAATCTTCAAAATCTTCAATATTCTTCATAGAAATGTTTTCTTTCTTTATTTCGTTGTAGATGTTGTTATGCACAATTTCAAAATTAATTTTTTTCTTTATACAAACTTTCTCAAATGCATCATACGAACTTCCTGATAACCATATATCAACATGGCGCTCTATAACATCAGGATGTCTCCAAAGCTGCAGCTGAAATAAAATTAAAATTCGGAAAGTTGTTGACGCTCCATACAAGTGCCCTTGGTGAGCTTGTGCGTTGTGAATGTCGAAAATGCTATTCAACTTCGTCCCCAGTGCCTCCGAAAAATCGTTTTTAGATGAAATAAACTGTGTATTTTACACAACTTTCTGGTTTTTGTGCAGTCACATCTTTTAGCATTGGCCCTTCTCCCAAAACGATGTTTTTCCCTGGGCCTTTATTATCTATAGGTAAAAAAAGAGTAAGCTTTTGTACGATCAGCATTTTTCAGTATGATACTATTTGAACATTATGCAGAGAATGAGCAGTATGGTGAAGAAGGAAGGGTGTGTGTTTGTTGTACACAACCTTGAAGTTGTACGAACAAAACAACCGAGTTGAAACAGTATAAAAAGGCCATTAGGAATGTAAGATTTCTACGAACCACTTAGGCTTCATCTTGATCAAAAAATATAAAAAATAAAAAAAACGGTAGGTTGCTTTAAAATAAAAACAAAATTAAGACCATTTTTAGCGGAAGCTTGTTATAGTTCTTATAAACATAAAACATGCAACAGAGATACTGTATTTTATTTAACAAGTGTCAACCTCTTTTTGAAATCACGGTGATGCAATTATTATTCGACCGCCAAAAATTTACAAAATATTGTACATATTTTATTTCTTCAGACAGGTATGCAGTTTTTTTGATCACTCATATTGTAGAAACATTAGTTAATGTTATCAGGTGTCCCACATTTCAACAACCACGTCTACAAATTCACCCGCAGGAGAAGCGCGCAGAAAAGTTATTTGTGGAAGACCCAGGGCTCTTTTCCTTGCTTTATTGTCCCTCTCGCAAAACAAGGCCTAACAAGTAGATTAAGACAAAGCGTTTTATTTGTTTCAGAGTAAAAAAATAGAAAACAGCGACAGTCTAAAATTTATTGGAACACAACAGCAGCCACGGACTAACTTTCGAAACGGGGGAGCTTCTCACTTTGTTAATTATTTGTGAAAACTTCTAAACTTCTTTAGGGGTTGCGATTTGGTAAAATTTCATCATTTTTAGTTAGCATTAAAAACGTCAAAATGTTTAGGTCACATATGTTGTCATCGGAAAACAGGTGGGTGGCAAAAATATATCCCGATTGATTTTCACACCCTCAAACAGCCCAACCTGAATAGACACGCTTTGATTGCAAAAACCCAGAGCAGGATTAAATATTAAAATTTAATCGATTGAAACTAAAATTATTTGCAAATTTTTATGCACAATGTTTATTTGGGCATATACATTTGAATTAGCAACTGAAGGACAGTCCGAAGGCAGCAGGGGTAGGGTGTTGGTGCTATGGAGCGTTTCCCTTAGACAAAACCATGGTTTGCCATCATAAAGACGATACATTTTAAACCACCCGCCCCGTGTTTCATGTTGAAGCTTTATTGTTTATTTTTTTTTTCTGTCTGTTTTATTCACTGAGACGATGTGTTAGGTTTCCCCTTCAGTACCAGTCCTTCTTTTGCGTTCCCTTGACTTAAATAAGGAAATTAGACAAAAAAGCCTGTTGACAAGGTTGGGAAATGTATGCACTTACTCGGAGACCATGCTTTTGTTGCTTAAAAGTTTTTAAAAATTCTAATTGTTGCGTCGTGTTTGGAACAACTCGGATTAACATCACTCTAAAACATATAACACACGAAAAATTGTTTGTGATATGGGAAAAAATATTACAACAAAAACAGTAGAAAATAATCGAAATTGTACGAAATTCATATTATAATAAGGTCTGTTTGAGTAAATGGTTTTATAAATTCCGAGTATAAAAAAGCTATGGAGAGATATACGTTATCAACGAAAGAGTCACAAAAAAAGTTGATAAAAACTTTCGGTAAAAATATTGATTTGCAAACATTGTAGTCAGTTCCTATGGAGTCATGTACTGGACAAAAGTCACGCTATAGAGTGTCGTGTTGCGTAGTAGAGTGTCGAGGTGCAATATAGATCCCAAGGTCGCGAGGCGTAGTATAGGTGGACGCGAGGCGAAATAGAGAGTCGCGAGGCGTAATAGTGAGACGCGTATGTAATAATAGAGAGATGCGAGGCGTAATAGAAGGACGCGATGCGTAACAGAAGGACGCGTTGCGTGATGGAAAGACGCGCAAACAAGGGCGACGCGGCGTGTAGGAAGAGGGGACGCGTACTTTCGCGCCATTTGCCTTGGTTACCCGTGAATAAATTTCGAATTTTTTCAATTGACTGGCAAATTAATCAAGACAAAACACGAAAGAAAAAGTAAGTTTTTGTAGCAGCTGGGCTGACCGTTCTCTCTGATTTTTTCTCTCCTGTTTTTTTAATTTCTGCTGTATTATAGTTATATTCTGATAAATTGTGAGAAGTTGCTAATTCATAAGTATGTGTAGTAGTGAAGGGAAGCAATGTAGGGCAACGACGACATTTGTCAACACAGGTATAGCTGGCACCCCCCCCCCCTCCTCATATATATTTTCTCATTAAAATTTGTAATGGGCTAGCTATACTATTGCTATAAATAATGGATTATATTATTTGCCCTAGCAACTTTTACTTCCTTTTTTCCTTCCCTTGTATACACCACCAATCAACCCCCCTCCCCCTGCAACGAGGAGGGTGCCGATAAGCCGAAAAATGTTATTACACTGCTTGCATGCTATTCTGTTATAAGCAATGTGCTGTTTTTGTATTAATATTGTGTTTTGTATCACCATGTGATTACAATGTTTTGATAGGTAAACAGGGCAGCTTATAAAACAGAACGTAGGACTACGACTGGTAGTTAAATGGAACTGTGCGGTGCATATGCATGTGTACAACAACACTGTCAACAGGTGTATTGTAATGATGGCAAATTTCTCAAGTTTTGGTTTTCTTCAAGTGACACTGCACCCATTTTCAAGAATTTTAAATAATGCAGCAAATATGTACAATGTTCTTATTCGATTTTCCTTTAAGGATATTCTTAAGACATTTTTAAATTTTTGTCTTACTATCGTGAATATTTATCGGCATGGTTGTAATTTTCAAAACTTTCAAGCTAAATTGTATGTGATGTTTTAGGAATTAAAAATTGATTCAGCATGCAGAAAGTGAAAGACGCTATAGACAGACTGAATAATGCATTGGATGGTCTGTCATCATCAACAACAAGTACTCAAAATAATCCAAATCAGAACATCTTCCAGAGTCCAAACTCACATCCAAGTCCAAACTTACATCCAAGTCCACAACATCAGAGAATTCTACAAGATTTCAAGTAGGTTGATATTTTTAAGAGTTGTGAATTTCTGCTCCCAGCATGATCATTGCCTCCTTTGTATCTTTTCGATAAGTTTCAATAATCATCTCTCCAGGAGTACTGCTCACAGGCATTATGCTGATTGTGACTATTGAATTTTTTCGTGCCTTTGTACCTTTTTATAACATTTTTCATTTTTTTGATTTTGTTCAACTTTAATTTTTTTCTGTATACACTGAGTAGAAAGATTATTATGTTTGAGACAGATTTTTATTTTAATTCTTGTTCTGTTTCAGTAAGCAATTTCCAGCGTTGAATGCTGGTGGTAGCCGATATCGCCCACAAGCAAAGAAACCACGTCTCTCTAATAACTTCATTAAGGACACATGGACCCATAAATTCTGTGCACTGAGCTACAAAGATACATCAGTTTCACCGAATGAGTTGCATTTGTTTTGCCTTCATTATGTTTTTATTCCAAGAATAAATGCACATTTTCAAAGATTTATCCTGGGCTATGATCACCATCCTATCCGAACAGAGAGAAACCTTTCTCCTCTTCAATTATGGGAAAGAGGTTTGTTGTTGCAAAGGAGACCGTCAGAAGATGATATTGTCGATGACTGCGATTCATATGGTATAGATTGGAGTGTACCGAGTCATTATATCGAAACCCGTGACGATGCTATTGTGGTTCCCGAGATAAATCATCCATTTCAAAGTAATGACTTATACCTGGAATTTTGTAGATCTAACGATCCAATGGCAAATTGCGATAACTTCGGTATCGAAGTGTTTCTTCGAACTGTTCAGGTCGTAGAAAGTACATTGTTATGAACACCACTATTAGTTCACTCACAGAACTTTTGATTGAATTGCTTAACTTGACATTAGTTACATTAGATACATTACAAAGAAGAAATTCAAACATTTTGTTCACTATATACGTACTAGATATTATGCTTAGGTAAAATAAAGCTCCTTCAGTTCTTCTAACCACGCGAAAAAATAGCCACAGCAGTAGTCATTTAATAAGTTCTTCCCGTGCCTAATTATAGAGCGCGCTCTTTTTTGTTTCCCCGTCCCAACGTCGAAAAGTTGTATTATGCCCTGATCGAGGTTGTTATTCTGCTTATCATAACTCCCCTCTAATAGGCATATAATATACACGAGAGGTTATGATGAACTAGTAGCCCTTGTACACCAAGTATGGAATCTTTTTTTTTCATTTTTTCCTTTTAAAGTATTCATGACAAGAAAAAAGTGAAGATGTATGTAAGCGTAGTTCTTTCTCTGACACGGATCCTCCCATCACACATCTTATTACGCTCCGACTTTACACGTATTTCTATTACGCCTCGCGTCCTTCTATTACGCCTCGCGTCTCTCTATTACGCCTCGCGTCTCTCTATTACGCCTCGCGTCCTTCTATTACGCCTCGCGTCTCTCTATTACGCCTTGCGTCTCTCTATTACGCCTCGCGTCCTTCTATTACGCCTCGCGTCTCTCTATTATTACATACGCGTCTCACTATTACGCCTCGCGTCCACCTATACTACGCCTCGCGACCTTGGGATCTATATTGAACCTCGACACTCTACTACGCAACACGACACTCTATAGCGTGACTTTTGTCCAGTACATGACTCCATAAGTTCCCACAAATTTTCATTAACGAATACGTTGAAAAGTTGTACAAGCTTCGATATCTTTGACTGAAAAATTTTTCTGGGTAATGGGTAAAAAAGACAGAATAAGATCTGAAAATTGCTATTCTTTAAAACTATCACAATTTTACCTTGGTTGACCATTGCTTGTTACGTTAACGCACCACGTGACCGGAATACAACCAATAAGAAAACAAGTTACATACCAAATCAAGTGCATTTTTAACGAAACTTCTAAACTCGTATAATAAACTTTAATTTGACTGTTTTTTTTTGTTTTGTTTTTGTTTTTTTAAATTAATTTTTTCTTATTGTTTTTACAGAAAATGTTATAAGACCATTCAATGAACAAATGACAATTTGTTTAAACACACTGTGAAGGGGAACGTTTCCATCGTAGAGTTTTTCCTGTCAATCTCTTCTTTAGGGAAGGTGGAGACAAGATTGTTTTGATGACTAACTTTTGAGAAAAGATTAAATACTCAATAGTTGATGCGTTACGCACAATAATTGTTTGTTTAGTGACGACACACTATTTTGTAGAGAAAAGACCTTTTAACACTTTTTAAAAGTATAGGCGTCATATTTTAGTGACGTGTAAGATGCACAACGGTAAGATAACAAGTGTACATTTTGGAGATTTCACCTTCTAAAATGCCAAATAAGAAACTCTCCTGTCTTGTCTTATGTAAATTTGAACCAGGCTACCACGCTCTACAAACTAAATGGAACATACAAATTCTTCATGTTTAAAAACAGTATAGTACTCTAACAAATGGCACATCTCTTCCCAATTTTATTATTGCATAGAAAAAAATAGATCTGCCTCACTATTTTATTAGAGCGCTGGCTAAGAGTGAAAAAAGAAGAATTACCAACTTTAGTGTTTGAAAGCTTTACAAACAGAAAGCGACCTGCTACAAAACTTATAGGTCTGTATCATAACCAAGTAAACCAATGCGCAGTAAGTTTTTAGAATTAGTACATGATGAGTTTAAAATAATTCAGGTTTAAAACACTGGTTAGACAAGACTTATAATGGCTTCTTAAGACCAAATACAGCCCCTCCATCCTTGGCCTGTTATGATCTTTATACTTTTATACCTGAAATTAATCGCTTTTTAAAAATTGCAACGTCGGGAACAACAGTAATTTACGTACCTTAAGAAATAAACTTTTAAGGGCGTTACGCGGAAAAAATGCAAAATTTTTGGCAAAGAATTCTCGATAAATTTTTTGGCAAATTTTGCGAAAATAAAATTTCGCGTGTGAAGGAGAATTTTTTGTAATTTTGCAAGAAAAATCTTTTGCGACTTTCATGGTATGAAATAAGCCTGCGGCTATCTTAGGAGTGATAAAATCTCTTCTTTTGAGAGCAGCAATATCAGAACAAAGTGCCGCGTATCCAGATTCAACGACAACAAAATACACAAAAGGCTGGAATATATGGCATATATTTGCATTAGTTAAACCTGAAGGGATACCAATTCCTGCCGAGACTTTTTTTGTCACTTGTATTGGACAGTGAAATCGCCAACCCAGTAGTAGTAAGGAGTGAACATAACCAGTTTTTATTCCTCCTACACTTTTTAATCACAAAAACCCCGCTTCCACCATTTCCTCCACCACCTCATCCCAAAAAACAAGTAAAAAACGGAATCATATGACGTCATCAACAAAAGCATGCGCAAAGGCATATTATGAGTAAGGGAAATTTCCATGCTCAAACTATGACAGCACCAAAATTTTTGCTGATGTATCTTAGTGTATAATAATAATAAGATGTCTATTAATGATCATCTCTTAACGCCTGATCGAATAGTTCGTGCTGATTCATGGACACTAATGTTTGTACCCGATCATTTCAAGACACAGGAAATGTGTACTGCCGTAGTTCGTGAACATCCTTGGACACTAATATTAGTACCCGATCATTTAAAGACACAGGAAATGTGTGATGAGGCAGTGCGTGACAATCCAATGCTCCTCGAGTACGTTCCAGATCGATATATCCGTAGTAGCTAGGGCCCTAGCACACGCATATCAAGGGAAATTCCCCAATTATTCAAATATATTGACCAAGACCATGCCTGAGTATATATCCAAAACCCATCAGAATGGCTGATAAATTTTCAAATGCTGTGTTTGACAAAGCGAGGACGAGGGTGGCTATTGCACTCCGGCAATGTCTGAGTATGTACAGGAACCATCAGAGCAAACCCTATACTCATGCTACAGGTGTGGTGGCCAAAATATTTCATCAGTGATTAAGCAGGTCAGGTCATGCGATGAGGGAACTTCGGTATTTAACACGTGTGTGAAATGCGGGAATACATGGCGGGTTGGATAAAATTTAAATAATGGTAATTCACCGTTAAGTACCCCAGTAAGTTCAAGTACTTGAATATATCCAAAATAAATAATGAATCATTATCAGGAACTCTGTAATAGGAACGTGAATTTCAACCCATGGATGCTCCATTATGTACCAGATTATTTCAAGACCCGTGATATGTGCAATACAGCGGTTAAAAAGGATCCAATGGTATTCGTGTATGTTCCGTAATATTTCAAGACCTTGGAAATGTGTATAGGGGTAATCCAGTGCAATCCGGGTCTGTTTAATTACGTACCGGATAGGTAAAGGCACGCAGTGACGCAAATATTATTAAATAAAGTATGACAATTGAGCAATGCGACGAATGCGAGATTACTTTGGATGACTACGATAAATGTAAGTGTGGGAGGAGGTTAATAATAAAGGGAAGAATGCTATGCTGGCATCATTACACGATGTATATAATATATAATGGAGGGGCATGTCCATGTCAAAATCCTTAAGCCTTGGATATAATAATAAAAGATATGTTCAAATTCTACGGCTATAATATTAAAACAAGGGATTTTTATAGCAACCTAACTGCACTAAACATCGAGGATGTAAAGATCGAAAACATCGTGCTTAGTGATGCAATCCCCACCAATAGATTTAAATGTGAACGATTCGTAATAGGCTATAAGAATGACAATAAGATATCTGCCCTGCTAATCAGAACACCTGGAGGTCTATACAGCACCGGTGCCTCTCGCTACGATGGGAGTTCATCTCTTACTATGTCATTTAATTTGCACCAAGCACCTGAATGGCTGGAGAAATATCAGAGCATCTTGGCTAGGATAGAGAAACTGTACGGCAATGACTTCACTGCTCCACCAGTTAAAAATGGTCGCTTTGTTAGTACCAAAGTCAAGGAATGGGATGGGGAGGTGACTACCGATTTTCATGATGCTCCAGTACCGTTGAAGCAAGCTTATGAATGTACGATAATTATAAAACTATCCAGCATTTATAAGCAGGTATCAAAGCACTACTTGCAGGTTATGCTCGAGGAATGTAAGTATAAACCTGTGGAACATTCAAGAACTAGGCATCTTATTGATTCAGATAACGAAGAGGAACCATTCGTTGTAGTATAGTAAAAACTCGATAGATTTTTGTATGCAATGTTGTATACAAAATAAACAATGAACGATTTAAAAAGAGAAGCGAGAAAGCTGGGTATTCGTGGCTACTCCACTATGAAGAAGGGTGAAATTATAGAAGCGATTCATAAGGTAAAATATAAAGATATTGGAACACAAACCCTTGGTCCTTATTGCAAGCCATGCTCAGATATCGCGGCCATGAAAATCCTGGATGAATATATCAGAGGCTTGGAAGCAAAACAAAAGCGAACTATTATATATGCTGGTGATTTTATGGTTGACGGCAGTACCGGTAAGGTACTTGGCGTTGTATAATGTGTTATTAATAATACATTATGAATATTCTGGTGGTGCCTCTAGTTTTTTAACAGTTCTTCTCTGGCCTCCTGTCTTCCCTGAGCGACTAATTGCTGCCTTTCTTGTTCATTGATCGTCTCCACGATTTTCTTAGTGCGTTGGCAAATCTGCTTCTTTAGCAGCACATATTTTTGCTTCTCTTGCATAATAAGTGTAAATTCGTAGTCACTAATCACTCCATTCTCGGTGACTTTCGAAATCAAATCGACAATACTATTCAGCTTCGTTTCCGCTAAAAATCTTATACTATCATGCTTTTTGCGTTTGTAATTCAGCTTTTTCCCACCTTGCTTTAAGGCAGTCTGTCCCAATCCAGCAGCTATAGCGATTCCGCCCATTGCCACTGCTAGGGGAACTCCAATTCCTGATAACATACTCCCAATAACAACACCGCTCGTGATCACGCTTATGGCGAGTTATCCATGATCCATATAATGGATCCAGGTAGCATGCATTCCAAATTTTTTCGACAGCTTTTTACGTTGTTTGACCTCGCTTCGCAGAAACTGTTCTATTTCCTCTATTTTCTTTAATCTATAAATATGCCCCTCATTTTCTTGATCAGATTCACTCGGTGGTAAGCTCAGGTATAGCTTTGCTATATCACTCATTTATTATGAGCAGATGCATAGTAATTCCAACGAAAAGGTTCTTATCATCTTGATACTCGTTAATGAGCATGAACTCCAGCCTGTCTGTTGAACCTTTAAGAGGGAGGTATACAGGAGTGTCGAAACTCCACGTCACCATATCTCCCCAACCGTTTAGCTCTTTGATTGGAAGCACGGCTAGTATATTGGATTTCTCACCATTTAAAAGAGAATAATCCGGATCGAGCTAGGGGCATACGAGTCTCAGCCGCTGGTGAACGTCAGTCTTGTAGATGCTGGTCTGGTCGCCTTGGGATGTCTTATGGATGTTGATCTCGCTCTTAGTGAAGAGATTCACCCAGCTAGGCCTGATACTTATGGATTTTAGAGCGATCCTCGTGTCCTCCCCTAGGTAGTCCTCAAATATCGTGGGGTTCGAAATGTCGGTTATATATAACTGTCGCATCTTTCTTTAAGAAACAATGAACATATATTTATATAATTCAAAAGCAAAATATACCCCTAACCATGGGAAATACTTGGAGCAGCTAAGAGGTGAAGATCTCAAGGTACAAGATATAGTAATAGACGCGAAGGGCTCGTCATTTAAAGTAAGGTTTCCCGATATTTTTGTGGACTATGTTTTCCATGCTAACCCTCCAGTCGATGAATATAGGACTCATCCTTTCAACCTCTGGTCTACGCAGTAGAATTTCTCTGTATTCGCTGCAACATCGGCTTGTGGTATCAGCATGCAACATCTAACGTCTCCATTACCCCTTGTTCGCTCTGTGTATAGGTTCCATGTCTATTTTTAAATTCGAAAAATACTAGAGGAGCTTGAGGTATCGTTGCCTGGCTCTTTCCGCTTCAATATCTTGAATAACCCATTCAACAATGAAAAGCTTCACGCATTGACACGTGAATTTGGAGTATCTGGCATTAAGCAAGAATGGAAAAATGAGAGTATTTTCAGTTCATGGCAAGCCAAACGTAAAGATTTTCCTGGCAGTGGGCCTTCATATTTTAATGAAAATTCATGGAGTAGGTGGATAATTGAAAATAGTTAGGGTCTTACACGTATTGGCATTGAAAAGGTATTGCAAAGTGTACGATGCTACGCGTATTTGATTTTGGAGTCCCAAGCCAATGCGCGATCAGGAATTATTGGTAATCAAGGTAGTTCTATCGATGCCCAACGGCCTTACTTGGCGACCTTTGAACAGCTGGTGATTAGACCTACAAATACAGGTAGAAAGATTAGTGAATTTGAGAACGTACTCAGATATGCACGAAGCAAGGTCGACTATAGTGTTGCCCATGGCGTGTACATGATCCCAAGCGATATGTCACTGAGGATCGGATATGTGGCTGGATTTAACAACAGGATCCTGATCAGTCAGGACCATTTCAAGATTGGTATCAATCCCAATATTAACGCTCCGCATGCTGTTGCCAAGCCCATACCAAGGAAGCATCATCAACGTCAACCCTCCAAGGTACCAAGGATGCATCCCCCACCAGCTCCATCGTCAGCAATAGCTCACGAGGAAACTAAGACTACCATTATCACTGTGAGGATATTGCTAATTATCACCTATATATGGATGAAACATTGTCATCAGGTAAGTTAGGTGGTTTACCAGAATAATCTACGATCTCTTTCCACCCTTACTCCTCCTCCCTATATACGCAACAACAATACCCACGGCGGCAGCCAAGGCCATATACAAGTGCTTTGCTGCGAATTCGACAACTCTCGCTGCAACTCTGAAAAAGAACGACACCACGTTGCCAATGATCCCTGGTAGCGCAGCACCTGCTTTGCCTGCTACGTACTTCAGGAACCGTCCGAGTCTTTCAAGCTGTTTCAGCACAAACCCCTTGTCATCGGCACTTCCTCCTGTACTTCCTACGGCGCTTGTGCTTCCTCCAGTGACAGCGAGCACGATGGTGGAAACCAGTAGACCAACAGCAGAAATAACGCTCGCGATAATCAAGCCTTGTTCCTTGAACAAGGTCTTGAGCTTTTCGACCAAGGTTTTATCATCCCCAGCGATCTTCATCAGAGTCTCCTTGATAATCTTCAGCTGGTTCTGAATCTCGGAGGAAAATCCGCCGTGTCGCTCTCGTAGGGCTTTCTTCTCATCACGCAGTTTCTTTAACTCTTCCCTAGCCAAGGCTATATTCCCATCCTCAATCTTTATCTGTTCCTTGGTTATGCCAAGCGTCTTCTTCTTTCTCTCAAGCCTCTCCACCTTTTTTTGTACTTTGTCAATCCGACTATCTCTCACGAGTATCTTGCTTTCCAACATCCTCAGCTGACCACGGATCGTTCGAATCCCTTGGTCGAGTCCCTTTCTCTCGCGATCCGTGAATATCTCGCCTCCTCCAAACGAAGTATCTTCCATCAAGCTCTCTGTATCGTCGAGTACTTTCCCGAGCAGTGGCTCCATCTCGATAGTGTCATCATTTGCCATGATCTGCTCCACATATTCAGTGTCTACCGTGATCTATGGATTTCCAAATTCAATTGGGAGAACAACCTGATCCTTGAGGGACTCAACCCTAACGATGGGACCATCAGAGCCCTACAGGTAAAAGCGTCTGACCATGTTGGAACCGACGAGGAAAAAGCAATAGCGGCAGCCTATGGAAGTACCTTTTGTATCCCCCTCGGGAAAATGTTTGAGTTGACGAGGGATCTCCCTTTATATCAACATGGACTCCACGATAGATTGACATTTGTCTTGCATTTTGCACCATATGATCGGGTCATCAAGGATGCCGGTACACCAGCCGCGGGCTCAACCGCAGCCAAGGCTGCAGATTCTTCTTAAAAAATCTCTAACATTTCGCTCGAGTTTGAAAAATTAGTAAATGAGGATTTGGCAAGCGCTATGATGTCGCGATACAGCCGCCTCGTCCTACCATACGAAAGAATACTAAGGTCGAAGGTTGTGACTATGAAGAAAAGTGATACATTCTATAATCTCCAAGTCGATCAACCTGCTAAATCCTTGGTGGGTATATTACTATTATTCGTCGATCCTGGAGTATCCAGGGCTTATGCGGGTGTCAATGAGCGATTTTATAACCCCAAGATCGAGAAGATCTCTATTACGGTTGAAGGTGAGCCCAATGAGCTGTATTCACATGCTATGCTCCCTCGAGATTATTTGCAGCATATCGTTGAATTATTTGGGTGATAGTGTAGTGACCATAGGTCAATTTTTCACCGAGCGCTATGCGCTATTCATTGATTTTAGGGCAACACCTGATCGGGGCCTACATGGTAGTGGGCGGCCTCTGCAAAGGTTATTGGACGGTATAACCCTGCACATGACAAAAAAGCGGATGGCAATGGAGATATTAGGTGCTACGTCTTCCTTATCCAAGACGCGCAATTAAACATCCTGGATGGCAGGTTCCACAGTGTACAATATTAAGAGATCAAAATTTGCTTTTGTAGGCCTTGGGTCTACAAAATAAATGGAAACTATAGCAGATCTTGCTGGAGGAGCATTGATCAATGCTCTGGCTTTCAGTGGGTCAAATTTTTTGTTCAGCAAACTCAGTGGGCACGGCGAGGAAGAAAGAAAACGTCATGATTTAGCAGTTGAAAAGCTTCAAGCTGCCCAAGCCCAATGGGTAAAGGATCGTAAAGCAAAAATTGATGAATACAACAGGAGGCGTGAGGAACAGCATGCTGCAGGGCAGAGCCTGAAGGAATTGGACGAAGGTATGAAAAATTATTTCATCGCAACAGTTGAAAAAGCTCCAAAATTATCCGATTTTTACACACCGAGCAAAAGACAACAAGACAGTGAGCTCACATTTATTCTCGGTTCATTGACACTTTTGGGTTTTGCTGTTTACAAATACATGTAATGATTAACGTTTTTGATATGTATAATAAACATGAAGCATATTGTTACAACCGATGAAGCTGAAAAGCTAAGTCATATATATTACCAACCAGAACATCTCTGGATTGGACGAAAAGCCATCAAATTACTCGCTGAAAAATCTGGTCTTTCCAAAAAGAAAGTCATACATTGGCTATCTCGTCAAATCCTGTGGCTCAGGCATATTCGAGGTCCGAAAAAGATCAATTATCCTCATTTCACCATTACAAAGCCGAACGAAATGCATCAATTCGATCTCTTGTACATGCCCCATGATAACGTTTATGGCAATACGTACAAATATATTTTGACAGGTATTGACGTCGCCTCGAGGTATAAGGTGGCAAGACCCCTGAGAACGAAAAAGGGTAGTAAAGTTGCCGACATGCTCCGCGATATTTACAAAGCCGAACCTCTCCGATATCCGAGTATCTTCCAATGTGATAATGGTAGTGAGTTTAAATCGGACGTGACAAAGTTGTTGGAAAGCAAAGGTGTTGAGATCAAGCGTGCTACTACTAAGTATCACCATACTTTCACGGCTTTTGTTGAAAGCTACAACAAGGTACTTGCCGAGAGACTCTTTAAACACCAAGATGCTCAGAAGCTTGCATCTGATGAAACTAGTACCACATGGGTCAAGCACTTGTACAATATCGTGAAAAGCATGAACAATAGTAAGACGGCTATGATAGATATAAAACCTTCAAAGGCCATTAAACTCGATGAAGTACCGCTTGCGAAAAGCGAGGAATATCCTGAGGAAAAGCCTCTACCCGACAATGGAGCCGGGAGAAGGACACGGTGATGCTCGAAGTCGCGCAACGGATGCCTTTTGGAGCAAAAAGACGTACAGACTCGACCGTATCGTAACTGGTACGAGGTTATTATACTATTTGGTAGATGGGCCCTCGCGTAGTTTCGTGTCAGAGGAGCTCATGCTTATACCCGAGGATGTAGAGGTACCTCCCGAGCATGTAAAACAATGGTAAATTTCTCGCTTTTTGTGTGTTAATATTAACACACAAAACCACGCGTCTCTAATCTTCTAATGCTGGATCACCCAGGTCGTATAAGTCCTCTCGGGTAAGGTCAATAAGCCGAAAGTGGCACATATAGCGCTGCATATGTCCTTCCTCTTCAAATCAATTAAAAACATGCATACCATTTGCGTTGTCAATAACAACGATCTCTTCAGACTCAGTAAATTGAAGCCTGAGCCATCTCCTTTTCTTTTAAATACCACGTCTTTAAACACGGGCGCAATAATAAGGAAGATAGTGGTATTTATCATTCTCGGGGTTAGTATGTTTTCAAAAAATCATAATTACATTATCCTTGCCCACATCATAGGCATGTGGTACATATCTCTGACGGAGTCCTACAATTTCTAATGTCCTTAGATCGAGCTGGTGTTCTCGCTCCTTCAGGTCATCGGTGAGCATTGCCAGGGCTTGACGATGTTCTTCGATTTCATTTTGTAATTTTTCCACACCTCTTTTAGTTAGCCATTTCATGACCTCAATAGCCCTTGGTTTTCGAGATCTATATACAATCTCTAATGCACTATCCAGGGTCACGAAAGCATCGTCTCCGGTTACTTCCTTGGACGGTGCGTCTAACGCACCCACTGTTATCTCATGACGAGGTGTGGTTTTTACGTCTCTGTATGTCGCCTTTATATCAACAATACCCAGAAATCTTCCCAGATCAGCACGTTTAAACATTGGTTGGCCCTGATTGTTTACCAATATCTCATTGGTAGGCAATATGTTAAATAAGGTAAGTGACATTTTATTTGATTTACATTACCCCAACCAGGGTGATCATTAGGACAGACATAAATCAGAAAAAATACATGGTGTTCCTATGGATTCTTTCTCTCTCCAGAACATCACGAAGCTCCTCCTGGATGGCCTCTAGGCTCCGCTCCTAATGAAGTATCCTATCCATTTCTTGGTGGCAGGCATCCAGTTGCTTTTCTAATTGATGTATGTATGACATATTTATTTATTCTAATATACTCCAGGCTCTGGAATGGTCCAGCCTAATATACAAACAGGCATGTTTGGATTTTTTCAACTGATTCTTGATCGCTTCCCAGTCGTTAGTTATGTTTATCTCTTCATCCACCAATTTCATGTCACTCCTTTCATGCGGGTACCCCATGAGCAACTGTTTCTTCTGCCTTCTCAGGTTTTTGGGGATTCCCGTATAACTCTGAGTCAACAGCCATAACGAATGCTTCCTGTGCTTCCCGCTAATGGCAAATTCGAGCAGGCTCTGACGCCTTTTATCCATGGATTCATCCGCGATCATGTCATCAACTATAAAGAGTGTGCCCTCACCGGCAAGGACATTTGATAATCGTTCAATCCATTCAAATAGTTGATCCTGGGGCTCTATCAAAAAAACATAGTCATCCTTCCAAAGCGAGGATCTCCCCAAGTACGCCGTGTTCCATCGAATTGTTGGGCATAGGATCACGATATTATGAAAGTGGCCCCTGTACTCATTCTCGAGAAGGTCGAGCACACGCTTAGTTTTTCCATAGCTTGTGGGGCCTGTAAATATAGCTGTATGGGGTTCTATAACTATCATGTTTGTTGTATACCCATGGGTATACAACAAAACCTTTAAAAATTTTATTTTGGTGGCATCATCGAACGCTTGTACCAACCCTGCTTTATCGCATAATCATCGAATAGGATCGCCCCCGTCATATATCCAGCTAGTTTTATACCATCTTCCATGTCCATCTTCGCACCTGGCCTAGAAACACCCAGCACTTTTGGCACTTAATGCTATTACGATGGTATATGATACTAATCTCATGGACTCCCATAGACTATCAACAACTTCCTTCTGATATTCTTTGCTGCTCATTTATATTATACTATTTCATACGAAAAATATCTGGCTGTGTTTGAGATTTTTGCTGAGCCACTGCAGCAGGCTGCTGGGTACCGGCGGGTCCCACTACGGAAAAAATATATGGCACCTCCAATACAGGCGAGGGTAATAATACCCCCCGCGCCATATATATCCACTGCCTGACTCACCCCAGAAGAGGTTTTGGACTGGAGTAACAACAACACCCTGTTGTTGTTTCATATCTTCCTTCCTCTTCCTCATCAGTGCGGCCAGCTTGTGACCTTGGGCCACTCTACCCGGATGCTTCACTGGTTTTGTTATTACCCTTTCTTCTTTTGGTTGTTCCTCACTCATTTCTTTATAAGCCACAGGGCTTATAAAATCACTTCCCCGCCGCAATACATACAAATCTGGAGGACAGTAGCTGACTGCCGTTCCAATCCACGTACTGACATAACGTAATCACGCACTCATCGTCACCATCAAACCGAATCGCTATTTTATATTCCGAATTATCGAATGATATAATTTCCAAATTAGAATTTGACGTGCGCGATACGATTTGACTAAGTCTGGGAATTATATGTCTCAATGTAAAATACACGCTGGCTATACACTCGCCGTCGCTTTCAATATAAACATTCCCCAAATACACATTCAAACATATTAATCCAATACCCAGTATTTGGGAAGACGTGTCTATATACATTTGCTGCAGCCTAGTACTACAATACCCTACTATATCTCCAAGGGATAAAGGTGGAATAACAATACTCTCAACGAGCCTAGTTTTCAATTCATTAAACATTCTTTTCCTTCTCTATTTCTTCCCTCTCATCAGGGGACTGTGAGAGCTTCGTGTGATTAATCGTATGCGCGGCAACGAGTACGGGCGCTAAAAATTTGCCAAACACCGAATATACCAGTATACCCAAATCAGCCATACTATCACGTATTATTGGATCATCCTCAATATCCTTCCGTAGTCCTTATGGGTTATCGATGGATACAATATTGCCTATGACTTTCGTATACATACTAATGGCATGAGTTGACAAAGCCTTTGCAGTTTTCTCCCTTTTTCCAGCAATTCATGTTGAATGAAATCGGTATGAATTTTTTCAATTACATCCTCCGTGCACTTATCAATAAAACTCTCACTACATTTTTTTGGTAATAAATGTGCTTTACCTTGACGTATCGCATCCTTCAAAGCCTGGCGTTTATCAGGTTTTTTCGTAACGGCTTCTATATCAAAAATATCAGCGAGCTCAGTTATCCTATTTATTAAACGGCGGTACCGATAGAAACAAGCAAGTATCAATATATAAGGGAGGAGTATACCAATCAATAGCAATGCCTCCATTTATTTGCAGTTCTGTATATAAAGGTGGTGCCTCACAACACCTTTGGATAAATCACTAAATTACTTGGTTATAAATCGATAGCCTTTCTTTTGGTTTTCTATTGCCCACATGGGCTGTATATTTGTG
This sequence comes from Hydractinia symbiolongicarpus, assembly GCF_029227915.1. Lineage (NCBI taxonomy): Eukaryota > Metazoa > Cnidaria > Hydrozoa > Anthoathecata > Hydractiniidae > Hydractinia > Hydractinia symbiolongicarpus. The sequence goes on from NC_079886.1 coordinate 10,528,660, forward strand.
TAATGAGCCTAGAAAGTTGCAATTCCCTATTGGGTGTAACACCATTTTCTTTATATTTAATGGGGGTAATATGTTTGAATCGCCACTTCCCCTTATTCCCCAATTTCATACCATCCGTGAACTGCGGCCCTATGTGGGATTTAAATGTAGCAATATCGCACCCACGCGACGTACTCTAAAGGCTTTGTATGTATACTATCCTCGAGCACTACCCTCTTATCGTAAAACGCCGATAGCCCCAGCTTGTTTTGCTAGTATGTCACAATCCCCTGGTTATATAACCGAAAGCCTACATTTTTAGCAGTGTCCAGCTCTCCCCTAAGTACTCCCATATACTTACACCATGTCAATTCATTTTGCCTTTTCGACATGCCTTTACACGAGAACTTAGTGCCATCTTTACCTTCGACGAAATAACACTTGGCTGTTAAGGCAATTATTCTCGAACCGATGAATTCTTCTTTAAATAACCTTCCGGTTCTACTTGAATATTTATCAGTGACTAGCCAATGAGCAACATCCTCATCGTACTGCTCGAGTAGTTCAGAGCGAACAACATCAAGTAGGTTATTTCCAGATATTGCAAAATACGCACTATCGGTGTCCATGTAAATATATTCAAAATTTTGTCAATCTACGTACTTGTCGAGAAAATCATAATAAAATTTAAGCATCCGCATTTTTGCCAATTGATACACAAGGATTCCACATTGATATGCCCTATTTATCTAAACCCCCTGTTTACTCCTCCTTAATTCATACGCATGTCCGATTTCTTCCAAATCCTCCAAGTAAGGGCTCCTCATTGCAGCATCTATTGCCTTCTCATCCTCCGTAAATGTGGTATTAGCATGCCTCTTCCTATCCTCGATCATTTTTCCGTAGAAGCTGTTACCTTTCAATTTTGCAGTATCACCAGCGATGCGCTTATCAGGGTCTTTATCTGCTTGGCGCCGCGCATCCGCGATTTCCTCCGGGAACCATGCGAATGGTTTACTCCTTGAGTACTTGAGTATTTGATAACAAGCCGTAATTTTTAATCCATGCTCAAGGTATCCTATAAGCAGGTCAGTACATAGTAGGATCTTCTCAGCTTTCATCACTCCCAACAGCTTTTTAGTGCCTGGAATACGTTTCCACCCTGTCTTGTTTAAATAATCGTGCATATGCTGAGGGATTTTATTGTCAAGTATTTCCCTGACTACAAATAACGGGGACATTTCACTGAATTGTTCGTACAACTCAGTAGGGACTTTAATATCAACCTGGCAAAAACCAAATATTGATCCATCTAGAAGGCTCTGCACCAGAACATCTAATCCTCCAGCAGGGTCTGTTCTTTTTAATAGCTTTTCCTTACCACAAGGGAAATGTTGCAGTAGTGTGCTTGGGTAGAGCTTATTGGCATCATATCCCAGGATGGTCCTACAATTTTCCGGTTCGATATAAATATGCGATCTTATACCCGTCACATTACTTTCATGGTACCTACAAAATACTATCGCGGGACCACCTACCATCCCCGTTTGTAGGAGCTCATAAGCTTCGTTTTTCGTACATATTGTACAATCTTTTTGAACCTGCTTGCATGCTTTGTATAAGGCCTTGGTACAACGAGCCTCACATTTATGCTTACACGGATCACCCGGTACGTAAAGCTGTATATCAGGGCTCACTCGCAATGATTTGTTTAGAACGTAGCGCATCGACACACCCGGGATGCTCACTGCATCTTTCAAAATGTCAATGTCATCCTCGTAGTATGTATTGCGGGTCTTGTCGACGGCCTCGACAAATGGCATTACATCGGCCATATTGTATTCACCCAACCAACCAAGCATCGTGACGCATTCCTTTTTAAAGAACTCATCCCTGAACGTATCGTAATCTTCAATTGATAGTGTGTTTTTACCAAAGTGTGCTATAAAAAACCTCATGATTTACTGGACTGATATGGTTCAATTTTTCATACTCCGTTGACCACTCGTATGGGAATTCTAATTTTTTTAGATTGCAATCGAGTGATTTGCACCATTTTTCATAGCTCAAGCCTGGAGCTAGAAATTTTTTTATATCTATGAATTTGAACATCAAGTTAGTGAGAAACATGTATTCATTATCCTTCTTAGAGACCTTGATATTAGCCTCACCCGCAAGCCGTTCGATAAAATACCGCTTTATCATGTTGATATCAATTTACCACTGTTGAAACCGATCACCGTCACTTGATTTATCCATTCGTGCCAAGCATTTTGGGTTTGTTCGGGGAGCATATCAAAATCATCTGACTTGGGGTACATCTTTTTGACTTCTTCCACAATCCTCATTTGTCTCTGTTCCAATTGCTCAACGAATTTCCGCACCAATACCCTGGGGTTTTCATTCATGATGAATGTAGGATGTTCTTGGAGCAAAACGTGGGTGGCAACACTTACTGGGATATGCTTGGAGATATATGTTAAATCAGATGTTTGCTGCTGGTTCAATGGTGCCAGAAGAGCCTCGAAATCCAAAACAATGAAGTGGGGATATGGTCGAAATTCTTTCTTGAATAACCTCCTAGCCTTTGGAGGGTTTTCACACTCCCATGCAGTGACAAGATTGTACCCTAGCTTTTGGATGTGATCCTCTTTGATTTTGGTGAAATTAAAATTATTTTTATCCACGTTGGTTCTATTAGGCTGACATGGGCATCCATGCCATTTGCAGCCGTGATATTCGTATACTGTTTTTGTCTGAGGATCATAACCGTCGATCTTGTATACAGCCTTACTACCGTCGCATATCACACGCTCTCCTCCATGTCCGCAAAGCACATGATGTATATGCCTACCTTTTTACTCTGACATGGCCTCAATCCATTGGCATGCTGCGTAACTGAAACCGTTATCGGGATAGAATACCCTCTCGGAGCTGCTCGGCATGCGCTCGATCCTCTCACCTCTGCAAATGATCTTGGTCTTGTGAGGTGTCGTGTGAGGTTCTCCGATCTGGTAAATCTTTGCGTGCAAACCTCGCATTCCCAATGCTGCGTCAATACATCCATCTTCTTCATATAGAAACAATGACCATGTAGCATACCAATATTGATCGTGTCCAACCCCTTTTTGTATTGATTTTGGCCATAGACGAGACGCCATGGAGCCTTGTCGTAGTTTGTCTTCGGTTCGAAGACTCTGATATCAATTTTGAATTTTTTAGCGATGCCCTCTAAGTCCACGAGCCTTGTAGCACGTACCTCTTCCCTCTTTAATTTGGGGTCCTCGTAGTACTCACGAGCTAATTTGAGGGCTGACTTTGTGAGGAACTCTGTCCCCCTTTTTACATCGGCCCTCTCCTTTACAGCGAGGCATCACCAAAAGCACAGGTTGTCTGTTCTGACATCTTCACCATCCATGGCATATATACACCTTTTTCCGCGGAGCCAATCTGGTATTGGTCCACATCCAAGTAGTGGCTCCCTTGTAGAAATTATTTTGATCTGCACGTGTCTAAATACTACCTTGCCCTCATATGCTCTTGGTGTCTCGATAGCTCTGTCTGGTAGTAAATAGGCTTTGACCCAAAATTCTGCATCCTCCAGATCAAGGCGCTTATTTTCGCATTCATCCAGAAAGGCCTCCATGTCAGCCATGCTTGAGAGTAACCTTGAGCTCTGTGATAATTTGCAACGTCTCCACCGCCTCGGTAAATTTCGCAGCCAAAGGAGTATATTACCTTCACTCGCATGTCTACGTGTGGTGTGATTTTTCGCATGATGGCCTCCGTCAATGGTTGGTTAAGGTTATTATTAAATCGCCATGTTTTAATGCGGTTTCCTTCTTCAAACATTTCCGCGTCATCGTTAAAAATATTCTGAATATCCTCGATTACCTCTGGGTTCGTGGCCTGCTTTGATTTTTTCCCGAACATGCGTTTGAGGTCCTCGATTCCTTGCTTTTCATCTTCAATGGTGACCCGTTGAACCTCATCATGGAGAGTTGGTGCTCCTGAAAATTGATCCCTGACCCTGTTATAATAGTAACTAACGGTATCCCGAACGCTCCTTAGTTGCTTAGTGAGAGCTTAACGAGTTGCCGCTACTGGTACCGACGCGGTGTTATATATTTTACTGATTGCATTTTTGAACCAACTCATTGCTATATTATATACAGATTTTCTTTTTAACCAGAAAATTCTGTTTGGTCAAGGATTGAATATTTTTGGAATTTCCCTTACTCATATTCTGTATGATTTAGTTTACGCCGTCATATGTTGTTTATATCATTTAATAATATTTTGTGTTGGTTATTGGCATTTATATTCTGTATTATTATGATTTCACGTATGCGTTGATGACGTCATATGATTTTGTTTTTTACTTGTTTTTTGGGATGAGGTGGTGGAGGAAATGGTGAAAGCGGGGTTTTTGTGATTAAAAGGTGTAGGAGGAATAAAAACTGGTTATATTTACTCCTTACTACTACTAACCCACTCTTTTACGGAATAAGATTGGAGCACAAATCGCCAGTTACAAGTCATCAACCGATAGCCTCTAAGTACATGGCAGTGCCTAAAGGCTGCAAACGCTTACCCAGCACCTTTTTTCTTCAATGTCAGCATTAAAAAAAAGTTTGACATTTAGTAGTAGTAGTAGTAGAAGTAGTAGACTGCTACTACTTAAATGAGTGCCTTGATCCTGGTGGTAAATTATCCGCATTTTCTTGTTTTTGTTTGCTCAAATTTGGTTTTAATTTGGTCCTGTGTACTTCCTCAAGCAATGTTTGCATAGTTAGTGAATTATTGAATTTTGTAAGTGTTGATTATATTATTTCTTTATTTTAAAACTAGTCGATAAATCCCGTGGAGTAATCCCCTTAGGCAGAAGGACAATGGAAAAATAGGTTGTTTTAGTTTTTTTGCTGACGTCAGCAGTGCAAATACAAAATAAATATATTTTTTTAGAAATTTGTATACCTGTTGCCTTCATCGTATAGATCTTGAAATGCTGATTAAGAAATGTATATGATCATGCATCTTTGACAAACAGTTGCAGAGATATCAAGGTTTAAAGGTTTTTTGATGACGTCATCAAACCGTCCATTCCGAAACGGATTTGGGGACCCAGGTTTGGAAAACTTACCCAAATTGGTCCCAGGTTGTCCCTAGTTACCCACGCGGTGAAAAAAATTGACGTCACCACCTCGTTTCCAAGTTAATTGGCCTCAAAGTTTTAAGTGCATTGTAATGGCTTCACTAATCTTAATTAACTTTCCTTTGACGTCAATACTATTTTATCGGTAAAGTTTGGTAAATTACAGAACAATTTTATAGGCGATGTTTTACAGAATTTGTTAAAGAAAATTTTGAAGAATGTAATCCACTTTGCAAAAGTGACAGACAGACACACGGAACTGGCGTATTATTATATAGACTAGTCGATAAATCCCGTGGAGTAATCCACTTAGGCAGAAGGACAATGGAAAAATAGGTTGTTTTAGTTTTTTTGCTGACGTCAGCAGTGCAAATACAAAATAAATATATTTTTTTAGAAATTTGTATACCTGTTGCCTTCATCGTATATATCTTGAAATGCTGATCAAGAAAATATATATGATCATGTATCTTTGACAAACGGCTGCAGAGATATCAAGGTTTAAAGGATTTTTGATGACGTCATCAAACCGTCCATTCCGAAACGGATTCGGGGACCCAGGTTTGGAAAACTTACCCAAATTGGTCCCAGGTTGTCCCAACCTCGTCCCCAGGGCATCTTGTATCTTTTCTGACCCCGGGACGGCGATACGAACATGGCCCTGGAGGAGGCTGGTCCGATATGAAACCTGATTGGCGCGGATATGTCAAATAATTATTGCGTCATACAAAACATTTTGGCGAGGCGGCGAGTCTGTGACCAACAGGAGGAAGCTGTTCGTTTTAAAATGGCGGAGGTGTATCAGCAGTATCAAGTTTTTTTTAAAGTGAAAAATTTAATAAAAAGCATTACCAAGCAATGAGAGTATAAAATAAGACATCATAAAGTAATGCTGCTTACATGACAATATTTCAATAGCTGGGAATGTTTAATAAAGCTAGAAAAGTTGTTAGCTAGCACACTATACCTAACACACTATCAAGGTAAGAACAAAAGAAAGAAACTCAATTTGTTTCCAAGTGGCCAGGTTTGATTTGCAGCTTTTTGCAAAGACTGACGTTGCTTAAAATTGCCGCCCATGTCCTTTATAGACAAAATAATTTTGCACAAAATATCGAAAATGTTTTTTTTTTACAAAATATATATACATTACGTTTTAAATTATATCAGGTTGTTATTAGTGGGCATGTTTTATTACCTTATATGCTTTGGTTACTATAAAAGATATAAAAAGCCAGTAGGTTAACCATCGGAGCCATTTTATCATTGAATGCACATTTATCCGGCCTAATTCAAGAAAATTCAAATTGCAAAAGCTTCAGTAAAAAAATTAAGTTATTGACTTGAAACTTGTTAAGGAGTACCTTTAAACCTATCTGATAAAATATAAAATTACACCAGGCATGAAAAATTTAAAAAGCCATTTTGAGGAAGAGAAAAAGGTAGGAAGATTTTCTTAAACTGATTCTTGCTAGGCCTTTTTTAACACGCTATGAAGAAATTTCAGAAAATCGAACTCAATCAAATTTTATTGAGCGCTCAATTAGGCATATGGTTAAATCCAGGATGTATTGAAGATGGTGGTAGATATTTAACAGCTCACCACTGTGATATATTATCTCAAGAGTTTTAATACAAATTACAAAGAAGTGAACATAAAAAATCACAAAAAAAGTCTAAACCGAGTATATAGTTTATAAAGCGTCCCATAACTTCAGTAAAAATAAAAATATTGACTTGAGATTTGGTATGATATGGTTTTAGATTGGTTTGATGAAATTGAGCCAAAAAATAGTTCTATTATCATCATACATTCTGAGTTTCAGAATTTAGCCCTTTTCAAAGACGCCGATAAGCCGTTTTGACAGCATATCAATTTTGACCAAGATACAGATTCAGAAAATTTTAAAAGCTATTCTAACCTCAGAAATGTCAGATAAGATTCAACCTAAAATTATGCTAGTAAACAAAAAATTTAGTTGCAAGGAATGTCTCTTTGCTGACATCTTTTTGTGATAGGATGCTCTTATGAGAATACTGAATTAATCTTCACGGTTAGCTAGTTTGGCATTTTAAATATTTTCCAAGCAGAATGATAACAATAAATAGATGTATATATCAATAAAAATCGATTTTTGAACAGCAGCAGAATTTTGATGAGCTCTAAAAAGTGCGAATTTATGAAACTAATTTTGGTCCAAAATCCCCAAAATAATTTCCTCAAAAAATTATTCCCGAAACATTTTTTTCTCAAGGTAGCAATACTTTGCTGTTCGTAAAGTCGTATATCAATTCTTTCTAAACTATTAAGGCAGTGATACATTAAATCGAGAAAACAGATCACACGCAGACTTGTCGTTCTCGATTTTCAAACCAGCATAATGCTTTTGATAAAATTTTTGAATTATTTATGTTTTAAACAGAAAAAAACCTTGTTTTTGTATAAATTAGATGCAAATTAAGTGTATATACAAAATAAATGTGAGCTTGCTGAGTAAAAAATAAAAAAGCTGCAAGGCGTTTTAAAACATGTCATTAAGAAAAGAAAAAGCAGAATTTATCAGTAATGGGTGGCTTTTTGGAAATGTTAAGGCCACAAATGTAAAAGAAAAAAATACTTTTAAAGTAAATACTCTTCTGAAGCCTTTTTCACCCAATATAACTCCAAGCAGTGAGTCCACCATAGTTGAATTCAGTTTCAGCTAAGTATTGTTTAAATACAGCAAAATCTTTGTCATCATATAAAAGCAGTAATGCAGACACAGATATGAACTCACGGTAAATGAGAATTCTAAAGTTCAGCCAAAATGAATAAAAAATGTAAATGTTAATATGAGGTTAAATTTCTGCCTAGCTACTTTCAGTCGGGCACCTAGAATGATACGAACATTTGAAAATTATGTAGCCATATCTGCACCTTAGAGAACCAACGAAGTGCTATGTTCAGATGGGCAAATCATTTACTAATTTCCAAGTTTCCCCTAGCTACAAGTTTTGCAACCCAGTGCTTGCTAGTCAACCAATTCAGTGAAATACACATAACTAAATTGCTTGAATTTCTTCAAGTAAACAGCAGCCTAAATAACATTATTGTATATTTATACATTTACACAAAACAATCAAGGGCAATATGCGAGAAGTTTGTGTGTTGCGATGAGAGGAATCAAAACAAACTCGCCGCACGCATCTGTGACGTAAAAGGCCGATCTCGCTTAGCTCTGCAAGGTTATATTAAAACTTTGGTACATTGAGACAAATCTCATTAAATATTACACACAGAAATACTGTGTATTGGAGGGTCACGTGACGAGGCCTCCTCCAGGGCCATGTTCGTATCGCCGTCCCGGGGTCAGAAAAGATACAAGATGCCCTGGGGACGAGGTTGAGGTTGTCCCTAGTTACCCACGCGGTAAAAAAACATTGACGTCACCACCTCGTTTCCAAGTTATTTGGCCTCAAAGTTTTAAGTGCATTGTAATGGCTTCACTAATCTTAATTAACTTTCCTTTGACGTCAATACTATTTTATCGGTAAAGTTTGGTAAATTACAGAACAATTTATAGGCGATGTTTTATAGAATTTGTTAAAGAAAAATTTAAAGAATGTAATCCACTTTGCAAAAGTAACAGACAATTTAAAAGTATTGCGTCTATCTCAAGGGACGAAAAGAATGTAATTAGTCAGGAACACAATTACAGTTAATATATGTGTTAAAAAAGTTTTGTGAGATATATTGTTATGATGTAACATTGACGGACAGTCTTAAACTTTTTAACAGGCGATTATAGAAGCTTCTTATTTAATCAAACCAGACGACAGCAAAAAATTATATTTGCATTAGCGAATAAGAAACAAGTAATTGTTACAAAATTTCAATCCTTATACATAAAATGTGTGACAAAAAGCATTCACTATTCTATTTTGATGTCAATGGACGTGGAGAGTCAATAATTATGACTTTCAAACATGCTGGAGTGGAATTTGAAGATCATAGAATATCCTTTGCAGAGTTTCCAGAAGTAAAATATAACAGTACGTCATGCGGCTTTTTCTTAGCTAGTGGTGTTGACTTGTGTTTAGGCATTTTATGGAGTTGTAGGCCATCTTCGTACCTTTTTTACAAGTGTATGTATGTTCAGAGGTAGAGCGTTCGCTTCCAGTGTGGGAGGTCTTGAGTTCAAGCCCAAGTCAAGTCATGCCAATGATTACCAAAGTGTGAATCAATCTTTTCTGCTTAGTGTTCTGCATAAGAATAAGGTTGATATCTTAGGTGGTTTTCTAGTTGAGCGAATGCTGTGCTTGCACGACTTTCGTAGCTCACAAATGGGAGCTATAAATGCGTTAGGATCCCCTTTGCTGGACCCTAGTTGATAGTAGTACCAATAGGAACTAAAGAGGCTATCCTAGGTAAACAATTTCAAATAAATAAATAAAATAAATATTCAGACCATGAAGTTATAATTGATTAATCGCACTCGTCCCCGGTGCTTTTTTATTTGCGCAGGGATCGATGCTTATATCAACGATCGATGTTTAGAGAAGCGCCGCGGCTGCGAATATCAAATCTCGCACGAGTTGTGAATAATTTTCAATATTTTAGCTGCAGCGACGCCAACAGGACATCTACCAGTGTTGACCACACCCCGTGGTGACAAATTGGTGCAATCGGCATCCATAGTTAGATACTTGGGTAACCTTTTTAATCTTTATGGTGACAACCTCGTACAGCGTGCGCATGTAGATGCTATATTGGATACAAACAAGGAGCTGTATGATGGGCTAATAGATGCTCAATTTTACACACCAGTGGATGACCAAGTATGTAATTTTAGTTTCTTTCTTTGGACTTGCAATTTTTTGAAATCTTATTTATTCAAAGTCTTTTTTCACACCTTGGACTAAAATCTGATAATTCTAAGATCTTTTTCTAGACCTAAGTTTCATTTATTCTTCCATTATTTTGAGATGCAAGAAATATTTTGTTTTAGAAAAAAGAAAAGTTAAAAATCTTAGAAACGAAAATCAAAGAAGCGTTTAAGTATTATGAATATTTACTAAAACAAAACGATGGAAATCCAGTTTTTGTTGGATCTCATGTGAGTGTTACTATTGATGTCTTGTTTACCTCAAGTTGTTAAATTATCGAGGTTTAAAACTCTAACTGGTCAAAATGTGGTTATAAAATATGACTTTTTTCTTTAGATTACCATAGCAGACATACATTTTATTGACTTGATGGACATTATAAATCTTGTGTTTAAAAAAAACACCTTCATCGAAGATTATAATCTCTTAAATATTCTGGACAAAGAAACAAGGAAGTCGAAACACTTGAGTGAATATTTAGCTGAGCGAAACAAAAAATAAACAATGAGAAAGAAGAGTATTCGTTATCATATTTCACAAAACCGTCAGTGCAATCCAATTACTTCGATTTTGCCATATATCTTGCATCATTAAGAAACAGCCAGGCTCGGCCCTAAATTAGCGTTGCTTTTAAAACGTGTAGTGTGTTTGTAATTCATAAGAATAATTAATAAGAATAACCTATCCTCGTCTCCAGTGTACGCGGACAAATTGTATCTATCGCTAGAAGAAAATTTATTTCAAGTGCCTTCTAATAAACAAGAATTTTTTAATAATGGCCAAAAGTGACGCAATTTTCTTTGGGTGACGAAAAATCTAAAATTTTCCTTTTTACAGTAAAAAGATTCATATTACGACAATATTTTTTTTTATTCCAAAATAAAAAAATACATTTTACAAATTCAAAATTTACATTTCTACAACAATATTACTGATATGTATAATAATAATTATGTGAATATAAAAAAACAACGACAAACATTGAGAAGATATAACAGCTGAGACAGTATCATACACCATATATATTTTTGTGGAATTTCTGTGGAATTTAAGAAGTAGGCTGTGAACAATGATGTATTGGAAATGCATCGTGAATCTACAACACTGTACCTAGTACTTGTGGAAAAGGCATGGCCGCATTTTCCACGATGTCCGTATTGTGGGGAACAATCTGCGTCACAGGCCAAAAAAGGCGCGAGAAAAAATTACTACTGATTAAGATTAAGTCCGCTATAAACATTGACACGTTCTGAGCTATCGGAGTTTTCAATCTCTTGCAGCTACAATCAAAATTCAACCCTCTTTTTAATCTATTGTTCGTAGTTGGTAAGGTAGCTTTATCTAAACTTCTGCTAAAAGGTAGCTGATGGAAACGCTCCAAAATCAACCCTACTTTTGTTAATTCTACCTCTTTATAAGAAGCAGTAAATTTGAGCCTCATTTTTGGGCTCGCAAGTTGTTATTTACCACTGCTTATTTACCACTGCGTGTTTCCAATTTTAGACAAGCTCGTTTATGTTTCTTAAAAGAGGGTATGCTTATACAAACAGTTTCTTCTATCAGTCAATTCAACACACTATTATTTCCCGACAAAAAAAGTAATTTTCATTTATTTAAAAAATATACCTAAAACGTATTCAAATATGACATTAAATAATTTATCATTCAGCTTGTTCACCCTATCCTTGCTATATTTTGTTCCTCATGTAAAACTTTTAATGTTTTAACAAATTGCCGAATTCCTAGATCGAGTGGACAGTCTACAAAAGGTCCCTAAGAAATCAAAAACCAGAATTATTACGTCATCAATTACATGAAGACACACTATCTTGCTTGCTTCTATACATTCCAACCACACACGTGACATGTTTGGTGGTCAACCTAAACAGAAATAAGCAAACAGATTATATCTTCTTTGCTTGTCGTGTCTTAGGTAGTCTCTACATGGAGCCGAAATGAGGTTTCTAATCGCAATAAAATTTCCTCGCGTTTGTATGAATTTTTTCCATGCAGGGGTTGTTCAAACTACACATGTGCCATAAATTTGTATACGCCCTTTGAGACCGTATTCATCAAAATTTAAATGCAAAAACGATACTAAAAACTTTTTTTTAGAAAAATATACAAAAAATTTACCAATCTCAGAAAATCCCCATTCATAGAAACTGCAAACAACACCTTTAAATATGGTTACACGTACCTTGAATATGAGTTATTGAAGACAAAGTAGTAAACGCCAGGGTTTTTTATCTTCATACGACCATGAACAGTTTGTTTATGCGAAATGTAACGAGAAAGAGGAATGCATGTCTAAAAAAAAATGAGGTCATGGAGAAATTGTTCGTTGTTGTCAAAAGCAAAAAGTAAACAAACTGTCAATATACCTGGATGTCCTGATCTTCTATCTCTTCGTTTATTTTATAAGCCAATCCAAATCCAACATCCTACAATAAAAATTGCTTATCGTAAATAAAAAACAATTACATCATGGTCTTTTGCATTTAACGGAGAACGACGGAGTTTTTTGGTTTTACACAAACAAACAAACAAACAAACAAACAAACAAACAAACAAACAAACAAACAAACAAACAAACAAACAAACAAACAAACAAACAAACAAACAAACAAACAAAGAGACGTTTACATACTTTAGGTGTGGAAGTGAATTCCCATACTAACTCAAACTTGCTACTTCCAACAATAATTGGTACCAAACACCGCGTCCCAGCCGCAACATAAATTTCGATCGTTTCTTTTGAAACTACGTCGTCATCAGATGATTCATCTCCGACAGTCGGTATAATTGACGGATTAATGATATCGCGTTTTGATATGGTTATATGCTCGGTTGGTCCAAAGGATCCGGAACTGCCAACATCGGCCGGGTCTAGTATTTCGAACGGATCGGTCAATAGTTCGTCACTGGAGTTAGGACGTGTATTATAATCAGCTGGTGCGTTCTAAAAAAATCAAATGGTGCAATTTGCAATTTTAACAGACATAATTCCACGTTCGCACACATCGGAAATTTTTTTAAGAGTGATTGAGAACTGAAAGATGTTAGTGATATTTCAAATGATACGAAAAATGTGCGCAAAAACAAAAAAAAAAAAATAAAAAAAAATGAAATAGTTTAAATCCACCCGTCTTACCTTCACTCCTTCTTCAAAAGATTCATCAGTAATGCTGATTTGGTCAGACAACATGCTGACGTCATCAGAGTGATCACCGTCAACAACATCACACGCTTCACCTTGTGTTTCTTTTTGCGATTCCACACACACGTTACAAGCTCTCTTCTTTCTTCTAAACCGTCAAAACATTAAGTAGTAAGGCAATGGAGAAGTTGTGTTTCATTTAAAAAAGTCCGTTGTAATATCTCGTCAAAGGTTTTACAAGTAATAGGGATTGCACTCACCTACTATGAGCGGTTTGCACCCAATTGTTGGAACAATTATTACAGAAAATGTGGCCACACAAGCGACAGTGATGCTATAACCAAAAAATGTTAAGGTATGTCAATCATTAATACCTCTCTTCATGGTCAAACAGTAGCTGGCTAAATAACTTGTTAAGCAAAGCAATAGGCTGGAGAAACTATGGTGGAAAGACACAATGGTCTAACTCGCTATAACAAAAGTTACTAAGAAATTCCTACCTTTCTAACTGTCAAAGAGAAGGCTTGTTGACAGTTGGTACAATTCTTTACTTCCTCATCTTTCACCCATCGTTCATCTGCTTTCATTTTCATTTCAAATTCTAAGTGATCTTTCTTTGTCCACAGTTCATGCTTGTCCCTAAAAGATTACGGTAGCGATTCTCGAGATTAATGCAAAAGACAGCATAGTGATATCATATACAATAGCTTCGGGCAGTTTTGTAGTGTTTTTTAGCCTGTAGAGAGTAAAAGCATGGAAATTGAGAATGTTTTTTATTACATTTCTGACAAATCGAAATCGCAAAAAATAAGTACCGTACGAAACGATTTAGCTAAGTGTAGTAAACTTTGACGTGCAATTTAACGCATGGTTAATTATGAAATAAAACAAAACATCATACTTGGTCACACTAACTAAATGATTTTTTAATTCATCAATATCTCGTTGCAACTGAGCAATCTCAGTTCTATACTGTTCGTCTGACTTCTTTTTCTCTTCCACGAGATTGTTCAAACGATTCCAACCATTAATACGAGTTGCTTTCTCTTCTTCCTTCTCTTTTGCGAGTTTAGTCACTTCAATTTTCAAGAAGGTAATTTCTTTCTCTCCAACATCACGTTTCTCTTTCATCTCTAAAGTCTAAAAAAGCAACAGTCACTCACTCATTCACTCACTCATTGAATTTGTAAAGTTAGTTGCTTGAGATAATTACTCAACGTTAAATGTTTTTAGTACACTGCTTTTAATTTTATTATGTTTTATATGCTAATCAGTCTTTGGCGTTCAAGGTACAAACCTTGCTTATTGCCTTGTGATCATGATAATGAGGAAAATGTGATGTTTGAAAGATGCAATTGGAAAATTCTTATTAAAAAATAATTAGATAAGCACCATAGATATAATTGGATGGAAAGCAGAATTTATCTTTACATTTAAATCTCCACCCACCATACCTGCTCTTTTAATTCGACATTTTCGTTCTTCAGCGTCTCAATTTGTAGCAACAACACATCTCGTTCTGCTTGTTTACTTTCAATTTGCGACAACATTTCGTCACGGTCTGTTAAATCTTGCATCAGTGTGTGCTTTGCCTTCTTCGTGTCCACCAGTTCCTGAGAAACAAAAAATTAAAAATCCTAATATTGCAAAAATTTTTATAAGATGTAAGTTTTGAGCTAGGGTTTACATAAGTAATTTTATCAACTGTTCTAGAGAATTGTAATGTTTTTTTTGGCCCCTTAATACTATAAATTCGGAACACAAGCCTCTTAACGTTTAATTCTACTTAGTCCACAAAACCAAAAACTTAACACAAATTAATTGGAGGGACAGAAACATACAAGAAAACTCAACAGACATGCTGAAAATAAAATTCATCGAAGAGGAAAAAATGAAATTCATCGAAGAGGAAAAAAATAAAATCATTGCAAGCCAAATGTTTAATTCTGGAAATTAGTGGAAAACTATCTTAAAAGTGAATGTCCAACTTCAGCTAAATATTTCTGCATTTGTATATCCCGCTAGTGGTTAGAGGTTGAAGCGAAGATCGTAATATTTAAATTTTATATGTTATTATCAATGATTATTACAAAGCAGTAATCCCTGTACAAACAACAAAACAAAGAAACATTAGCAACAAACTTTTTGTAGGGTTTCTCGTTTCATTTCTTCCGTACTAAGTTGGAATTTCAATCCTTGAATTTCTTGATTTTTTACTTCCACTGCATTTTCCATTTCTTTTTTTAAAAATTCAGTTTCTTCATTAAGTTGTACTTGTGATGCAGTTGAACTCTCAACTTGACCATGTAACGCAAAATTCTCCTGTGTCATTTCTTCTACCCTCTTATAAAGACTTTCAATCTCCTCAGAGTTCTTCTGTTTAATCTGAATATTAAAATAAAAAAGGTGTTCCTTATTATAATTATAATCCACTTACGAATTCATGTAAGAAGAAAAAATTTAATTCTAGAATAATTCCAAAGGCAGTGAAGTAATGGTTCTGTTCAAAGGATGTTGACCTCGGTTAATGGGTACACCCTGCTTCAATGTTAAAAACACCTTGTTTTCAATATATTATATGAAGTCAACAATACTGCACTCGTTCTTGTAACAATTCGCAATTAAAATTTCTCAATTTACACACCTCTTCTAACTCTTTGTTCTTCTGTGAAACCTCATCAAATTTAGGTTGTAATTCTTCAAAAGCTGTTTTGACTCTAAAACCATTAAAAGATTTGAGTCAATGGAAAAATTTAAAATTGATTAAAAACAAAACAAAAAACAACACAAAAACACTATGTGTTCAGCCATTTAATTGAAACATCCTGTGTAGAAAATATCTTTTGTCACTCACTTTTCATATGCATCCTCTTTATTAACAAGTTGTTCATTAAGTTTTGATACATCCAAAGACATGTTGAATATTTCGCCATTGTATTTATCAACCTCGACATTCGATTTGTTCACTTGCATTTGTAACTCTTCACATTTCTGAAAAAAAAAAAAAATAACGATGGCTTTTCAAATAATAACATATATTCAGAATGCTTAAGAACAGTTTAAAAATTTAAAAGTTAAAGTTTCTTGAGTTTTCCAGGTTGTTCCTGACTAAAAAAATTGCCAAGTGGCTGGACGACCCTACACCCCAAAACTAAAAAGTTGTGTTACATTAAAAACTTGACAGGTAATTTTTATGGAAACAATACATATACTCTTATTAGTCACTACAAAAAATGTTACCTTCTCCAAAGCATCTTTCTCTTTGTTTTCAGTCTCAGACTTTTGTTGAATTTCTTCGAAATTTTTCGTAATTGAAGCCAGTTCGTACTTTAATGCAGTAATTTCTTCCTCACCTTCCTTCTTCTCAAGCTTCATGGCAATGAGTTCTTCTTGTAACTCCATTAATCTCTAAAAAAAATTGTTTCACACATTGAAGTAAATCACAGGGACTTGTAAAGTAGATTTAAAACCTGAAACATTGTGAATTTTTCTTTTACTCGAATCCTGTACAAAGCATATTTCTTCTGTACAAATCTGCACAATTGATTGCTTAGTGTAGGCAAGACACAAAGAGCAGAGAAGACCACCATCTGCTATCATTTTGGATATTCATGGTCAACTTTTTAGAAACAAGTCACCAACAAACCAAAAAGATAGTAGCACACCTGCAAAGCAGCATGCTGTTCATCTTCTGACGATATCTTTGGCAAACAGACAGTTTCCCTCTTCTTCTTTTTCTTCGACTTTTTCAGCAATCCATCTTCGCTGTCAGCATTATGATCTGTCTCATCGTTACCATTTAAATTCTCAAAAACTTTACTAACGAATTCCTGCAACAATACATGGTGCTTCATTTCCTCTGCTAACTTCAATTTCAATTCAGAAACGATCTTTTCGGCTTCTTCTTGTCGCTTAGCAGCATCATTGACATTCTTTGTTAGTGTATTTTTAACATTTTCAAAATCAGATTTTTCTTTGACTAAACTTTTTGCAAGATCCTCATTTGTCGATGTTACATTATGCAACACTTCTGTCTTTTCTTTAAGTTGATTATTTAGCTCATCTCTGAGCTCTTTAAAAGATCCAACAACAAGACCAGTAGATTTTTGAAAAGCTTCCTGCAATGATAACAACTCGTTTTCTTTTACTTTTAGCTTTGATTCACTATTTATTAGTTTTTCATTCAATTCCTTTTCTTTAACCTTAGCAGTATCATTAATCTTTTGCAATTCGACCATTTTATTTTCTAAAATTTTGCTTGTGCATTCATGTGAATGTTCATGAAGTTTATAACTGGTCAGCTCATTTTGACTTTGTTGACAGGAGTTGGATAAGTCAGCATTTTCTGATTTTAAATGTTCGTTCTCTTCTTGGAATGTGTCCACTTGTTTATGGAGTGATGACATGTCTTGAGATAGTAAGCTGCACTTTGCCTTATACTCATTCAATTCTAATTCAGTGGCAGTCACTTTTTCGTAGAGTTCCTTCAATTTATCATTTGTAGCAGAGCTATCTAACTGTTGTAAATTAGCATAGCGTTCGTTTAGTTGTTTCAGTCTTAAATCATTTTCGTTTTCAATTCGTGATTTTTCTTCTTTTAATTTCAATACTTGTTCATTCAAGGCGTCTAATTCATTTTGCTTTCGCAACTTTAACTTGATCACATCCTCATTCAATACTATTACCCTATCAATGATGGTTTGTAAAGAACTGCTTTCTGACTGCACAGATTCGGTCTCTTTACCCAACCATGTGGTCATGTTTTCTACAAGTTTGTTAATGTTTTTATTTAATATGACAACAGGGTCAGCTGGAATATCCTATAACGTTTAGATATATTAGGAATATCAAAAACAGGATTGAAACTGGACTTATTGATTAAGGAGAATTGTGATAAATATAAGAAAAAATATAAATCTATAATAGTTTAGAGAAAAATTAGTGCAAATCACATAATAAGTAAAAGACTACACAATGTTCATTTCAAATCGATATACAATTTTGAAGACAGACAGCGATTCAATAATTACCTGATCATTAAAAGTGCTTGTGGTGGATGATCTTCTCTTACCATCAGCAAATGATTTCCTATAAAAACAAGCTTAGTAAGTCAAATCACCCTTTTTTTTTACAAAATTTAATATAAAAGTTTAAGTTTAATATTAGAATTTGAGTAAAGCTACCTTAAAAATAGTTAATTGGACATTTTAAAATACCTCGCAAAGGATGGAAAGCTTCTATCTAGATCATAGCCTTTGTGTGGTAATTGAAAATCAACAGCATTTAGATCGTACAATGAGTGCATCAATGTTCTAAGAAGCTGATCATTTCGAAATACTGAATCTGTGACATAGTACTCTCTAAAGTATAGAAGGAATATTATTTATTATTATTATATACATTATTTTATATATTATTCATACAGTAGGTAAAGAAACAGAAATTTACCTTGTCAACCGATCATTTATGGTACATCTTTGTAGTGCGTCAGCTAAACTTTTTTCCATCAAAGCTTGCCTCAGAAATGCTCTTCCCTTGCCCTGATAAGATTTAAACTGAAAAAAAAATAATAGGATTATCAGCTGATCCACTTTTTGATACTTACTGTGCTTTTGAATAATGTTATATTATAATACATTGTGAAAATATAACACTAGTACTGCCTGTGTGAAACACCTGCCAGGTTTGTATACCATAGTTTGGGATACATTTATTTTATATACAGTGTTTGTAAAGTATTTTGAAGAATTGAATTTAAAACCCCAACACCACTACCAACAACAACAACAACAACTAGGCTGGTGAAAAATGGAAATTAAAAATAACAGCAATAAAACTAATTATAATTGTAATGAAAATCATAATCTTAATATAATAACACGGGGAGTGTGTCTATCTGTGTGTCTGTAACAGGCAAAGTGGATGTGTTTATTTTCCTTTAATGTTGCTAAAAAAGGTATGTCTGAAATGTTAATTTTTCTGATGTTACAGCACGACGTCAATAACGCTATTTTAACATCAATATCTTATATTAAATTAATGAAGCCATTACAGTGCACTTAAAACCTTGAAGCCAAATAACTTGGAAACGAGGTGGTGACATCAGTTATTTTTCATCGCTTGGGTAACTAGGGACCACCTTGGGCCAATTTGGGTAAGTTTCCCAACCCTGGGTCCCCCAATTTGTTTTGGAATAGACGGGGTGATGACGTCATCAAAAAACTTTTATATCTCTGCAACCGTTTGTCAAATGATACGTGATCCTATACACCTTCTTGATCAGTGTTTCAAGATCTATACAATGGATGCATAGGTATACAATTTCTAAAAATAATTTTCTGCGTGCTTTAGTGGGCTTTGCTGATGTCAGCAAAATTTTTAAAACCTTATAGATCCTTAAGCGTTCATCAAAAACATATGATCACATACATTTTCTTAATCAGCGTTTTAACCTCTACACATGACAGGCAAAAATAAACTAAATTTCACCATTTTTTTGTATCTGCACTGCTGACGTCAGCAAAAAATCTAAAACAACCTATTTTTTAATTGTCCTTCTGCCTAAGTGGATTTTCTCCATGGGCCTTATCGACTAGCTAAACTATAAATAAATTAATACAATTCTGCATAAAAATATTTACCTCTGTGTACGATTGTATGAATTTGACAGTTTCATCTTTTGGTAAACAATCATTAACGTAATTCCAATAATCTTTGCGTGATCCCATGAAGGTATATTTTTCTAAAATGGTAAGAATAACTAAATAAAATGATGTACTCATACATCTGATGGTGCACACAATCGTCAATAAATACAGCATTACGATCAACATATATATTATTTACCTTGTCTGCCATCAACCTGGGGGGTTTTGTGAGGAATTTATTTCACGTTGATTATTTTAAAGTTATGTGTAATACTTGTTTGAAATACTTATTCGGTAATTAAAAAAATGGGACTGGTCTGTTGATGGAAAACATAATATTTTTAAGCCTGACCTTATGTTTAAATATTAATGATTTAAAGCTACACTTTATTTTTACAATTTCTTTAACATCTATAGGTGGCTCAGTGCCAGAAAAGAAACAATGTAATATTAATTAACGTCCACTTAAGTTATCATATCATGCAGCATTGAATAACATACGTATAGTTATGTTTTATACTGAGTCCGACACCCTCCACACCCCTTAAGTCCTTATGTACTTTATGTATGCGCAAGAGACTGTTAATGTAAAGCACCTTTAGCATGAGATTATAGTACTTTAGAAGGACTAAAAAGATGCTTAGAATATTTCTTTCTGAATTTCACATCTTGTAATGGGTTCAAATAAGATAATCAACAAAGTTGTGTTGATCACTGTTTTCTAAAATTGTTGTTAAAAATGATAAGAAACAAAATCTTTAGCTGTCATGCTGATTCACAGTTTATACAAAAACAAGTTCAAATTTGTGAAAATAATTTTAAAGGAAAAAATGAACTGAAATAAAAGAGAGAGTTTTATAAATGTTTTTTTAACCATTATGGAGTGTTAAAATATTTCTTTTGAAGACTGAAAAATGTCATGCAAAAAGTGTAGCGGTTGTATAGTGAAACGAAAAAAGGTAAGTATTATTTTTATGTTTTTTTTAGTAAAAAATAAAATAGTAGTATGATGTGTGAATATAAAATTTAAGCACAGATTTCTTACCTCTTAGTCCATAGCGCAGCACATTCTCCAAACGAACACATAACTTGTGCACCAATGTTTCATTGTCGGTTAAAGGAGTTTTGTGAGTGAAATATTCTTTTTTGAGCTCAACAATAACACCTATAATCAAAAATTATTTAAATTACTTTTTTGTGCCACGTACAGTAATTTAAGTCAGAAATAAATTTATCTACAAATGTCTTTAAATGTTTAAAGATAACAACTTCTATTAAAGGGTTCAACCTTCAAATTCATTTAAATCATCCCTAAGATTTTCAGCAGAATCCATTGTAAACTAAAGAACGTTATTGTTGTTTTTCGCAAAAGAAATCTTCCTTAAATACCCAATGCACATTTTTTCTGCCAAAACAAACCTTGCAAGTAAAAACCTATCTCTTTGTTTACATCAACTACCAAAATTATCAGCCTTCACAAAACAAACAAATAATGTTGCAATAACATGCTTCTAACAATGCAATACATTAAATATAATAGCTTGTATTCATAAAAATGTTTAACATATGTGTAAACAATAACAACTAAATTTATGACAAACATGTTCAAGTCAAAGACATGCCAGGGATAATCTAAACATGCTATGGAAGGTTTCAATCCATTTTAGACATATATACACAGTACAGATGTTTTTGTACACGCCCTTAACATGTTACTATAAAAAGAAACATATTTTAAAATAAGTAAATATATGTTAAGGTTTAGGTATAAAAAGAAAGAAATTTCACATCAAAAAGGAGATCAAAATCAATATGCTATTTAAAACAGCCAACTTAATATTTTAAAAATCACTGGTGTGGCCTTGTTGCTATGGGTTGACAATAGATTAAAAAATTCTAACAAAAATATGTTACCTTGGACATCAAACACAAGTTTTTCAGGTGGGGAGAAGACAGCACGATTCATCACTGAAGTTTGTCACTTCAGCATAGTATAGTTTATCTTTTACTAAAATAAATTAAATGTTCTTGCTCATCTATCAATGTTTCAGAAAAGATGTATGATAGCAGTGAACATAACAGAAAAAGCAAATAATTTAGGTCTGCTATAGAGATAGCTCATGTCAACCGTTATGATAAGTTGACCAATGCAGCATGCCTCAAAACATGCCTAAAGCATGTGTGCTTTATTCTGCAGTCAGCAAAATCGTCTTCAAAAAACCAGCTAATACCATGGAAATATTTGCGCTGTCGATCTATAGAAACACAATGACTAAAACAGGTGAGCATTTTGAATGCAATGGAGGGATTTTTTCAATAATAATTATTTAAGTTCCTTTTAACTATTTGAACATATTTGAGACAAAAATGAAGCTTTTCAAAACCTCTAATTGGGAATCTCTCCGTGAGAATTCTGTGAACGAACTTAAAGAGTAAGTAACAACAAATAACTTGTTTTTTGTTAATACATCAGTGTGCTGGACGAATTAAATGTGCTCTACAAAGTAAAATCAGATGTTCTAAACAAGCATTTGAGCATAGAGGGACCTGATTATTGGCTTAAACTAGCCAGAGTAATTTTTTAAAGGTGGGAAAGTTATTCTTACAAAATACGGCTGTCTTTGTGTATGTGTTCCTAATATAAACCAATTAACAAATGACAGAAACTGAGAAGGCAATGAATTGCAATACCCCCAATATACTCAAAAAATATCACAACATTGTAAATCTTTTATTATTAGTATAAAACAAAGATGCAAAATAAACCTAGGAAATATAATAACGTCAAACTCCTTTTTAAAAAGAAAAACATGTTAAAAACTGACAAGCTGAGAATTATAGGCAATGGTTGTATTATTGATTTTCCATAATATGGGTATTACACACCATTTTTCCTTACTTTATTTTTTAACAAATCTTTGTTTTAAATATATATTTCAAATCTGATATATTGTGTGGTTTTAGGTAAGTTTTAGTTAACCAGCTAACTGATAAAATTATTTTTTGAATCAGATTTTTGTAGTTTCTTAACAAAAAGATGCTTCACATGGCAATCTGGGGGAATACTAGACTTCTTAACTATTTAGAATATGTTTTGATAACATTATCAACTAGCCAATGTACTTATAGCATCATTCATTTGAGGTTAATATATGGGATCACATGATTTTGATGTATGGTTATGGAAATATTGGGTTTAAAAAGTTTTTGGGAGTTTGTCTCATTTGGTCCCTAGTTATAGGATTAGGGTTAGGGTTGGAATGGGTGGATATGGAATGAATAGGTATGAATGGAATGTGTGGGTGCACATTTCCAAGTTATTTGGAAATAACTTGGAAACTTAAAGGTGGAATGCAATGGCTTTGCTAATTCTAAAAATGCTATTTTTATTAGTTCACGTAATGCATGGTAATTTGTGTTATAATGTCAAAAAATTTTTGGTAACTTTAAGAAAAACAAACACTAACTTTGTTGCCTGCAACAACATACACAATTTCCGTATTTAGAATTTAGATATATTTCAACTATAATAAAAACTGACATATGCGCTAATCGTTTACAATAAAATGGCAGAAGCAAGTAGAAGGCATTGAGCCTTATCACCAAGTCCCTAGTTGTTGAGTATTATAATGCTAATAAATGTTATTGAACATTCATATTATTATTTCAAATGACCTTAAAATATTGTTTATATAAATAAGATGTAAGTAATAACTATTTCCTACATACTTTAACATACAAACACCAATCTTTTGATTCTTAGTAAAAATATTTACTTACGTCAATATTACTGTCACGAATTGCTGACTTTATCACATGTTTAAACGTATTATATGTTCCTAACATTTTCATATCCTCTGTCAAAAATGAATTCCACAGCTGGGGTCCTCTATGTCTGATTGAAAAAATACTAGACTTTAAAATAGTTTTTAGAATAGTAAAGTTACTCCTGGCGTACCTGGTATTATATCTATGTTAAATAGATGAAAATTGTTTAGAAAAGATGTTTGGCAGTAGGCTATGCTTACTTTTGAACATGAACAACAACACTTGATGGATGTTTAATTCGAATATATTTAGGACAAGCAGTGGTTCGGCAGATCTGTATCTGTCTACAAAATTATTCTACATGCATGTTTTTGTTTACTGTATAATTTTTGTAATTTACTGCTATTAGTACTTGCCCATGTGATATTACAATACGTTAGATAGCTATGTATGATGGAAAAATATAAATTGCGTAAACAATGGAGGTTTAGATATGGTTTAGCTTTATAAAGTAACACAATATTTTTTGCTACTTTATTCTCTATTACATGAATATGAGACATCCAGGACAACGTTTCGTCTAGGAGTACTCCAAAAAATTTTATTGTATTTTCTCTCTTAATGTTAATGCTATTTATTTCTAAATCTGGGAGTTTAAGAGGTAAATTGTCAATTTCATATGGTTTAGAAAAAATAGTGTATTTTGTTTTTTTAACTTTTGAGGAAAGTTTGCAGCTTTAAACCACGAAGGAAATGGTTTTGTAAACAATGTAAATAAATTTCTTCCAAAAAAACACATCATCATTCAAGATTTCTTTCCTGTTTTACCCAAATATCCACTTCCGCAATAAAATCTGGGTATATTGGGGATCTAGGTAATAAGTGCGACTACAGGAAGCCATATTAAATGCCGGAATGGCATTTTGGATAAAGCATCTTCCACAGTTTGGCAGACATTTTTTTTCGAATGTTTTGGCGTCCTGTTTTGGTCATGACCCTTTACCATTCGCGAGAAAAAATTTGCCGACCCCACCCCAGGGTCTCTTTACCCCGAGTCTCCTTACCCCCCCCCCCCCCCTCATTGCAAAAACGATAAAGAAAATATGGTATTGTATTGAAACTTGTTACACATGTTAACTAAGTCAAGTTAAAAATTAATTCAAGACATAAGACATTTAGTAAAATATTATAACCCATACACAAATAAATATGTTTAAAAAACCTAAAGTAATGCATCAAAAAATTAAGTTTTTTTTGATGCCACCTGTTGACAGATGTGTCACCACGAGAACAGATGTGACGTCACACCAAAATTATTTTTTTTTATTCGTGGAGCTTATTAAATTTGATGAAAAGTCAAAAAACTTAGTCCATAATACTTTAAAAGTAAGTTTTTGTAACGTAATTTTTTCCTCAGTTGAGGCTCGCCGTTTCTTACATGTTGCTTCAACCTTCATACAATAAGAGCCTTGTTTTGCTTATTAAAAAACGAAAAAGAAAACCTGTATAGGCTCTGCTGCTGCTAATTTGTCTTATTGACAAAATTATGCGGATACCATAAGCAAACTTTCCAATTTAAGCCCTGCCACGTATGATAAATGGAAACGACAATCATGACGATACGAAAACATAATAGAATCTATTGTATTTGGAAAACTTTATGCTGGATTTGAGGTTACAATACGTGTAGTTGTAGAATGTTTTTCTCAAGAAAAAAATGCATTGTTTCATACAAGTGGATGCCAGCAATGCTTTTACATCTACAGCAGCAGAAATGTCACTTGCCCCGAAATATGAACTAAGTGACAATTGTTTTCCAGTTAGACTAATTGTGCTTGGCGGACGAAAGAGAGTATCAAATGAGGGCACCACACGTTGATCCGATAGCAATGAAATCTTATGTTTAGTGATTCACACCAAATTTAACAATTTATTTGTTGATGATTTGGCTGGTATGGAAAGATCATATAATTTGAAGACTTGACAGAAGATCATAAATAAATATTGTCGTTATACTGGTGATAAGATTAATGACCGAAGTCTATGTTAAAGGAAAAAAAAAAAAGAAAACAAAAACAAAGAAAAGTAACGAGCAAAAAATGAACATAAAATGAACGCGTTTACACTACTAGTTTGAAAATCGTTTGAAAATCGTAGGTTTTTTAAAACATATTGCTAACGCTTGGATAAAGACCCGATTGAATTTTTCGTTAATTTGTTTTCAGTTATTGCTGTGAAAATTCTTGAATACTTTAAGACACCAACCATAAAAATGTCTTGTTGGCAGTACTTTGGTTTCGTATATTCTGTGTTTCATCCTTGTTCTTCGCACTCTCTATTTCTGAGAGAAGCATGATCTTCCACGGGAAGGCACCCTTCTATCCATACCTAAATAGAATGTCAGCAGAGGCCAAGATAGTTACCATGGGGTACTTCATAGAATATTTGCCTTAAGCTGTTTTTTTGTTTAAATCTTCCTTTAAAGGCTTTCTCTTTTTTCATAAAGTTTTTATTGCGTTTCCATTGGGATGATAAAGCGCAACAGGACTGCGTGAGAATATTTCACGCTCTAGAAAAATTTTAAATCTTAGTTTCTAAAATGGGTGCTTGTTGTCTAATGTCGTATATAAAATTTCGTAGTTATTGTAAATATCCGCCAATGTTGACGAGACCTTCTCCGCCTTTGTGGATGTCACTAAATTTGCCGCTGAGTCATTTCGTCAAACAGGTCAACAGCAACTGTATTCTAGCATTTATCTGGTACATTATGTGGGTGGAGTGGCTCTGACATCACTTACACCTTGATTTTGGGCACCATATCGCGAAAAAAAAGTTATAACGCAGTTGTCGTGTTATTTCACTCTCCTCCGGATGTGTTCCTGCATGAGTCAACTGCATATCCTTTCCCTAAAGGCTAATAAAGAGAATTTTATTCCACCCTTTCAGTATTATTCCGCTGCCTGTTACTGTCAATACTGTCAAATTTCTTTATTAAAGCGCGCTGGACCTTTTGCTATCTTCTTTGGAATGTCTTGTCCCTGTCCCACATTTGCATATAGCTACAAATATATCTTACCACTCCTGAACTCATCTGCTATTGACGTCAGGCCAAAGCAATCAAAAACTGGTACCCCAAACTGAATGTATATCTTTGTTCCCACTTTTCAATTTTTGTACTCAATCTGGTTTCGGCTTCCCCTATGTTGTTAAACTTGGTAGTGTAGTTTAATTTGCTCACTACGAATGGTTCTCCCTTTAGAAATGGTGCAAAGTTGTGTGGTCAGTCACCACCGTGATTACTGCAGGTGCACCAATAAGTTAATTTTAAAAAACTTTTGCAGCCCGAAGTTTACAGCCATTGCCTCCAAGTTGATTTACGGGTACCGTTTTTCAGTTTACGATGTTTTCCTCAATGCTGTAGCGAACAGCATTGAACCGAAATCTAAAGTCAATTGTTGTTGTTTTTTGTCCAGGGAAAATGTTTATTGACTTTGCTTAATTCGCATGAAGGTGCTGACTTCGTAACGAAATTAGTTATGTAAAGGAAGCTATGTAGGTCAGATCTTGACTGTGGCGGTTTTAAATCTTACAGTGATTCCATCTTACAAGGGTTTTGAGAGGCGCCCAGAATGAATTTCGTCTGCCCCGAAGGTACATTTGTCTGGGGTGTAATGTAATTGTCGTTTTGTAGTACAGGCCCGGTTTAACTCTTCTTGAGCTGGTTTTAAAAGAAACACTTGGTTTGATATTCCCCTACTTCAGGACTGGTGCGCTCTACGATTTGATGACTTATTTTTTATTTCTTATTTCTGTTGTCTAGTTCTGGCATTTGCCATTGTCCTTTGGAACCCTATAATGCTGGAAGAACAGACTTGTATATGATATTGCATTGATTTGGAGGGTTGAAAAACTTGTTTAATATCCGAATTAAGATGCATCCAATGCTATTTTAACATTCCTTTTACCTAGAACATCTCCTTATGTCGTGCTATAGTTTGTGGATGTCTGGTTTATTCATTGTACCAACTATATTCATTTGCGCTAGAATTATTAGCGAGTTTACAAACTTAATGATATTCAGTTGCTCAGCAAGCTACCCACATTTGAACCAGTTCTTATGCGCTTCTAAAATCTTCAAACATTCTAGAGATGCTGCCTCATGATGCAGCTAGAAATACTTCAAGAACTCATTGAGAGCTTTTAACGTGTTGGATATTTATCGGGTCAAAACAACTTGATACCATTTTTACATACCATTTTCTTCTTTGTCTCTAATATACCTGCTATGCTCAGGGCTAACCTAGCGTAATAAATCAATAAAAGAAATGATCAACCTCATACCCAGGGCTTGTTTACCCTTGTTAAATGGTTAGGTTCTGGTTAGGTTCAGTCTAAGGATTATTCTGAAGAGATCCTTAATAATTTATGAGTAAATCTCCGTCTTATGTTCTTATTAATTACATTCTTATATGAAAACATGTACTGATGTTTGAATTGCTTGAGATCCACCTTATATATCACTTTACTAGTGTCAAGTTAAGTCCTTAGTCACTGGATCCTCGTTAACTTAGCAGTTGCAATGATCTTCGTCAGCATATAGAAATTAGTCTGTCGACACATCTTTCAACGCTTGGACGTCCCGTTTGTACGGTTGGCCAGAGCGTCTAAAGATTGAAAATACCTTTTGAAGTGGGCCATCCGTCTCAGCTGACAACGCTTGTTCTTATTAGATGAAATTGACGTAATAAAGAGAGAAACTTTCATTGTATATTTGCGTTTTACCCATTAAAATTTTTAATGCTGTGATAAAAACCGCCGACATATTTGTTGGAACGAAGTTATAGTATTTGCTTCAAACAGACGTTTCAAAAGGGTGGTATCTAGTATTTTACTGATTTAAATCTTAAAAATGATTTAATTTTGAAAATAAAAAAATTAAGCAAAAAAAAAAAACAAAAAAAAAAACAAATAAAAAATCGACCGTCCTGTCAGAATATCAACAGGGCGTAGAATAGTCCTGGGACGAGGTTGTTTTCTAATAAGATTCTTTCCTGCTATTTCTGCCACTAACTCCAAAGCGTTTGATAATTGGGACGGAGCGTTGACTATGAAGCGGGAGGCGGGCCAATAATGCGTAGTCCAATTTCGTTTCAATTTATTGTGCGACCACCATTTCTAGAAATCGTGGCTCAAGACTTTTGTGACGGCTCTTTCTAGAAATAGTGGTCGAAAATTGCGACCCCTCTTTTTAGAAAGCGGCGTCCAAAAACGGCGGTGCTTCTTAGAATTAGGCGTCAGAATAACTTTTTCGACCACGCATTCTAGAAAGCAGCGCCCAGAGTTCTTCAGGACCACGCATTCTACAAAGCATCGGTGCAAATATTTCCCGCCGACGCGTTCTAGAATGCGTCGCCGCTCAAAAATAATGTCTGCATGTTAAATTAGAAATGTCAATGTTGTTTTTAAATAGAATTTATGAAAATGTTTTATAGAAGCTTTAACAAAATGCGTTCAACACATTAAAACAATTACGACGACCCTTCCTAGAAAGAGTCGGCGCAATTTTGCTCATTTTTCTCTGGACGCCCATTTCTAGAAAGATTCGGTGCAACCTCGTTGATATTTTGTTGGACGCACCGCCGTTTTTGGAAGCCGCTTTCTAAAAAGAGGGGTCCCAATTTTCGTGGTCCAAGACTTTTGCGACGGCGCTTTCTAGAAATAGTGGTCGCACAATAAATTGAAACGAAATTGGACTACGCATTATTAACCCGCCTCCTGCTTCATACGTTGACAAACAAGGCACACCGTTACGCAGACCCCGTTGAACTTTTAACCTTCCCGGTTTACAAACAGAGGCGTAAAGCATAGTAAGTAGTTTTCTTGTGACTATCCATATGTGACTATGTTGAACATGCAGACCAAACACGATTAAATTTAGCTAAAGCTAGGTGTTGCTTAAGTTTCTGCATTTTACAACAACACGGCTTGATATCGCAGCACACTTCACTGAACCATGTCGCCTTGGGCGCACATTTTTTTTTCGGGGTATTCGGTTTCTAGTGTTCTTTATGTGGTCGTGTCACTGGTATGGTCACACTGTTCTAAGAAATAACTTTATCAAAAACTAATACTTTTAAATTCTGCGCGTGCGGCCGCGTAAAAGAAAACAACAGGAAATCAAGATGGCGTCGCGATAGCTAATCAATCGAATTCCTGACAATCTGCTCTGAGTGCTTTTACTTGCTATATCACTTTTAGGCGACCTTGTTATGTTCAACAAATTAAAACAAAAGATTGCAGATGGTGTAGAAGGTGTAAGTCCTGGAAGACAAACTCCGCTGAGGGGAAAAAATGATGAGGTAATAAATCATTTAAGCAAGCATTTTCTTCCTCTTTTTTTTTGTCCCAAGCATAAATGTTTAGGTATAAGGTATTAAAGAAGTATGCTTAATTATATAAGACTGATGAAAGCTTGGAAAAAGGTTTTTCACAAAGTAGAAAAAGCAGAAGTTGCATAAAATGCTATAAGCAAAAGTAGTAAAGAGACGATTGATTTTTATTTTTTTTAAAACAAACATTGGGGCATTGGCCATATGAGCTCAACTTACAAACCAGGGATCCCATGATTCAAGCATTCCTTCTTACTCGATTTTTGGCTAAATACAACTAATAGATCCCATGCTGTTCGAACCAAGCCTTGCTGTTGATAAATTATAATACCGAATACAGGCTTGATCTTTTGGGCAGTCCTCAAAAATATGTTTGTTAGCCTCATTTATAATTACAAAAGTGAGTTGGCTGATAGGTTGGGTGAATGTCTCCGCCCCAAAATTAAATAATCCTATCAGTCTGATAATCCCATCGTTTTATGTATATTTATAAGCTCGTTGTACTTTTAGCCTGCATTTTAAGTTCTTTTTTTGTAAATCAATGCCGTTCCCATGGTTTTTACTTCAATTGCCATTTTAGGTTTGTCGCTGCATTTCTGTTTCTAATTATTTCAACACACAGACACCTAACAATTTGAAATTGTTAATAAATCCCAAAAAATTCTGCTAGGCTGTATTTATTAACCACTTAAAAATAATATTTTTGTAAGATATAATTTAAAAGAACAAACTCCATGAGTTTAGGAGACTTTAAAATTGACTTAACCAAGAATAGTTAACCAATTATAATATGTGGTACAAATTGAAATCATGTTTATAGGAAGATACAGTTGGCATAATCCATAGAACACAGACAAAATACAGATCACAGACTGAAATTAATCATATAATCGTGGCCAATTCTTGTAAACAAAAGATAAAAATGTTATCGTCTATTGACACTGGAATTTGACATCGTCATTTTATTTATTGTGTAATAATGTCATACCACAATGGTTTAAACCAATGATAAAAAGTGTTCAAACCTATAATAATTATTCTTTGTCATATAAACATTGAATGCGAGTGACGAGCCACACGCCTAAGCTTCAATTTATGAAGGCAAAGTATGTGATTTACAGCACGTCTAAACTATCAAGATGTGCGATCTTAAAGAAGATAATGCGGCTGAAGATAATTGTTCATCTTCTTTTATTAGCCGTGTAGATAACTGGGAGGACACAACAAGGTCGTTAAATTCACTTTCGTTTTACTTATGGCTTAACCATGCGTTGAATTAAAATGGGAAATTCCCTTGCCCTCTTCAAAATTAATGGGAAATACGAAACAAAAAAATGAAGAAAAGTTTTTTAAAAATTTAAAGTTAAAGTTTTAAAAGTTTTTTTCATAAAAACTGATGATGCACTTTCTTAACAGCCCTTACAATTAGAATTTTTTCACGTTGGCAATAAAACTGGCGACGTGAGATACATTTCAACTGACTTACGTTGGCAATATTTTTATGTAGTAAAAAAATTTTTAAGCTGGTAATAATCTAAAAAAACATTTCTATTGCCGTTCTCCTTTCTTTCAAACGCGATCTAATACAGCATTTCTATCACTGTTCTTTCTTCTTAAACTTTTAAAAAGCAATCTAAAACAGCATTTCTATCGCCGCTTTTTTTTTAAAAACTTTTAAAATGCGATCTAAAAAAACATGCTGCTTTTCGCTTTTAAAATGCAATGTAAAAAAGCATTTCTATCGCCGCAGACAAGCAAAAACTACGAATATGCTTTTTTAACTTGATAAAACCTGAAACAAACAAATTAACTTTAATGAAAAACTTTTTTGAAAAGAAAAAAAAATTATACTAGCTATAAAATTAGTGAAGCTCGCGAAAATAATCATTTACAAAAAATAATATTTAACTCAGAATATTTCAAGAGAAAATAAAAATGATTAACTCAGGAGTGCTTTCTTTCGCTTGTCTGTGATAAAAATGAACACTTTAGAAGTGTGATATTTTGCACATCTAAAGTAAACCAGATGTGTGCGGAGGTGTGCGCATGCTATCGCATGCCTTATATGACAAAGCCTGAAAATATTAACATTACTAGTTTAAGATATATGATATTAACTGTGTATATACCATGGCACATATGTACGGTTTTGATGATGTAGATAATATTGTGCTTGCATATGCATTAACATGTTGTTAGTCAGGGATAAATGCATATATAGTTGAATGGCTAACATTTCAATTTCGTCATATGTTTATTTCAATCAGGCCATTTCGTGAGAGGCGTGCGATCGCACGTGCACGCCCCCACACACGTGCAGGTTTGTTTAGGCGTGCGATTTATCGCACGCGCAAAACGTTGTTGTAATTAAAAATTATTGTATTTATAACAAAGAAAATTTATTAAATAAACCTTAAAAATAAACAATCATTCTTTTACTGAACTCACAATAGATCGCACGTGAGCAGTCTTTACCAAATGTTGATAATGTGAATTTAATTGCTACCATTTACCAGCTACCAGGCTATATTAAGGCTTTGCGAGTTTCATTTTAATGATTTTATAAAAAAATGCAACAATATTTTAATCATTGTAAGGTTGCCTTTTGTAGAATTTAAAAGAAATTCAGCATTATTTAAGTTGAAATACCTAAAAGATAATATAATTAATAAGAAAAAAAACTTCTTTAATAAGGAAATATTCTTTTAGATAATAATTTTTATGATTCATCGAACATAAGGTTTATTAAATATTATTATTAGCGGCTGTTCGACTTTCCGTAATTTAATTTAATTTAGATATCTGTTTGCCCCACAAGTAATAACAAAGTTTAATTAACGAGTCTGCTTACGACTTATTTGTATTTGGGTTTAAATTCCCTGCCGTACATTGTTGGAACTTGCACTTTGTATGTTCCTTACGCCAAAGCAGCAGCCTCTGTGCGGTGTACAGGGGTAAAGAAAATGTTTTTGCCAAAAAAAATTTTTTTTAACGCACGCGCAGAATTTTAGAGGCGTGTGATCTACCGCACGTCTGCCTGAAATCTTACGAAATGGCCTGTTTCAATGTAAGACAAATTATTTCTAAACCCTATTAGATTAAAACTCCTTCCATTTTCAAGTAGGGTGATCTCAAAACGTTCAACATTAGTATTAAACAAAAAAGTATTCTTTTTAAAAAATTGTATTATAAAACCTGGAGCAAATGCAAAAAATATGCTTTCTGTAAAAAACTTTCTCTTTGTGGCCCTGAATTTAATAATTTATTGTGTACTGATTGACATCCTTATCATTTAAAACTATAAAAAAATTGTTTTAAATCCTTTTT
The DNA here is from genome assembly GCF_029227915.1 of Hydractinia symbiolongicarpus. NCBI lineage: Eukaryota > Metazoa > Cnidaria > Hydrozoa > Anthoathecata > Hydractiniidae > Hydractinia > Hydractinia symbiolongicarpus. Next base: position 10,561,951 of record NC_079886.1, read on the forward strand.
TAGATACTTCCATTTAAATATAAAAGACTTAAAAGCCCTGTTATTGACTATCGCAATGGTCACAGTCATGAAAGATATAACAGCACTTTAGATAATTCCTATAATGAACCACAACCAAAGCACTGTAAATCAAGTCCACAAGAAGTCTTAGCACGCGTGCACCATCTACTAGAGGTTTGGCTTAATAATAATATATAAATAACTGAATAAATAAATAGCATATAAATAAAATATACAAAGTAAAATTAAATTTCATTATAAATATCTTAAACATATATACTTCATTAACATTAACTACAAGAAAAAAAAAATCAAATAGCTACTTGTTTATTGTTATGGTTAATTGTAACAATTTAGGTTGGTCGTGCTCAAGCACAAAATAATGGGAAAATTGACGATACAATGGATTCACAACCTGTAACTTTGCAGAAAGTTGTCAGACCAAAAAGTAGTACTCCACGCCATTCAGTAGATAATGGACGCACAACACCAGTACCTATTGAGCCAGGTGGACCTGTTTCTGAAAGTACTCCAAATCAATCCTTTTCGAATTCAACTCCTCGACGGCAACGCAGGTCTTCCACCTCTTCAAATGTGTCAGTGCCTGGTGAAGAAAGATCAGATGTTGAATCAGATGTTGATGCATCAATGCGGACGGAACACTTGACGATTAATGAGCTTCGAGAAATGTATAGAAAACAAGATAAGACTTTAAAAAGATATAAAAGGAAATTTTCAGAGGTAAAAAAATAATTTTTTACCACATATTCGTTATACTATAGTACATTTGTATTTAAACATTATCAGCCCTTCTATTTGTTATCCTTATTCAAAAAATGCCAACGTCGTTTATTTGCCTGCCTGCTTTGTTTAACACATTAGAAACAGCATTGAAAATTGTCAATTACTGACATGAATTAGAAAGGCTGAACATTGTTGTTATTTAATACCATTTTTCAAAAAAAGGAAAGTTTCTGGAATTTTTAAATATATTTTAATTTGTTCTTGACAATCTTCTTTCTTAGGTTGTGGATGCTTACAAAGCACTTCATAAAGATAAAGAGAAACTTGAAGTATGTTATTTTGAATTGTCTTTTCTGGTCTTTAATTGTGACAAGATTGTCAGAAACAATTATTATGGATTGTATATGTTTTTAAATGTGAGCACAAATAGATTAACACTGGCAGTTACAGCTTCACAGTTTGGTTTGATAACAAGCGAGAGTAAATGTCCTAGATGTTGCAATTTTAGGCTTAGTACCCTACAGTAGATATAATTTCCAAATGTTCTTGAACATTGTGGTTTTAAGCTTGAAAAAGACATAGTGAGGAAAATCAATGATTGCAGCTAGCTATCAGCTGTTCTTCAAAGTAAACATGGCTAAGAAAATAAAAATGCTTCACAATCTTTTTTAAATCTTATATCCACACCTCCACATACAAGATTTTAAAAATGTTTTTTTTATTTGGCTAAAATAGGAAAAGTTCAATTTCAATTTTAGGAACTTTTTATGGCAAGCAAAAAAGAGGAAAAATTCGCTTTATAGTTTATCTTGTCAAAGTTCTTCCTTAATAAGCATACCTGGATTAATTTGATTTTATAGAGCACTTTAACTTCTGGACAAGATAAGCAAATGAGAAAGATATCTGAACTAAAGGAGGTAGGGTGAGATTTTTAGTTTCGTATGATTTTATAGTTTTATATATACTTTAAAACTCCCCCTTTTTTCTAATGTTTGTTTAACATATGTATTAATATCATTTTTGCATGGGGATATTGTACTGTATTTTACTGGAATTATGTAAACACCTAAAAACTTGTCTTTAAAAACTTAGACAATTGAACTTGAACAAGAAGGTAAACGCCATCTTGAGGAAACTCTGCGATTGAACTTAGAAGAAAAAGATGACCAGATTGTTGTGCTGCAAACACAGGTAAGTCCACTTATAAATTTACAAAAACAAACAAATGAGTGTTATGTGAGGCGGTGAAAAAAATGTTAGGATGTTTCTGGATAAAGAGCAAATTGTATGTGTTGTGTCAACTAGCACAATCTCCCCTGTTGGTTACTTTTACAGACTGTCGTAATTAGTGATAATCGTCTTTTACCAGATCCACAAATATTCAATAGTACTTAAATATGTTTTTGCATAGGTTCAACTTCTCAAAACTAAATATGGACTTTCTTCACCTGCATCAGATGTGGTATGATCATTTATTGTGAAAAATTTAAAAAATCATTTTAATCTGTGTTGAAAGAAAGTCTCTTTTTAAAAGCATGTATATGGAAATGTCAACCTTTTTTTTCAGGATGTTGCTTCTTCAGTAGCAGTTGTGAATGGGACAGGTAAATCTCTAGACAACTTATAATTCTTTGTGGCAACAGGTTTTTGTTACATCCACGCTATCTTAAAGAGTTTTTTTGTCTTTTAATTTGTATGATTTTATTTTCGCATTTTTTTTACAGTTAATGATCACAATGAAACAATTCAGGTGAGGTTGCATTTATATTTTAGATTGAAAAAATTCACATTCTCGAATTACTCTGGTGTTTATTATCTATTTAGACTCTACAAGAACAGATCAACTTTTTGACTAAGGAAATGGATAAACTAAAGGTACAAACATACTCGTGCGATGTTTATTTTTTTATTAATTAATTTATTTATTAATTTATTTATTTATTTTGGAAAGTCTTTGTTATCAGCTATTTTCGAGTTCATATTTCACCATAAATGCTGCCAAAAAATATTTATAATGTTGACTGCATATGCTCAATGTGAATTTTCTCAAGAATTGTCAAATAGGATTTTTCAATTTTCATTAAGACCCCCGATTAGGCATGCATAATGTTTACGTTAATTTCACTAATGTTAGTTTAATTTTCTGGCTGGCGCTAATATTCTAGGGCATGTTATGAAGGGTTGAATGCTTTGACGGATGAATAGGTACATTTTAGGGGATTCACTAAAATATTACATTTTTATTTTCTTAATAAAGTTTAGGGTAGTTGTTGTAAAATCGATTTTTATTTTTACTACAGAAAATATTCTTTTAGGTTGACAACGATGCAGCACATGCCACCATTCTTCGTTGCGATCAAGAGAAAAAAATTGCCATTGAAGAAGTGATGAGCAACATGCAGAACTCCATGACTGAACAAGATGATCTCAGGTCGGAACTTGATCTGCTTCGTGATGAACTGAATAACAGAGATGTCACCATATTAAGAATGCGTGAAGAAGAAGAGAAAATGGAGAATCATATTCGACATGAAGTATCGAAAGAGATGAGAGAAGAGGTGTTATCGGAAGCGTTGACGCAACAAGAAGCAGAATTAAGAAAGTTCTTTGAAGAAAAAGAAGCTGCTGTGAAAGACACATTTGCAAACAAGGTAGGAAATAACGCCAGGCCCTGCGACAGGGCGTGGCGTTAGGAAAATATCTTACCTGTAAGCGTGCTACTCTTTTTATTAATGTGAAAAAAATTGATCATAAAATATATTTTCTTTCCTTTTCTTTCCTTTTTATTTTTTTTATATGATTTAATTGGTCGTGCTAATTTGTTTAATTTACGAAGTCAGTAAACTCGAAGTGCGTTTATTAGATACTAGTCGATAAAGCCCGTGGAAAAATCCACTGCGCCAGGATAAAAATGGAAAAATAGGTTGCTTTAGATTTTTTGCTGACGTCAGCAGTGCATATTCAAAAAGAAGATTGGTGAAAGTCATTCGTTGTCTGTAATGTGTAGAGGTTGAAACGCTGATAAAAATAATGTATAGTATCGTATGTTTTTGACAAACGCCTAAGGAGATATAAGGGTTTAAAAATTTTGCTGACGTCATCAAAGTCCCTACTAAAAAATCCAAAAAAATTTCTTCATAAATTCGTACACCCGTTGCATCCATCGTAAAGATCTTGAAATGCTGATCAAGAAAATGTATAGTAACATGAACTTTTGACAAACGGTTGCAGAGATATTGGGGTTTGAAGGTTTTGTGATGACGTCAACAACCCGTCCATTCCGAAACGGATTCGGGGACCCAGGTTTCGGAAACTTACCCAAATTGATCCCAGGTGGTCCCTAGTTACCCACGCGGTGAAAAATCATTGACGTCAGCACCTAGTTTCCAAGTTATTTGGCCTCAAAATTTTAAGTGCACTGTAACGGCTTCATTAATTTAATATAGGAAATTGACGTTAAAGTAGTGTTATTGACCTCCAGAAATTTAACATATTAGACATGCATTTTTCGGTTGCTTCAAAGAAAATTTCGGTAAGATCAAAGGAAAATGAACATATCCACTTTGCCTGTTACAGACACAGGGAACTGGCGTATTTTTATTAGATAAGAGTCAACTCCGGAGCGTTCTCCGGTAATAGGGTATATAATTAACTCTGCCTCAAAGTAGCCCGATAAAATCTGACTGATGAATCTCATTTATCTATATCTAAGAACCACTTTTCTAAACGTCGAAATTGATGTGTGAAATCTCATGTAGGTTCACGACTTACAACGAATATTGGAAGAAAATGAGAAACAGAAACAACAAGCTATCGAAGAAAAACAATTAGAAGTGACGAAAAAGTCGGACCAAATTCTCATTCTTCAACAACAACTCGATCAATGGGCCGAGAAGGAGGAAAAATTTCACACTAAAATCGAAAAAATCATCGCAGATAAAGAAGGTACGATTTTACTTTGAGACGAGATGATGCATTTGACTGCACATCTAGTCACGTGTGTGAGAAAACTAAAATATGCAGGTGTACTGATTGCGTGTATTATTTTGTTGTAGAAAGTGAAAGAAAAGTTTCGGGCTTGAAACAACAGATTGAAGAAGAGCAGGTATAAACTTGTCTTTTATTTATATCTAAAACGGAGAGGTGTGGTCGTCATTACAACCGGTGATTGATCCATTGTTGGGTTGCAAAAATAATTCCTTTTTTTTTGCGTCAGTCTGCTAAGAAACACAACTTAACGGAAGAGATTTTCGTGAAATTGCCAATATATAAGTTAGCTTGGGAACAAAAATAAGAAAACACAAAGCGTGATCATCTAATTACCTTGAGATTTACATTTATCTTCAATGTATCACAAAGGGCTACTACAATGAGAAGAAAAACTAATTTGATTCTGTGGACCTACAGTAATAGCCGAAAAAAAAGTTTGCACTAAAATTTCTTCTTTTACGGCATTTTTGTTTTTTAGTTCTAAATAGCATATCTACTTAACGATACTTACATGTCATTTTCTTGTAGGCTAAGTACAGTAAGTTGGTTGAACAACATGCGAAAGAACTCAAAGAAAAACAAGATGAATCTAACGAAAAGATAGCAAAAGTAAAACGAACTTTCCAAACAAAAATCTACGATGTTCAAGAACAGCTACGGAAGAAAACTCAAGATTTCAACGAAGCTAGCAATAAACACAGGGACGAGTTAGATGGGAAGATCAAAGAAGCACAACAAAGCATGCAGTCCGAACACGCTAAAGCGTCGCGAAAGCTTGAACTGAAAATATCAGACATGAAAAAAATGATCAAAGAATTACGCAATAAATTAAACGAGCAAGAAAATAAATGCAGTGAACTAGAAACCAGTTTGCAGGATGCGAAAACTGAAGCTGATCAAGCTAAAGCAATCCGCGAGAGTTCAGAGTCGTTAAATACGAGTTTATACGAATCCGAGTTGAAAATAAAAGAGCTGAACGATAGTATGGTTGAGAAGGAAGCTTTGCAAAAACAAGCAGACGAAATTGCATCGTCAGCAAAATTAGAGCTTGCGCAAGCCAATGAGAAAGTGGTGGAGTTAAATGAACTTATCGCTACTAAAGACAATGAAATTCAGGATCATGTGAAAGAAATAGAGACGCTACAAGAAAAGCATGAAGATCTTAAATCAGAAATCCAAAAATATTTACAGATTATAGATAATGTAAATAAAGCTAGTAAAGAAAAATTGACTGAACTTGAAAATGAAAAGATGAGGTCCCAAAAACTGCAGTTGGAGCTAACTGATCAACTTCGTCACGTTGAACATTTACGAACGGAACTCGAGTCTGTCGCCGGAAATTTAGCGTCCGAGCGTTCTCGTGTCGAAGAACTAAAAACGGCGAAATGTAGTTTGAACGATGAAATGCAGAGAATGGTAGATGGTCTAAAAGAAGAAGAAATTATGCTTCAAACTGAGTTAACGAACTTGAAAGCAAAAATAACACTGGTAGAACAAGAATCACAAGAGCTGACTAAGCAGTTACATGACAAAGTAAACACAGCCGACGCTTTGTCAAAAAGCTTAGAGCACGCGAATAAAGAAATTAAAACAAAAGATGAAGAATATAATACTGAGTTAAATAATAAAAATAATGCATTAAGTGAACTTTACGAGGAATTACAAGCTATGGAAGCCGGTTATAAACAAAAAATAGTTAACATGGAGGAACAGTTGTCTCAAAAAGATGCCGAGTTGGATGTCAAACTAAAAGAAAATTCCGAAGAATGGCAAGAGAAATTTCGTGATTTTATGAACGATCAAGATGCTAGTATGAATTCCAAATTCGACGAGATACAAAAGCAAGAAATGGTTGCCATAGAAACGCGTCATGCCCAACGGATGCAAGATTTAACGGAAGAGTGGAAAAGAAGACTGGAAAAAGCTAAAAGCGAGTTCGAAGGAGAGATCGCAAAAGTGAAGGACGGTGCTGATCAACAAGTGTCGACGAAAGAAGATTTCATCGCTAAATTAACGAATGAACTTAACGAAACCAAAGAACTACAGGGGGAAGAAATGAAAAATATTTTGAAGGAGAACGAACAGTTGAAACGCGATGTAGTAGACATCAACACGAAGGTAAAAGAACTTGAAGAAAATTACGAACGCCAATATGAAGAACACGAGAAAGAGATTGAAATTTTAAAAGAAAATTTAAATAATGAAATCGAGATTATCCAAAATAAGCACCAAACCGAGATTGTAAGTTACAATTTAAAAATTGAAGAACTAGAGCGAACTAAATCAGTCGATTTTAATGAACTTTCTAAAAGTCATGCCGAAGATCGAAATATTTTGTTGAAACAAATTGACGAACTATCTGTTAATATCGCTCAAATGGAAAACCTATGCTTGCAAAAAGACATCACTCTGAGAGAAAAATTAGACGAACTGTCTGTACAAAAAGATGCCGAGTTAGTTGGAAAGCTAGAAGAAATTTGTAGACATAAAGATACTGAATTGGCTAACAAACTAAAAGAACACTCTAAACTGAAAGATGCAGAACTAGCTGAAAAGCTAGAAGAAATGCGCAAGCAAAATCATACCGAGTTAGAAGAGAAACTTGAAAAAATAAATCAATTAAATAAATCCGAGTTGACTCGTAAGCTTAAAGAGTTAAGTGACCAGCACGAGAAAGAACTTGCAGAGAAATTAGAACTGGAAAGCAACCAACGCAGAGACTTTATGGAGAAACTTGAGAAAGATTTAACCGAGAAGCATGAGGATGAAATGAATACTCTTAAGGAGAAGCATCAAAGTACGGAGAAGAAGTTGAAGAAAATTTTAGGTGATCGAGACAAGAAGAACAAAACTTTACTAACGGAGACAGAAGCAAAGCACAGTGAGATTGTTGAACAATTAAAGAATGAATCCGCATCCTTGAAAGTCTCGCTTAATAATCAAATTTCTGAAAAAGACGAGGAAATCCATTCTTTACAATTCAAATTGAGCGAGACCAACTCTAAACTTAGTGAAAGTAGCGAACAGTTCGAAAAGGAACTCTCTGTGTATAAGTCACGGGAGCAAGATGCTTGGTCGCAGTTGGAGAAAGTCAAAACCGAACACAACCAACAACAAGAAAAGTCTGAGAAAGAGGTTGCCAATTTAGAATTGACACTTTTAGAAAGCAAGCGACATGTTGAAGAACTTCAATTACAAGTCATGTCGGGCGAAAGCACCAGCAAGCAGATAGACGAAAAGTTATCCGAACTATTGAGAGAGAAAGGTGAGCTGGAACAGAAGTTAAATAGCCAGGAGCACTCCTACGAGGAGACTATTCGTAATCTTCAAAACGAAAACAGCTCTACAAAACAACACTACGAAGAAGCATTAAGAAATTTAGAAGATCAACACATGGATAAATTAAAAAACATAGACAAGAACAAAGAAAATGAATTACTCCAAAAGGTTTCTGAAAGTGACGAATCGAACAAATCGAAGCTTTTGGAGATAAAGAAAAAAGCCGAAACGAAAATAGCGAAGATGAAAAAAGACTATGGTGAAAAAATCTCTGCGGCGGAGAACAAAATCAAAGAACTGGAAGAACAAAAACAAGTTTTAGAATCACGTCTGGAAACAGAGTTGTCGTCGTTTCAAACACAGACAGATAAACTAAAAGAGCTCCACGAAGAAGTGCTTGCAAAGAGAACAGAGGAGATGCAGTTTGACAGTAGCAAAGAGAAGGTGAAATACGATAACGAGTTAAAGATAGTTAAAGAGGAGTTGAAAGCTAAATGTGCTGAGCTTGCAGAAAAAGAGGATAAGATTGATGATATGATTGTGGATAAAATGGAGGCTTTAAAAAGTCAGAAAGCGGATTTGAAAGAAGAGCACGAAATTGAATTGAAGAAAGTGAGAGACGAAGTGACGAAACAAATGGAAGGTACAGAGAAGAAATTAACAGCAAAGGTTGAAGAGAAAGAATTCGAATACAGCTCAAGGGTGAAACAAATGATTAAAGAGTTTCAAACGCAACTTTCTGGTAAAGATCGTGAAATCCAAGAAGCTGTGCAAGAGGCTATTGAAATCGCACAGAAAGACGAACGTAAAATCATCACTGAGTACGATGAACAGATCATGGAATTCCAAAAAGAATTACATTTACGGGAAGGTGAAATGATTCAACTGCGAGAAGAGTCGGAACGGCAAATCGACGAGCTGCAGTGTGAAAAGGAGGCGATTGAGGCTGAGTGCAAAACAAAAATTGAATCGTTGGAGCAAGATTATTTGCAAAGGCTAGATGAGCTGGTGAAAAGACACGAAGAAGAATTAGTGAGCGCTTCACAGAAAGATGTTAGCGTGGAAGAAGCAGAGTTAAAGATGAGCGAGCAAATGAATGACATCGAGAAAAGCTACGTCAGCAAAATTCAAAACTTGGAGGACCAACATCGTAACGATATGTTAGCTCAAGACAAGAAATATAAGCTTCAGTTGAAGAAAACAAAGAACGAATTGAGGAAATTGCTAGCAGAGAAAGGTGTGAATATGTTGAATGGTGACGAAGGGGATGCCGGGAGTCGTGGTAGCAGTAACCCTGGTGTAAGTCGCATGTTTTTATACTAAGCAAACGTAATATTGAGATTTGCTTGAAATCAAAAGCCACTGCTAAGCGACAGGTTAGATCAATAATTAGGAAAGCTAAGGAACCAAAACAAGATAATCTATTAAGTAATCTGTTAGATGGTTCTTTAGAAAAAAAGTTTTTCATTCAAATAAAATACGATAATATAAAAAAAGGTTAGGGGTTACTTACTTTGAGACTGGATTTAAATATAGAATTGCTTCAAAAAGAAGGAAGAAACACGTGTACTATCATAGCCTCCCGAATTAAAATTTTATTTTTGTGTTTTAGTCTGACGTCGAGGAATCATCTGATGTCGCTCAATTAAAGGTTGGTATATAATATTTCATTTTTCATTCTCTCTATCAACACGTTAATACGACTTCACGTAGTTGGCATGAATGTGCATAACAAAAACGTTTTATAAAATAAGTCTTGATATGAAAATGTTGAAGCCATATAACTGTATTTTACTCGACTAATTTCACCACATTTATTTGCTTATTTTTTTTTAGGAGAAAGTCGTTTCTTTAACAAAAGAACTGTCATCACTTCGCGAAAGAGAAAAGGTTTTAGCCATGCAGGTACGTACCTAATAATCATTCTCGTCAAACATGTGAAACTCGTGTTTCGCGCGCATTATTTTTCGCCAATCATATGAATCCCTTGTTTTGCGCGTATTAATTTTCGCCAATCAAAAAAATCGCTTTTTATCTCGAAGCAAGGGAGAAAATATTTACGTAAAATTGAGTTGCCGCGTGTATTAGTACCCCAACTTTATTTCACTTTATACGAAAATTACATGAAAAAATTTGGATGTTTGTGCTCCATCCCGTAAGCCTTTGTTTACACGAGTTGATTATTGTTATCTTATCTCCGTTGTTATACACCAAACGCACTCCTTCGTATTGTTAATATGTTGGTTTGTTTTTTACACCCGGTGTGCTGACTTTATAGGTGGAGAAATCACCGGGCACTCCTCCGAATCGTCCAGCAACTCTGTATTTGGACGAAAGTTTGAATGATTCAAATAGTTCTTCGCCAAAAACACCACAACCATTGGAATTCGAGGTAATGTATTGCTTATCACTTGTTTATGTAAACATTTAAGATGGTAACCGGACAGTGAAAAGTAAAATGGTAGACTGGACTGTAAGAAAGCCTTATCTCAAATAACCCGGTCTTATTTACGAATAAGTACAACATATTTTTCTGTGGATATTAATATATCTGTATTTTAGTTTCATTTATTATAAAAAAAACACGTGATTTCAGAAGAACAATGGAAAATATCAGCATCATTGCGGTTACCCGTAAAACACCTTGCGCCACAGTTTATTTTTGTCAGTGTGAATTTTTTTCAACTCTCCTTCACTGTGACTTTAAAATGTTCTTTTAGTATTTGCGAAATATTTTGTTCAACTATATGATGGGAAAACAAAGAAAGGTACGAAACTTGGTTCCTTTTTCTTGTTATCAATTTTTCAATCATTATTTTTGTGAGAAAGTAATTGAGGTTAAAACCTTTACTACAGCAAATCTAAAAAGATCTGTTTCATATTAAAGCCCTGTTGTTTTATGAAGCTAATTTTAATTTCAGCAAATGGCGAAAGTTTTGACTGCGTTGGTACACTTCACTCCGTCACAGATAGCACAAGTGTTAGCTAAGGTAGATGAACAAGAAGCACAAAAGGTAAGAAAGAGAAAACATACATTTTTAGATAGTAGAAAATTCTTTAATAAGTTTTTTCGATCTTGTTGAACGTACTGAAACTTCAACGATGAACTACAGAAAGGATATACTCTGCAGGGGGTAAGGAAAAATCTATCACATTTGTTATTTCGTGCAGTATTACTTGCTGCGTGCGACTTAAGGTTTGTACAGAGACGAACAGAATACGTGTAATAAAATTTACATGAACAGTAGTTAGTTGCTGAAACAGGTGATACACAATGACGATAATTATCGACCTATGCCACAACATTTTCTTTTATGTAAACTTTTGGGATCTGGTACCTAAATATAAATGAATAAATAAAATAAAATGTGTTTTTTGTCTGTAGGTTGGCGGTGGCGGTTATTTTTCTTTTGGACGGTGACGATAATTTGACGGAATGTTGACACGTTAAAACGTTCTGGTAAGTGACGTTGATGACTAATGTGACATGTATGACACTATTGACATGTATGCTACGACTTCCTCATAAGTACCGTTCTGTGCTAAAAAATGCAGTCATTCGTAATTCATGATGAATTTTGTGACTGTGACTTTTCCGTACAGAAGGTGTTTCAATGTCTATTTTTGACGGGATTCGTTCGCATAGGCGGAAAAAATCGACACTATTGTTTGTAATGGACTTCTCTACCCTTACGGAATACATTTTTCTGCTCGTCGGTAGGCAAATCATCAGCCAGTTTTTTTTTAGTTGCAATGTTGGGAGTGCCATTGTTCTAGTGATCAGGAAAATACTGGAATTTTTTTTCATACTACGCTTTATTATTTTTATTTGTAGGAGAGAAAAAGTAACTCATGGCTATAGCGATGGTAATACGGCTAAAATTCCAGTCTTTACGAAGTATGTATCTGCCCTGTGAAAAAGACACTCATTAGTTCTGGTCTGTAAATTATACTCGTTAAATTAAATCTTGTACAAGTATCAACGAAGAAGAAACAGCATTATATTTATTGAATGAAAAATATTGAATTATGAAATGAATTCAAACGTACTAGGATTTATTAAAACTTATTCAGTATATAATTTATTATTATTATTATACATATCAATATTAATCTTTTACAATATCTGTATTTGTGCTCTCACGCGTTTGATTGTGGCAGTGAGATTTTGTTTACATCGTCTTCCCACACGCATTCGCTGTTGTTGTTTTGAGGTGTAATCTTTACGACGAACGTCCTGCTCTTATGTGATATCATTGTCTTCTCGTAGCTGCGTTGCAGCGATTTTGTGTTTTAAATTTTGTTGTAGATAAATATATTTTCTTATCGTGTATTTATATCACTAAATAAATATTGTATAAAAGTAATGGAAAGAATGATAATTCTGTATTGGGGTTTTTGGAAAATGGTATATATTTTTTTTTTCCTTGTTCAACAATTTTAACTGTATTCCCTACAGTGTGTGTTATTATGTTCGTTCAATTAATATTTTAAAGTAAGCATATCATAAGTAACGTGCAACCTGTTACCCAACTCGCTGTGAATGCTACTTTTACGTACTGTTTATATCTTCCATATTTTTTCACGTAATCTCGGAAGTTTTTCCGTGTCACTTTTCTCGTTTGTGATTTCTTTTTCAACTTGTTTTTACATTTAACCTTTAAATCTACTAACAACGACTTTTCGTCACATTTTAACGTTATCTCGGATGGTTGCAACGTTACGCCTGCCGGTAACGGTGTTTCGAATACTTCAAAAGAGATGTTTTCGTTCCAAGCCATGTGTATATGACGTTTTTCTATCTCGTAATCCAGTGATAATCTTCGTGCAGTGATACATCGGTGTACAGCATGGCTTTCATTAGCCATTCTTACAACAAATCTCTTCCAGCCTACTAAACGTTTTTCGTGTTTAACCTTATTTAAAGTATCAAGCAAATTTCTTTTTTAATTTGTGCTTAGTTTTCTCAAATCACAACAAAAGATAGTGGGCACCAGGCTGTTAATGTTTTGTTTGATATAATCTAACATTTTTTGTTTATTATTTATCGTTCATATAATATATTTTATGTTCGTTGTTGACATCTGCTACCAACCCGTGCGGATAAACGTTCGAAACAAGATCTATCACGACTGTTTTCCTTTTCCTGCTTATACGAGCTAACCAATTTGTTTTTAAAGTGTAGATAAAAGTCGTGTCGGTGTGTGTGACCAAGGAAGTAGGCGGGTGAGGCGTGTAAGGTGTATATAAGTAAACAAAAATAACATAACAATAGAACAGATAAGCAGGCTAATTAGTTAAATACGAACAAATAGTAAAATAACGAAGAGATTTCATCCCCGTTGATATTAATTCGTCGATACTTTTTTCAGTTTTTATATTGAGTGGAAACTCGTTTTCAAGAAGCATTTAACACGAGGCTGGTTCATTAAGTTCTTTATTGGCGCAGATGTTAAATAAATATTTGATGACGACAATGTTTGACGCTGAAACGAGGCTCTAGTTATAAAGAAATTGAAGAGAAAATTTTTTGCGGATAATAATATATTTTAAAGAGAAAGGTAGTCACGTTAAGGGTATTGAGTAATAAAACATCAAATATGATTCCGCGAATATGTTTTTTAAGCGTGAAATAATACGCCAAAACTCCTAAAAATGTCAATTTGCGAAAATAACATTTACTGGAAATTACTTATTTGCTCTTTGTTTTTTCTGTTTAATAAAAATTTGTAATTTACAAATCTTTTTGTTGTTGGTAAAAATGGATACTGAATTTCGCAATATTTGTTAATTGATTGCATTCGTTTTTGTTACTTGATTTAAATAATGGTCAGGCTCATTTTAGTCCCCAGAACTCTTTAAGATTAAAACCTCGAAAGTACTTTCGAGTTTATCTTAAAGAGATCTGGGGTCGAGTACGAATCAGGCTCTGTGATTACAGCAAGTTCAATTAAAGGCTAACTAATCACAATAGGCCAGGTATAAAATAAAATCGCTAAAAAGTACCAGCAGATTCGTAAAAATTTAACAGTAAGCTGAAAATATCCAACTTTTATATCCTTTAGGGAGTTTTTGTTCTTAATGTACAGCAACAATCGGCGACAAAACTTAGTTGAGAAAAAATAAGTTGGTTGAAGATAGTTGGTTGGTAAAAAAAAAGAGTTTGTTGAAAATTTTAGTATTGTAGATGTTGGTCACTGAACTAAAATTCTCGACACTTTTCATCGAGTTTTCGTCTATACTGAAAAGTTACAGCGTAAAGTTGTTTAAAGTGTTTTTGCACCAAAAAAATTTTTTGCCGACAAAATATTTGACAACTTTATCCATTTACGTAGAAAAGTTACTGAAAAACGAAAAAATAACCGAAATAAGGATTTTTAGAAATGGATAAGTGACAAATATTTTGTTGGCCAAAAATTTAATGCCAAGCAATTAGTAGTACGTAGGTTGTAATGTTCTTTTTTCATTATTTGTAACACTGAAATTTGTAGGCGCATTAATTTTCCCTCAATCAGGGAAAAATGGATAAAACTAATTACATCAAGTCAATTAAATGAAGCCAAACGGTTTGAACATTTGCACCAGTAAAATACCCAATAGTACATTGAGGAAGAAACAGTCTCAGTTTCACATTTTACAGCACCTCACCCCATATAAGTGCAACTTACGAAGCAGCGACGTATACATTTAAATATAAGCCCACTCTAGCGTCAGCCAATTATTTGCTAATTTTTTCATGTAAAAGATGATTTTACAGTCAATAAATGGGAAAGTTTTTTTTTTGTTCTGTGTAACATATTATATTCCCTGATTGGATGCTATTGTTTTCCTGTATACGTCCACCTATGTATAAATCCAGCATTTTTTTTTTAACCAATTGCCCGTGTTTGAACCCACAAAAGAAAGATTATAAATTTGTATAAACCCAAGGCTCGTTTTCGAAGTTTGCGGTATTCTTTTTTCCAGTAGATCCGACACTTCCATGATCAGACGAAAGTTTAAACCTCCATAATTGAAAAAAAGACATTTATTTTTCATTAAATATATACTAATGAACTTGAATATAATAATCCAAATAAATATAAGATAATACAGAATAATACAACATAAATAAAATAACGCGGATGCGCTTACAAGATTATTAAAGTCAATTTAAAGAATAGAACTCTTCTTAATTTAAACAATAATTCAGACATAATATCATAATGTCAATACTTATCTTACAATACATACATAAGATTTATACACAAGTGGAAACTCCACTATCCATTGAACATTAAAGAATAATCACCATCAACACGATAGCACATGCAACAATACAAGTCGTTCCAGTTGACATTTTTCCGCATTTAATCAAGCGTAACATTTGGATAATTTTTCTTGAGCGACTTCGCTTAATATTTCTTGAAACAGGAACCTCTCTTATGAAATAGGGCCGGCCATTTACTCTTCCTTGTGATTCTGTACACGGCTGTGCTTGGTGCGATAGTAAGGACAGTGTTTCATTTGAGTGACAACTCGGTGCACATGAAGGGCCCACAAATGGAAGTACTTGACGATGTTGCGGGGGTAATTCAGTTGAAGGATACGAAGGAGATAACCATGGTGCGTCAACTTCATCTTGACATGTGTCACAAGTGGTCCTACATGAGACATAATCCAGCAGTAACGGAGGTGCACTTGGTTGCACACTCTCAAACAACAGCGGTATGGGAGACATTTTAATTATCGTTTCGATGTTAATTCTATAAAAACACAAAAGCAAAATGTTATTATTTGATGAATTACTTTAAATTTACAAATTTCTGCAGAAAGAAATTTTAGAATAAACATTTCACTCGTGAAATTAAATCCCCACGAAAAAAGGTTTTTTGCTTGATTCGTGAAAATAAATTCTCGCAAATTTTTTGTTGCTTAATTCGCGAAATCAATTCTGCTAAAAAAGAGCAGGTTTTGTTCCAAAACTTAGATAAGTTACAAATTTGCAAAAAACAAGAAGTGTTCTATTATGGAAATTGATTTATTAGGAGCCTATCAATGGTTTCTTCAAATCATGCTGATTTAATTCTTGTACAAGTAGATGCTATTGTTTGCAATATATTAAAGTAGTTAAAGCCACCCTTTATAAATTATTTATTCTTTCTATAAACTTTTTAAAATTATATCAACTCACCTAATATCAACTGTCGGCCAGATAATCTCACAATTGGCTCTACATGCAACAAGCCCTTTATATACACTTCATTGAAATGAGGGAATTTCCACCTGTACATTATTCCCTCTTTTTAATTTATACTTCCTCATATCCCAGTTGCAGAGCGAGGTTCTAATTTCTCAGAAAAATTAATTTTTTTAAAAAAACATAATTTTGTTTAGTTATATCTATGCATTTGTAACATTGTAGAGGTTTCACTAAAATTCTTTTCTTTTTAATTGTAGCGGTGGTACACCACTGTCATCCTCTTACACACCTGTGCTCAGCCAATCACAAACAAATAAACAAACAAACAAGCACTAGAAATTATTACAAACAAGAAAATGGAAAGCAGCATTTAAAAATATTTTAACGCACTGTAGACAGCATTTAAAGAAACACAAGGGAAAAACAACAACAATAAAAACAACGAAAACAACATCAAAAAACAACAAATCAAAAAAAAAAAAAAATGTTCAATGAAAGTCAAGACCACTGTAAATAAATCTTTTGACACGAAATAACATGTACTTTGAACAAGCGTAGTTCAAATACATAGCTTTAATTAACTTCGTAACACATTTGCTTACATTTATTTTGCTGGCTACTCAACATTTAGGGTCGTGAAGTGAAGTACCAATAAGACCTACCTAATACTGAGTCAGCTGCTTAAGAAGTAAAAAAATACATTAAAAACATGGCTACAATTGCGGGTCATTTTCCTGACTTAAAAATTATTTGAAACTAATAAATTAAAACATACCGCTTAAAATATGGTTTTATTATTATTTACAAAAATATATTTACAAAGAATTTCCTAGAAATGATCTCTCAATGTCTTGACAAGATGCTCAGGTGATTCCCCTTCGTAACAAATACGATATATGGATGTAAACAAAGGGAATCTAAAATGGAAATAAGATGACTGAGTTATAGGATATTTCCCTTTTTTTGCATAGTCAGCACATTTGTTACACGATGTTGCATCAGCTCAAAGATAACAATCGCAAGAAATAATACGTTTCGTACAGAAATAAAAATTCAAATTTCTAAGAACAAACCGACCTATCTCCGCGATACGTATGTTTTTTTTACCCTATAGCGAAAAGTAAAATCACCACTGACTTTTCCCGCAAGTTAGAAAAAACTTAAAATATCTGCTCTATTTGCTTGCACGACTTTCCTAATTTAAATAGGATCTTTAAATGCACTAGAACCCCTTCGCAGGACCCTTGTTGATAACAGTACTAATAGGAACTGAAGAGGATATCCTGGGTAAACACTTTCAATAATAACATCAATAATACCTTTGCTCCACACCTTTCTCCTGCAAAATTTTATAAACTTGCAGAGCTGTATGCGGGCCTTGTAGCTTCTGTCCATTCAGCATTTCTTTTTCTAGTTCTTCAAAAGACTAAATTTAAAACATATTATCATTTTCTCTAATTAAATCAGGAATATATTGAGGGAGATTCATTGCAGATTTTATAATACAATCAAGTTGAAATAACATAAAGTGAACCTAACACAAAAATAATATTTCCACATCACGTTAAGCGTAAAAAGTTACTTATCGGTCCTTGGAATTTCTTAAAATATTTTTTTTAGTTCTTAAGATATTCAAGTTTAAATATTTGACAAATATTTTATATTTCCACCTGTTATTGAAGACAAGACCATTTTTAAATTGCCAAACTATGCTCATCTCAATATATAATAACTAATATACGTCCACACTGCAAGAAAGTTTCATTTTGTGTTCTTCAGCTCTGTAAGATAGTTAAATCAAAAAAAAAAATCATTAATAATGATGTCATAAGGTCACATGGGAATATTTTTTATTTTATCCTGAAAATGAAAAAACCAAAACACATGATTATCAGCTTTTTTATCCTTTATTATACACAAAAATATCATTTCTCGTGTAAATCCAAACATTTGGTACACTTAATGTTTTCATTTGACTCCTAGTTTTCGGTATTTTTTGACCAAGAAACGTTATACAAACATATCCACCTTGCCCGTCCTAACATGCGCTTCTGCAACTTTTCTGTTACGCCCACCGTAACACGTGGTAATCAAATCAGCCAATCCACACGATTCGAAAAACGTATCATCGTTTACTTCATCATTAAAGAGCTCCGCAAATTCTTTCATTTCGATTAATCCGAGACGAATTATTGCGGCCTTCGTATTATCGCCGTAACTATTACAAAAAATTTTATTTACGCATTTAAACGAATAAATAATAAACAAGGTTTAAAAATGAATGAAGTTAAGCTTTTGAAACTTACTCTAATGCATCTATAATACCGGCACCGACAGCAATAGCATTCTAAAAATAGACATTAATGAAAAAATAACATAAGAAAACAAAGTGAAAGAGAGCGTCAACCATGACAGTAATTTTGTTACTTTACACCGCAGAGCTTATTTGTACGAAACTCTCCAATCAATAAATGAATAAAATAGCCCTACAAGCCGCGAAGGAGAACAAATTACAAGCCGCGTAGGAGAACAAATTACAATCTCTTACTTTGAGAGCGCCGCATAATTCCACTGAAAGTATATCTCGTACACAATTCACTTTAAAGTATTCACAATGAAACAAATCTTTCCACATCTGCCACAGAGATGGATCGGTACAACCTAAAATAAAATGTTACGTACAGCCTTGAATGCATCATTATACCTAGGATGATATGCTACTTAGACAGATCTATCATTACTTATTAGATACACATGTTTAATTCCTAAACATGCTTTCACATTGCAAACAATGATTTACGTGGTGTTCTTTGTGGTATTATTACCATTGTGGTATGGTACTTTTCAAAAAAAAGAAAGTCTTGCAATGTTCATTTTACTAAGTGTATTGAAAAATAAACGGGTGCTGATTAATTTTCGAACTGATACACAATAAACACACTCTTCGATCTTGCCACAGCTTCGCCTCATCCAGAGCTGTGTCAACCAAGCATCTACGAGGAAATAAAGTGTCTTGCACTGCAATGGCATCGTCTCTTCTCAACTTGTAACGGCTGACGTTTCAGTTGCAAACATGATACGTAACAGAACCCGCCCTGTTAAAGTTTGCACAGGACAAGAAGGAAGCAAGTTAAGAGTAACAGAATTAATCAACGAAGACAAACATCTCGCTGTTAAAAATGTCCACACTCCAACGGAGTACAGCGTCAGAAGTGTTGGACAAAATGTGCATATTGTTAGTTACCAACGGACGCCTAGATCTTTTCCTGTGAGGCTGCGTCAAAAGCCAGATAGACAAGAGTCAGGGAAAGATAAAATTAAAAACAGCGCAAAAAAAAAGAAAAACATTATTGCAGAAATTCTAGATTCAAGCAGCGACGAAATATTATGTGAAAATGACATCGAAGACAATAATAACAACGACAACAAAATGGCTCAATCAAGCGATCATGACGCATCTGGTAGGAAAAAATTAACAAAAAGGATCCGTCTTGATACAATGGTCATCTTGCCCGACAAGGACACTGAGATTAACGTGAGTGACGAAGCTACAATGGTTGACGGTAATGAATACAGTTTCGGCACAAATAAACTTATCAAAAGCATCGCGTCAAAGGTTGATGAAAAATAGATTTAATGTGGTTATTTCACAGGTTACGTAATATGTAGCGGTTTCCATTACTAGTTCATACATCATTGGTTGTACTACATATCGGTATTCGTAGGATTATGCCAAACAAAAATTATATAAATTAGAGTTTTTTTGAAGTAAAAAATTCATAACTTCATTGAGATTTTAATAATTATAATTATGCGGTTTATAAAAACACGGAACAAATTTACAATTTGGCATTTAAAAATACACTTTTAACATCTTAATGGCTTCGCGTGGATTCACCTCTTTGTAAATTTCCTTCATAAACGAACGAAAATTAAAAAATCCACGTGTAGTCAGCTGTTTTCTTCTGCGGAAAGATAAAAGGTTATGCTACAGCTCAGCCATGGACAGCCCTTCCCACTGAAAAAATCTCTGTTGACTTTGTGGCTTAGCACACACATTTATACATTCAGGGGAAAGATAAAACTGTTATTTTAAAGTATAGCCAAAAATGATGTTGTTATCCATTTTCTCCAATAAGAAGGTAAACATGGCCTTCAACAGTCGGAAAGGATTTTTCTCGATTTTTTCAAAGAACAAGACGTGTTATCCATGAGTTCTAGGCGAGGATCCTACAATAATTCTCTGACTCTTATTCCAATGAAGTATAAAATCAAATGAGCAAAAAAAAAAAAAAAATGTACAACAATCTATACAACGAACAAAAAAGTAATACTATTAAAAGCTGTATTTGTTTGTTCTTGCGAAAGCTTGTGGCAGCCATTATTACCATTTAAGTAGAAGTATGAAGTGTTAAAATCTGGAAAAAGAAAAGAACCCGGGGTACAAGTAACCCTGCACATTATCTTTTCAAGTGCTGCAATTATGATGAATCGAATCGGACTTTAAACCCACGATCGCTCGCTTATCTCATATTCGCACCGTTGTTCCTATAGCAATGAACCCGATGGCTTTATGAAAGGCATGCTTTAAATTGATGCAGGGCTGCGATTTTAGCTAACCAACTTTTCTGACTATTCGGTTACTCTTAGAAGCATTTATACAAGTTTCAAAATAGAAGAGAAAGAAAAAAGGAAAAACACAAAATAAGCCATACAAAACAATCTTCTTTTCATAAACTTCTCAAACATGAAAAGATCAGAACCATTTTTTTTACTATTGGTAAACATGCTACAATCTCGCTAGAAACGATAAAACATAAGACTTACCAATGGTGGTTTCACAGAACTGTTCATCAGCCACTTCGTGTGCTAGATTCGCTCCCATTAATGCACTGCAGTTTATGTTAAGGGCGCGTGCAATAACATCAGACATTCGTTCCATGCTAACAGAAACATGACTTAATCCCTGTGAAACAAAAAGTAAAGACTCCTTAACAAGATATAAATGGTGGTATTTACCCTTGCTTTTACAGTT
The DNA here is from genome assembly GCF_029227915.1 of Hydractinia symbiolongicarpus. Classification (NCBI taxonomy): domain Eukaryota; kingdom Metazoa; phylum Cnidaria; class Hydrozoa; order Anthoathecata; family Hydractiniidae; genus Hydractinia; species Hydractinia symbiolongicarpus. Next base: position 10,583,181 of record NC_079886.1, read on the forward strand.
CCAAAAAAACTCATCATTGTGAAAGATTTCAAAATATTAAGCAAGGCAAATGAGCCTCTACAGGACCACACAACGTTGAGTTATTTAATGGATTTAAAAATGGTATCACCATTCATAGGTCAACCTGATTCATTTAATGTCTGACATAACCAATATGAGAAGAAACAGCATCCAGTGAAGCTTGTCTAGTCACATTGGTAATACCAGAAGATATAAAAAAACAGTTTTTAACAACCGGACAGACCAATTCCAGTATAATACAATGTACTTCTGGGTAAGAAGTATCAAAGCACCCATAATACCAGGTAGATTTTTGTTAAAATAAATGTATAATCACACCTTGATTAGTGATATTCCAACAGCATCAGGTTGTAAGTTGCCTTTCATTTGTTTACAAATTGGCACAACAAACTAAAAGTATTAAATTATTGCAAAACAAACTAGAACTAACAGATGTAGGCAGAACAAACTAATACATCTTCGACATGATTAACAAAACAAAAATGAATTATAATTTCTGAAAATATGTCTAACCTGATGCGGAATGCAAAATATTAAAACATTTGCATCCTTGCAAGCATCAATCAAGCTTGGCACAGCATACTGAAAAAAACAAATTAGTCTCAGCTACTGTGTTTGATATGCAATATACGCGAGTCCGCTGAAAACGGCGATATTCAACAGAATATAGAGAAACTCACCACATTCTCAGGAAGTTTCACTCCAGGCAAGTACTTCACGTTCTCATGTTGAGTGTTAATAATTTCTGACAACTTATTTCCATTCACAATCTCCTCATACACATACATGTTGACTGTTCTCTCGAAATTTGGAAATCTCACTACATTGTTGCCAATGATCTTTGCTATAGCAGACCCCCTGGGAAAAACAGCTCAGGTTGAGGAAGCATATCAGAAACACAAGCAGAAACAAGAACAGAAGCAAAAAAAAAAAAAACTATAGTAGAAATAGCAACAACAACGACAACAGTAAAATTAAAATAAACAACAACAATAACAACAAAATCAACAACAACACAAACAACAACAAAAACAGCGATATCAACATGGAAATTTGCAAATAAATCAAAATAAATCAGCAAATCAAGACAACTTTAGATTTTCAGAACTCAGAAATTTCAGAAAGACTTCTTAGCCGGTTGCTACAAGAAACTTCCAATAAGATGAAATTTCGATCTTGATTTTCTTTACGAATTTTATACAAATTAAAGCTGAAACATTACTTAACTTTCGTAGTCATTTGATTTACTTGGTAATGTCTAAATATTTTCATATTTGTAAGTAACAGGTAAGTGTAACAAAAAGAGTAGTAAAGTACTTACCAATTGCCAGAGCCTACCAAGCAAACTTTGCGTAAAACTTGTTGTGACATTCTACCATGTCAAAGCACCACCAAAAATTTCCAACATTTATTCTAACCTGCAACACAAAAAGTGCCTGAAAATCACCACAAAAGTTTACTCCTGTGGTTTCCAGGTGATCGCACATGGTCAAACATTCTGACTATTTGTTGACAGTTGAAGCACTTTGAGAGAAAAACAATGCTCTTTAGAAACTTATGAAACCCTATTAAATTATTTTTGTGAACAGATCCAATTTTTTCACGTGTACAAAATGTTTTAATTTTCTCCAAGTAAGTAAGCTGCTTATAATCATGCCTCGTTAGTGTTTGCATCATGACACAATTATTAACCTACGTAGAAATCAAACAAAAAGGCTGTAGCCATGAACTGTAAATTAATTGCTGTACAATCTTGTAAGCCTATATCAGAGGCCAATTTGATTTGAAATCTTGAATTTATATACTACAGACTAGTAAGAGAGACAAGGCTTAGTAGCCTGGCTAATTCAGACAAAACCCAATGTGGGTAGACAAAACATTTATACATATTTTAGCTTACACCACCAGCTAGCAACCTACTGGGAACTGCAATTAACATGAGCTAAACTAATTTAGCTCCATTAAAAAAAAACAACTGTTTCAAACATAGCTTTTTTACTTTGTTATCACATCAAAGTTCACAAAAACTAAAGTTTAGTATGCATACTTTACAAAAGTAAGTACATTTTACTCATGTGAATCAGGAAGAAATGAGACAAAATATACTATGGTGTATATCCTCCAGAGGATATGAAAATTAACAAACCCTAAAACAAGGAGCAATTTTACAGTTAAAAATATATTTTCATCGACATACATCTCAAGATAGGATGGAAATTTCCCAAATATTATATGGATTGCTGAATACAAGATCCACATATTGCATACATTTCAAAAACTGCTATATATCCAACATAGATTTTTCATACAGTTTTCATTATAAACTATCATACACTACCTCAAACATACAGATAACAGTTTTTATAAATAAAATTTTTCTTTCAAAACGATCCAAGATCAAATCTATACCAATAAGACAAAGAGACCGGTCACAATTACAAGAAGGTGCAACAACAACTTTATGAAGAAGGTTGTACATGTAAAATTACATTATGTGTCGATGTGGTTGAAATTTTTTTGTTGTTGATTGAAGATCATCAGTGCAAATTAAAAAAAGATTTTACTCTTTCCCTTAATTCTCCTTAATTTAGGAGCAATATTTGGACTTTGCATTGATATGTTGCTTTAATTTGAATCTGACTTTATATGTTTATTTTTTTAACACAACAAATTGATACATCCAATTGCACAATATTCTTACCGCTGTGTAAAGAACAGTTCTTTTTATAACACTCATCTTTTATTCCCGTACTCTTTCAGAAAACATCCAATACGATTAAAAACAACAATGCAGGCATTGCAAAGGGTTAAAACAAAACAAAAACAAAACAAAAACAACTGTGTGCAGATTAATATAAGTATAATTATTTTTTTCTCTTTTTTTCCCTCCCTTCCAGTGGGCGCCTTTCTGCTCGATTTCCATTGGTCAGCTGTGGGACACCATCGACTGTTTTTGAGATCAATACATCATTTTCGAATGTTTCCACAGTTTCTTTGCCGTTATCTACAACTTTCTTTGTTGTGACTTTTTTACCATTTACAATTTTTGTTGACGTGGAGGTTGACTTAAAAGATCCTAAAAATTATTGTGTGTGTATTATTATATAACAAATTTTTCCCTCTCTTAAAACACTTGTTTTAACACTTGAACACTGTTACACAATGTTGCAGAAGAATTGAGGTATTGCATTTTGGCATTAAAAGTTATTAACGAAACTAATTGCACTCATATTAATCCTTCAAAATAATGCTTTGGTTAGTGGCATTTGTATATATATATATATATATATATAGTTAAAAAGGTATATTTTTTTAGGCTTCAGAAAATTTCATACTTTAGGAATTACCAAATATATAGCATGCTTTATTTAGAAACTTCATTTGGGAGGACAGAAATAAACAATTCCACAGGTTGTACAACAAATAGTGAACCAATAACAACATACCTCCCCCACTTCCAAATGATGAACTCGAAAATGAAGAAGACATGCTAAAAAAAGTGGTTGACTGCAAAAATCTTGTACCAAAATAAAGCTGCCAAGGGTGTCTTTCTAAAGTCTTAAGCATGAGCGATTTTTTGGTATGCTAGCTTGAACATTAAAAGAAATATCTGCAGCAGGGAAGCACTATGAAAAGGTCTATTCAACTTAGAAATAAATGAAAAAACAGTAAAATACTTTGAGTTGAAAAATGCATCATCATGAAAGCCACCACCAAAGCCACCACCAAAGCCACCACCTAAGCCTCCACCAAAACCAAAGTGCGCAAATGGATCTCTTCTCTTTGAAGCTGCACTTCCATTTCGTGTTCCTCTAGCATGAAAAGCGCTTGGACCTATACATAAAAATAATACAATACTAAATTCTTGATATCTTATTAAATATGGTAAGCAATAAAAAAAACTTTTAAAAGCTATGCAAACCATATTAGATACAAAAAAAGAAATAGAAATAACTTGAAAATAGAAAATAAATGAAACATACCAAAGAAATCTCTCATAATGTCTTCACCAAATGGATCATGTTCAAAGAAATCCCTAGATGTACAAGGATGATAATGAATATAAGACATGTAAAATCAGCCAAGCTAGTCAAGACAAAAACTTGTGCATACCTAAATATATCTTCAGCATGGCGAAATGTATAGTGTGAACCAAAATCGTATGAAGCGCCCCTTTGACTTTCACCTAAAATAAAAGTGCAGTTAAAGCCTCATTACCCTATCATTGCATTTTTCCCAAAAGATTGCTTTATAAAAGATACTTAAGTGTCATAAGTTCATAAGCAGACAATCTTATGCAAAAAAAAAATCATGATTAAAAACAAATTGAAAACTGAATTTTAACACAAATGCACATCTTTAAAACCAAAGTTGAATAAAATATAAACATGTCAATATTTAGTTTAAGTCAACATACCACTAAGACCAGCTTTGCCATATTGGTCATATATTTTTCTTTTCCCATCTAAAAAAATAAAAAATAAAAGCGTTCTAGAAAGATAAGTATTCATTGGTTGTTATATTTTGGTAACTAAGAAATAATTTCTTTAGTAATTATTGGCTGAGATTGTAGTCATATATATAAGACTATCAAACTTACTGTCAGATAACACTTCATATGCTTCAGATATCAACTTAAATTTCTCTTCTGCTTCCTCTTTTCTCTCACTGTTTTTATCTGGGTGCCATTTTAATGCCAATTTTCGATATCTAAAATAGCCAAATATGTAATTCAGAGATTTGATCAGGATGCAATGAACAATCAAGAAAGAAAAAAATAAATTGTGTGTTTTGAGTGATTTTCCAATAAATTCACTGCTGTCACGAACCTGTTTATATCATGCCACTAATTTTACTTTCAATTTATTAGTTAATATAGGTCATGTAACTACTGTGCATATGCACTGTTTAATTTTGAAGGTTTCCTGGTCCTGATTGCAATACTTCAGTCATTATTTGCTTATCTTATTCTGCCACAGTGATGATAAGGTTGATATTTTTGCAGGTGAAATAGTTTGTTTTTTTAATAAATGGGCTACAAATCTGTTTAAAGGTCTCTGTCATTGTACTCAACATCCTCAAACATTTTGAATAACATTGTGTAACAAACAGACCACTCAAAAAGTCAGAATTTCTCAGTCGTAACAGTTTTATATAGAACAGAATACGACAGCTTAATGCAGAAAAAAAATCAGTTTTTACAGCTATTAATTACGACCATGGTTCAACTTCATGCATATAGCTAAAATCCTTAGTGCTTTTTTTAAAAACTGACAAAAGGTTATTTTGAACTCCTGGTTTTGATTTTTTTGCTGCCCTGTGGATAGTAAACAAAACTTTTGGAGGACATCCTGAAGTGTAAATTGTAGACAAGAAATAAATGCTAATGAAAAACAAAAAGATGGAAAAACATGCCCAACAACTAAAAAGTGATAGTTTATTAAACAAAATCAAATTAGTAGTCACTTCAAATAGAATATTAAAAAAAGTAAACTGAGAACACAGTCACCATAATCAATAAAAAGACGGAATATATAATGAATGAACACACTGTTTATGAACAAGCAATAGTATATCTGTGTTCATGCACTGCATTTTAACTTAACAATGTTTGAAAATACCTAGTCAAGCAATAAGGTACAGGGACACATACTATTCATTTTCACGTTTATTGCAAAGTTTTGTTACAATTACAATTTTATATTCTTACGCTTTTTTTATTTCAGCTTCAGATGCATCCTTTGTTAAGCCCAAAACTTTATAAAAATCATCCTCTGCCATATTGTCTTCAGTTGAATGTATCAATGCATAACTATTTTTATTGGAGTCCTACAATGTAAAAGCACCTGCAAAATAATTCCATAGTAATTAGCAAATAAAAGCCTTTTGTATCCCTATTAAAAACAACACAAAACTCAAAAGCAGAAAAAAACCATTCTACATATATTTCACATTGTCAGTGATAGAACATACACACCATAAGAAAATTGTACAAAATGCAGCTATTTTTATTTGATTACAATGACTGTGAAGATTTGTTTCATAAGAGGATGCGATTTTTTGAGTGCTGTAAGAAAAAAAATTAACAGCAACAAAAAAAACATTTGAAAATTCCATAATGGTGTCAAAATTTGTTCAATTCATTTATCTCTTGGCAATAAAAATGTACAACTTTACATTAATTTATTATACATACATGCTTTTTATAAGTTTATTCACACTTACAGAAAATAAGCATAATGGATAGGCTAAGCTCATATGCATTATTTAAAAGTCAAGATTTGCTCTTGTGGAAAGTAAATATTTTTTTTTAAGAAGAGTATTATGACATGAGATATTTTTTCTAATTTATTGGCATCTTTAAAAGTTTTTTTAAGCATTATATAGCATTTTTCAACCCAGAATAATATTAAGCTTGGTTTCCAAATTTAATGTCCTAAAAAATATTACCAAAAAGTTTATGCCAATGCAACACCAATATATTTGAACAAAGAATATTTCAATCAAATGAAATTTTGATGACAAGCAGGAGCGAAAAACAGATAATTATAACACACATAAACATAATGACTATCATCAGAGAGTCTGTTAATGAGTATTACAAGTAATATAAAAGCCGCTATCAAAGTTCCTAAGAAAATAACTAAACTTGGAGCAGACGAAATAATACAGACAAGGAGTAATGTAATAATAATACAAAGAGAGCGTTCGTCTTTCGGCGACAGGCAAAGTGTATATTTTTTACAATTTTCTTTAAAAGCCTTAATTATATATACATCTCCTATAAAAATATTCTGTATTTTATAAACGTTTTGTTTATGACATAATTAACTAAAACAAATCGCATTATTAAATAAAGATTTCACCGGCTGGGAATTTTATTGATGCTGATTTAAATTTACTGTGACTGGTACTGGTACTTTGGTATAAATTATTGTACGGGTAAAGTCACAAGCAAACTGACAAAGAAAACTGATTGGAAATGGACCAGACAATTGTTATATTATATATAAGTAAAATCCGTATTAACATGCTTGAAATTTTTTGATCATTTTCAAAAAAAATTACAACATATTAAGATTTAGCATTTCGTGCAAATTTTCAACTTTATACACTAAGTACAACTACCTCTATATATATAGACAAACATTTGATGTTTTATTAAGAAATGACAAAGCAAATCAACTGCAGTGAAATGAAAAAACATATTTCAATGCATCACCATCATCATTACATTATCATCTTCATCATCATGATCATCATCATCCCGGCTTAGATCTAAACTCAAATTCCTCTGCATCAAGTCTGTCCTTATTACTCCCTGTTAAGTCTTTCTTGGTCTACCTCTGGACTTTACCCCGGGAACTGAAAGTCTACACTTTCTTACCCAATTATCCTCCTTTATTCTTTCTAAGTGTCCCAAAAAACTCAATCTTCTTATCTGGATAACATCTTTAATGCTATGGATGGCTATAGCATGCTTCTTAAGTCATTTGAACCCTTCTTGTCTCTCAAACTGGCATTACACATCCACTGCAGTTGAATATTATAAAGAGCCAAACTCTTATAAAATTAAATTACTCGCAACCTTATGGATTTTGCCATTGTATAGCTATGAGACAAATATCACAATACACCTTTATGATAATTCAACTGTACATGCAATCTTACGGCTCTCCATCGTTTTACAATATCGGAAAAAAGGAGGTAAAAATTGTGTTTTTATGACAGTTTGTTAGAGACGAAAGTGTGTTTTCTCCAGTTTTTTAACTTCCGTCAAATCAATTTCTTTCAAATTTTCAGGAAACGTTAATAATAATAAGATACAACTTATATGTGCACTTTTCATTAAAAACAAAACGCGGCAAGAAAAGTTATCACGAAAAAACGTGTTTTCTCCTTAATAAACTCTTATAAAAGTGTGGTGTTTATACCTTCTTCAATCGCAAAATAAGCTGCGATGGAGTGTTTTTTTCCCCGAATTATCGTAAAGGTGTATTGGTTGATTTTGCATCCAATAGCAGCTGACTGTTACAAGGAAAGAAGAAGGAAAAAAAAAGAAGGAATAGCTTCTAAGCTATACTATAAACATATTAACCTGTTTAGCTACCTACTTTTTCAAAGAAATATTAGGTTGATCTAGCTAGAGAGTTTTTGAAAACGTTAAGCCATTTGAGCTAGCTAAACTTTACAAAATTTCCTGATATTTCTGATCATGCTATCTGCCTGCAGGAGTTACAATATAGAGGAAAATATAGCTAGCTAGCTAAATAAAAAATATAGTCAGTCGCAGTTATAATTTCTAAATAAAGGTAATAAACATAAAAGTCCTGTTGGTAGGTAGACAACAAGACTACACAAAAAATTCTGCTTGGTCTGAGCTATGCTAGCCGTTATCATTTTGTTTTGTTATGACGGGGTTCCAGAATTTTCGCTCCGCTCGCAAGGCTTGTTGTTGCGGGTGCCGATGAGCGTGCCGAACAAAATGTAGTTGCTCTGGATATTTCGTTTTATTTCTTGCTTTTAGCTTCTCCCTCTCCTTCTTTTTATTTTTTTAAGAAAAAGTACATATGTATAGAAGAAAACTTTGATGAAAATGGAGAAGTAGTTACAGGCCTCCTGATATTTTTTTTATATATCGAACACATTCGCTAATTTAAACACTTTCTTTACAAGTAACTCCATTTTTCATTTTAGCCTAGTTGTTAGGGTTTTAAAAATTTTAATTTCAGTCTCAGTTGTTAATAATGCTAAGCGTCACACTCATTGTTAACTCTAAAAGCAGTAGTTGGATTTGTCTAGCACTACATTCTCTTCTGCAAATGTAGAACTAAAAAAAAATCATCTTGACAAAAATGTGGTCGATCCCTCTCGGGCTCAGAGTTGGACAGCACTTTTAGGTAGTACCGAACCCTGTCAACTTTACCCTGGGCTGACATAGGCCAATGCAACTCATTGAGTCCACACTGGAATTCTTTGATAACCAACTCCGACACGTACCACAACACCGATGTGGAAGCTTCGGTGATGAACTCCTTCAAAACTTCAAGCCGTTTTACTTGTGGCTTTTCCGTAGTAATACTGTGAACATTTATATTTTCCCGTTTTACAACAGGGAAATTCTATTTGTTAAAAAGACATTTTTTGTTATGACTATTGAATATACTTTTGACACTCGTCAGCATTTTCTTATATTAGCAAAGATAATAATGGCAATAGATTAAGAACAAATTTTTGATTTATAAAAATGCTAACGACAATGGTGTAACACTGTATTTATGTTTTATATATGATGCATATTTTTCTTTGTTATTCTGGACTGGTATTTTTGACTCAAATTAGCAAACGTTTTTTTTTTAATAAAGCGCCACGAGACGCGTCATTGCCTTTTTGGTTTTAACCTGACAGTTCTAAATTGCGGGTTTTCGTTTGCCGTCGGTTAAACTGCTTTTATTCGGCGTCTCATAAAAAATGAAAACATTTTTGAAAACTACATGTCTCATGCGTTTTAGTTGTGAAAGAATAATTTTAGAAATCCTTCGGGAATTTAGTTTACTCCCTTGGTAAATGTAGATGCTTTACTGTGCATTTATTTTGCGGCAGCAAAGTGGGGGATGTTTGTCTCACACAGATGTCATCTTGTCTGGAGATAAAAAAGGGCAGTCGCGTTATGCAAGTGATCGCCTTATAGAGTGGGAAATGACCATAAAACCCATTGGGACCCAACTGTGGTTGTTTAAGACAGATGGCCCTGTTATGTACCTTCGCTACATCAATTGGCACCTACCCTTTGAAAAATTGTGGTGAAAAAGATGTACTATTCTAAATTTGAATCTGGATATCTCAAAATGGTAAATAAAAATAAAATCCAGCAGAACTTTTGAATCCAAATACCACTTCATAGCTCCCATAAAAAAATTTCCAAATATTCTGCTGCTGATGATTTGCAGAAAACGGTTTGGTTAGCAGATGATTGTGACCGATACTGTCACGGCGTTCTTTAAATTTTGTCCAAATATCAAAAACCTAACAAGCTTTAGGGACAAGGTTAGAGAACATAGTAAGCAGTGAATGTAAGAAGGTGAACGCTGGTAAACGAGATTGTCACTGACGTTTTAAGGCTTCTTTTTCATATGTATATGTTCGAAGAGTTTGTGTATATAACGTATATAACAATCATTGTATCTCGGTAATTTTGTTAAACTTTGTTAAAGCTGCGAGGCTCAAATTCAGGCAAAGATTTTCTTGATCTACATGATTTTTCTTCAACACTATCATATAAACACGAAGCGCTAAACAACTGTCTGGAAAGTCATAACAACTTTGTGATAAAATTGGAATTAATTTACAAAACATTATTTACAATAAGAATAATAGACGTAGACCCCACCCTACCTTTATCACAGAAAGACCTTAAAAAACCTATTAATAAGATGAGAATTAAAAGACTGAAATTATTGAAAACAAAGTATGACGTCGTCGGGTATTTGCCGCCTTTCCACGACGACATCATACAGATGCTTTCATATAAATTCCAGTCTTCATGTGTAAAAAAGAAAATGGCCGGTAAAACCTCGCAAGAACCAAAGAAAGTTTTGAAAGCAAAGAAAAAAATTAGAAGGGCTACTTTATCAGAACAAGCATATCATCAGAACTCGACTTTAGTTTAGCAAGATAACTCAAGCTTCTGTGGCCGCCTGTTTAAAGAAACTTAAAATTGATCAAACCAAGAAATAAAACGCGTCCGTCTGAAATACTTGTTGACAGTATTTAACGCCCTAGTCATTTGTGCCTGACCATAGCGTGGCCATTTACTCTTGTAAAAGTAACTGGCCATAAAAATCTAGAAAAAAAACAGAAAAAAAATTTGGAAAAAAAAAATGTTCAGAAAAAAAATTAGAAAAAAAACTCATGAAAAAATTTGAAAAAGAAATTTGGAACAAAAATCAGAAAGTTTTGAAAAAAAAATCTAGAAATGAAAATCAGAAATAGAAATTAGAAAAAAAAAATCCAGAAAAAAATAAAAATAAAAAAAGGTAGGATGGGGGAGGGAGAATTAAAAATTTTGTATTTCTGCAACATGCAATTGAAGCAGTTCTTCAACTTTTTCAATTGCAGCCACAACTCTCAGTTTCTTTTTGGAAACCTTTCTTGGGAAGATTTTGCATATAAAATTTTTATGCAAAATCTTTGTAATGCCATCAAACTTGCTTCGAATCACGGTGGCGAAACTCTTTATTTGCCGTTTGTATTGACTGTACTGCTCATTTTGTTCAGCCATTTTTCTCTTTAGATCTTCCACCGCATCTTTTTGATAAGCATTGATGACTTCAAGTTCTTTAATTTTACATTCCATGTTAAAGGCACATCGATTCAATTCATCTTTCTCCTTTGTCAAAACATCATTTTCATGTCTCACCTTCTCCAGCAATTCTTCAACTTGAATTCTTCTCCTCTTCTCTCTCTCTTGTTGTTCAACGGCGTCAGTAGCCATTTTTACCATTGGTTTTATTGCTTCCTGAATCATTTCAGGTATTGCGTTTGCTTTTGTGCTTAGCTGATCGAAAGTTGTATCACATTTTTTCTTACAATCTTCAATGATTTTCTCCAAATGTTGGATTTTCTCTAGATGCTTCTTTGCTGTCTCTTCGCTTTCTTGTCGAAGTTTCTGTTCCTTCTGAATAGCTTGAGATAATGTTGTAAGCTTATCTTCATAAGCTTCGTTTATTTCCTGAAAAGTAAGAGTGAACATATCTTAACAAACTGTAGTCAGACACATGAATTTATTTCGTGGGTTATTTTGGATCTCTATTGGTTTATATTTTGCTACGTGCCGCACAATGAGACGAAAAGATTAGGGGTGACGTGGAAGGAGATATGTTAGCACTTTTTCAAACTTCCTTACCATTTTTACTGGTTCCACGTCATTAATATTAGTATCAGTGTTATATTCCATTCTGAGAGATAGTGTCACTTCCTTCCGTCAGTGACTATTGTACAAAGTATAAAAAATATTTGACGTCAAATTTGTTACCTTGACGCAATAGTTCAAAATGGCTACCACGTACCTTTAAATAGCGAGCTTAAAGTACAATGTGCAGGAAAATAATAAAATATACCCGGCCATGCAGAAAAACTTGGGGATTATTGTCCAAATTAGCACTGCAATTGACAATTAAAGTTTATTAAATTGTGAAACCTCCAGATTCGTTAATTTGTTAATATTTGAGACATGTTAAAAGTATTGCCAAGTGTATTATTTAAAATTACATTGTAGGAAATATATTAATTTGGACGTATGTATGCCTGATAGATCTGCAAAATACATCTATAAATATATTTACAAAGGTCATGACTTTGCCAGCATTGAGATTAACGAACGCATCGATCACTTACTCTTCCGTGGATATGTTCTTTTTTCAAATCCTTTAGCTAATATTCAGTTTAATGGTTCACCATTTTTTCTTCGAGACAATCTTAAAACTGGTGTTTCTATTACATTATTATTTTTATTTATTTATAGTTTACTAGATGCAAGAATAAAGTATTTACTACATCGGATAATATTGAGTATAGCACGTGGTTGAATCCACGGGTTAGCCCGTCCTTTATTTACCGCATTTCGTGTGTCTCGCTACTGCGGTAACCATTTTGCGTGACAGACAGACCTACGGGTATTATAATTATCGAGTATGAAGTATGAAGTACAAAAGGTGTCATCTAATAAAAATTTTCTACAACAGCATGAAAAACAGTGACAATTTCATACATTGCAATTTCCATTTGCCCTGCATCCCATTCCATTGCCAACGAATTAGTCTTTACTTCAGTTTATAAGTTCATGAGAATCTTACTTGATGTTTTTTCAACGCAGTATATAATAATAACTTTCGCTTTCTTGTTTGCTTTGAATACTTTCAAAAACCGTACTGTGATAAAATGACAAAACATCATATCACATTACTACTAGATAACAGGTACCGGGTTTGATAAGGTTTTTTTCCTGGAGAAAAGGAGAAAAATAAATAAATTGATGCAACATTTAGAACTGGGTAAAGTACGCCTCCAATTATACGACTAATTTGAATAGAAAAAATACGAAAACCTTCCACAAATGCTTGATTGCAAGAGAAAGCCAGCTTAGCACACGCGACTACGGCAAAAGTTTGATCTGAATTTAAAAAGAGAATTGACATCACCAAAGCAAATATTATCAGCGCATACCACGTGGAAATAACAGCGATGTGGACACCATTACTGATATTAATCCCACAATACCAGCGTAGAAAATATGCTTATCAGACAAAATCCAGTAAACAAAAACAACAAGAACAGCTACAAATGATCCATTTAAAAATTCGTAGCCGAAATGTAGAGCGTTGAGAATTAATATAAGTACTCGAAATATAACTTGTTCAAGCACAAAAAAGTTGATAACACCATGATGAGCAAAGCATCGTTACTTTGTAGTATTTTTGTTATTGTGTAAAGAGTCGATTGCTGATTTGAAAGTTGGTAGACAACTTTTTCCTCTTTTATCATTGTGTCCACTTTCATATCATACTCACGTGACAAATCGTAACAAAAACATACAACGTTTATAGTAAAAATCACACACATATTCCAAAAAGAATTAACCCAACAATATTTGCATATGTAATATGAACTAGTCCAATCCAAAAATCAGTTTTCATAAAAAATGCTGATGGACAAGGCCCAAAGGCATAACCCAGCATACGGCTTCGCTGCGTTAATTCCTCTTTTGTGTACGACCTCGCCACTTCCAAAACAATAACTGGAGTCATGGCAATGCTAAAGCCACCTAAAAATCGTCAAATTAGTAGAAAAAATGGTGAGAAGTGGATTGCATAAAAACAACGTCCAGCTGCAGATAAAAACATGATAGATACCAAACTTACTTTTACACGTCTCGTTTTGTCTACAAACCTTGAAATCGTGGCTGGAACAAACATGAATGGTACATAAAACGCAGCGTTTATCAATCCATAATAAAACTTTTCATTGTTAGTTTTAAGAACAGTTGACACGTACACCCAAAGTGTCACGTTGACGCAACCCAAATTTAAGCCAATGAAAAAGTATAACAACAGAAAAACGGGCATATGACGATATGCGCATCTTTTTCCACTTTAACATTTCCTTCTGTGAAAGCATTCTTGCGTGTATGTCGTGGTGAAGTATCTTGACAAATTATTTTTTGATGAAAGTTCCAATGCTTGTCATTAAGGTCGTCATTAAGAACTTCATTATTGTCTTGCAAGTAACTCAAATGCAAAAAAATAACAAATACCATAGAAACATAAAACTCTGTCAATAAAAAATCAACAAACTGCGGATGGCCTGGAATCAAACGTTAAAGGATTGTAAGGCGTTTTTTGCTCAACTTTGATGTTTTATTTGTGTGACAAGATATTCTTCTGTAAGTAAATACTAAGAAAGAAGATAAAATGGAATGGTAACTGGCACTTCGTTTGTTTACTTTTTTTTCAATAGAGCTGAACATTTTTTTTTACCGTTTTTAATGTCTATTATTGCATTAGAAAAGTTTTCGACGTTCAAAGCCATAAATACTTGGATTGAGGATATGGTAACCGCTGGGTTTTTCGAACATATAATGAACCTCTATAACTTTCAATAGGCTTCTTTAAATTAAATCAAACTTGGCACACTTATATTACGTCATAAAAGGAACAGCAAAGCAGCGATAATTATTTTGCTTATGCCAGCACTTTTCTGTGACGTCCTCAAAAGATTGAATTTCGTTTAAAATACCACTATCTTCATGAAATTCAATTACTTTAGTTCTAGAACGAATTTTATTATTCCTTGTAAAGTTCCTATAGTTCCTCAAATAAAAACTATTTAACATGTCTTCCTGTTTTCACATATATCGCATGAATAAGGAGAAATATTACTCGCGATTCCTGCTTTCCAGTTAGTTAAAGCAGTACAGTAGCAGGTTGATAATTAGGGCGAGGATACAATATAACCTGAAAACGGTGAATGCTTTTTAATCAATGGTGGAGAACAATATTGGAGAGCATAAACTGACTTGCGTGCGAAAAATGTGCTAAAATTATTACATAGCAAAAGCGTAAACAAACTCCTGTACGTATTCGCAACTACCAGGGAAAATCATTGTTAATGTTGTTGCTTCTTCTTATTGTGCTACCATTATGACTTCCTTTACTAATGCCCAGACTGCGCCGGTAATAAAGAAGTTATATTTAGCTTACAGTTACAAATTAACTGTCAACCCACTTGGACATTTATTTATTTATTTTTATTTGTTTACAGTATTTATTTGTTTAAATTTCTAAATCAAATTACCTAAAAAATATAGTTAATACTGTTGCATTTTTTGTGTGTAACTGATAATGATGATGTTGGTGATGATGTGACTATTATGCGAAAAATTAGGTTCCATTGACAAGAGAAAATAAAAAAAATACAATACATGCTTTCTTTTTATAAGAATACTAAAATTCTAACCAGGTTAGTCATTATTCTGAAATTTCAGCCCGGTACTCTTATAAAACATTTACAACATTACGGTATATTTTCCACACATGAAGTGGAGTATCATATTACCTCTTTTTAATTTAAAAATTGGCTGAAAAAGTGTTACGACATTAATTCGAGGGCGACGCTAATAGGAGGGCGGCGCTAATAAAATAATTTTCAAAATGACAAATCAACGAATTTTCTCTTTCTGTCTTCAAAAACATAACACAACATAATACACTATAAAATGTCAATAAAATCATCCTAATAAAATCGTCCTTATCGTCATCCTGATCCACTAAAAAAGTTTCTTCTATATCTTCTGCAACGTTCTTAAATGTGTTATACGTAAGAGTTGGGTTACCTCGAAAAAACAGTTGCTGAAACAACTCAACACCAGCTGCACAATGGCTCAAACTATCATCGCTTCCATTTTGTGATAATATCTTGAGACAGCGCAACCCAAAATTTGAGAACGCATTTACCCATCTTTTGTTTTGGGGGCGACTTTGGATTTCCAGCTGCCGTAACCATGTGTATTCTGTTACACATCCATTCATCGTCTAATTCAGTCAGCTTAACCTTAAAGAGTTGGTTTCACGATACATCTGATGCTTTTATGTACTGCAGCTTTCTGGTATAATTAACGAATTAACTTTGCTTTCCAACTGTTTCTTAACAAAACCCGTTAAGTGACATTGAAATAAATTTCAGGCTAAAAGTCGAGGTCGAGATCACGCTTTCCGCATACTGAAGGGTAAGATCTTCTTTCATTCATGCATTTGAGGACGAAGTAACAATACAACGTCTTTTTCACTCTTTATGGAAAGCAGCTGCTTCCCGTTTCGTTCCACTAAAACTATAAAGGGCTTCAGCTTTGTACCATCGGTACTTTGCAATAAGACACATAGATATGCTCACTTTTTCTTGACTTGTTGTTTGTAAACACATTTCTCTTGCACCAACAGGGTGTAATCCAGAAATGTAAAATAAGGGCTGTGAAATCTTAAATGGGAATTTCGTTAAGGTTGTCTTAGGTATTATTTAAATCTTAATTCTTTACAACTTGCATAAAATAAGCTCCATATTCTCTAATGTATATTGATAGTTCCTCTAATAAATTGGTAAATGTAGGATAAATTCCAATTGGGGGATAAGAACGCTGGATTACACCCTGACCAACTGCATCAAGTGTTGCACGGGACATCATACCTGTCCATACTGCTGTCTTTTCCATTGTAATTACTGATTGTGAGGTGTATGATGGCTTTCAGTTAATCGGCGGGCTTCTAATACGTGTGTAACAAGTTTATTAAAAAAATGCAAGATCTTTTCTGTGCTATTGTTGTTCAATATTTCGGAATTTGAAGTATGTTTTAGCCAATGTAGGGGGCCGAAAGTTAAAAATTTTCTTACCACGTCGGACCAAACATGGTTGGGCCTCCTTTAATACTGAATAGTTTAGCCCCTCCACTTTCAAAATTGCTCCGCCGAGCCTAAAAAAAGGGTGATACATATATGAAATTATCTTAAAAATAAAAACAGAGAACTGGTTGTGGATATATATCGCCTTACAGTCAAACAATTTTACGGAGTTAAAAACCTTCAGGCGTCTCTTACGAATTACATAGACTAGAAACTTGGTCTGACATACCTAATCATAGCTGAAACAGTCAAACGTATTTTAGAAATTAATATAAGTGAAAAATATTGAAGCCTAGTTCGCTAGTTTCATAATTAAATGTGTAAATTTAACACAATATGGAAACGTTTTTGCAAGGTAAACATAACAGTAGGTAGCGATAACATTGCAGGTAAACATTAGTAAATTTTATCGATAAAATACTGGCTGGAGAAACCCAGCATCCGCCGCCCATGCTTTAAAGGAGTTTAAAGTCAGTTCCAGGGTTTCAAGCCTTGTTTTTATTTTTTCAGTTGAACGGAAAAATGTAAACAGAAAACATGGCGGTCCTTCACCGCGCATACGATAATTTCGACGGCTTCAATTATCACATTATAGTAAAAAAACAACTTGTATTGCGTTGAAACAGATGTTTTGTGAAGAAGGTGTTTTAAAAATAACGTGCAAAAACGACGTTATACGTGGCAGCATGAGTATGGAAGGCGCCCCTATAAACAAAAATCGATAGCCAGCTAGCTAATGGCAAGATTCTTGCAGCAGTATGGATTATGGTACAATTATGTGCATAAATATTGGGACAAATGGATTTTTTTATATATATTTTACAGACCCCCATTCCCCCTTACTCAATGTTGAAATACCGTTACGGGGTACCCTAGATCTCCAACATTGAGAAATGGGGGAAAAGCTGAATTTGTCCCAATATATTATGCACACGATTGTAGATACCTAGCTGGTAAATAACCTAATAAACTTTTTCTGCATTTATATGTAGCTCAAAGTATTTAAAAGTGCTTCAAAATGTATCATACTTGCAAGAAGTAAAGAAAAAACCCTTCTAGCCATTAATGAACAGCTATAATATACACACATAAACAGTTAGTTAGGGATGATATCGTTTGTCTCCATTGTCGAAAGATTGAAGTATGTTTTGAATAAGGAAGCAAGGGAAGCAAAAACAAACTGTGAGATCTGTTCTGTCACACTAATGCGTAATTATCTTACGCTTCGAGAATGCTGCCACCTCCTTATGGGGTAGTAAAAACATACACTATATAAGCCATAGATCTAGCTTTTGCCTGTTGACTGCGAATACAGCTACTTCAAAGTGGCTGTGTCAGGAGAATGTATGATAAAATACATATGAGATCTGCGTACAATTAAAAGTCCTTTTCGAGATCTATCAATTTGTTTGAAGGATCCATAATAATGTCCCTTCTATTCTAGACGACTCGACAACAGGATACGGCGGAAGTGTTTTTAATTATAGTTTAATTAGTATGTCAGTTGGTGTCCCAACACGTACGGACTTACATTGTGGTAATGTAGTGATGAATTGTGTAAACAACGGTTGTTTATAAAGCTTGCTTTACCTACGCTCATCAAAAAACATAAGACCTAGGGTTAGTACGCTTTATGGTGTTGATTTTTATATTTTGATGTCAAAATGGCCGGTGTTGAATGTATGAATTTTGATACAGACTAGTTCAACGCAAATAAACGGTTTGCACGTCATGCATGCCCTGCGCATTGTTATTTCGTGCATCCTTAGCACAGAGTAGCGATTCAACCAAATTTTGAACAAAATACGGGTTTAGCTATAGGAGAATAGTCCATGGAGTAATCCACAGGAGTTTGCCAATTACAACAAAGCCAGTAAATAATATGGCATTTGCTATTTTGTGCGTAATTTTATCGTGCGTCCGATATATGTCCGATATATCTTAGTGATTTTGACAGACAAATACGGTTATTATTAAAGAGCCTAGTCGTAGCCCGTGAATAAATCCTCAGATTTGCCCTACTTTATATACTGTATTTCGTGTTTCTCGCTACTTCAGGTACCATTTTGCGCAGAGACAGACAAAACACGGCTATTATTAAAGAGACTAGTCGTTAACCCGTAAAAAAATCCACGGGGTCGCCCGTTCTTTATATATCGCATTTCGTTTTTTCGTAACACGGTTTTCGCGGACACACAGACAGACAAAATACGGCTATCATTAAAGAGACTAGACCGTAGCCCGTCCATAAATACACGGGTTTGCCCGTCTTATTTATATTGCACTTCGTGTTTCCATAACACGACTTTTTTCTCGCGCACAAACACGCTCACATAATACGGCTATTATTAAAGAGATGTCATTAAGGATCAAAGATGTACTATTTTAAATCATGTAAATCAATTATAATTATGTTACATTAAGACAGAGTTCAAACGATGACAATTATTCTTGTTATTGAAATCAAAACAAAAACAAACAAACAAACAAATATTATATTATCCGTTACTTAATTGATTTAATATCGTATGTTTGTTAATTAGCAAAAAAGAAGAATGTGAAATGTTGTTTATTCAACAAGGCGCCAGTGATTACAACTCCATGTGTTGCTTGTAAATATATTTAAAAGTTGAAGTAATTCCAAATCTGGTTTACTAGTCAAATATTTAAACGTCATTGCAAAACTCAGGTAGATCGAAAGACGATTCATCTGGTGCTCCAAAAGCAAAAAAGTCGGTCTGTAAAACACGTTTGAACGAGTATGTAGTCGTGCCTGGGAACTGAAATGTTGAAATCCTCTGCAGAGGCTCAACTTGATTGGTTTTAGAAGTGAACTTTAGTCGCCATGTTTCTGTCAAGACAAAATTAGCAACAAAAGAAGCCATCCAATCTTGGATGACTTCTTGTTTGTCGTTTGTTACAGTGGTTGGCGAAAATGCAATGTTTCCTAAATTGGGTCTGTTTGCGTCGAATGTTGGTGTAACATCCTTACGACAACTTCTCGTCACGTTATCTCCGCTGAACTAAAAATAAAGAAACAACCGAGCAGATTTTATTATTTGTTTTCATGTTATGTCACTGGCGTCACTCAAAATTTTATTTTGCAGACATAATAAGAAAAACCCTAAATATTAGCAAGGCCAGATATGTAACACTTTATTTAGAATTCACTTTCAGGGAGATGATGCAATAAAGTGCAAGATAATTAGTAGAATCCAGCTACCACTAGTATCTCTAGCTTTCACACCAAATTCAAACACTTCATATGTTTAGTCAGACTTACCCAACAAAATGTTCCATTTTCGTTTGGACGAATAACGATGAAAAAGTTAGTTCCATTCTGCGTCAGATCACTACGAAAGAGTTTTTTACTAAAATCTTGCTTGACTTCTTCTCTGACGAGACACAAGGCTCCTGTGTCAGTTCTTAGAGTACCGGAGGCGGACCAATAATAACTTTGATCATTAGGAAATGGCGACACGTTGTCTCGACAAATTGATGATGTGGGTACTTCGCATTCTTGACCAAAATAACAAGTACATCTGGTTCCTGTTGGACATGTGACTGAGTTGCTGAGACGTTTTGATTTACAAAAGTGATAACTGCTTAAATCTTCTGCACAGTAATATCCTTTCTGACCAGCCAAACACGTAGATGGTGGCTTTGGGAGTGCGTAACAAAAAATAACCATGGAAAATAGGATAAAATAATACGTTGCCATTATTCCTATCGCCTAAGAACTACTCCGAACAGTCTCTTTTCTGTTATTGCAGCTAATTTGATGAGGATACACGTAATGAACACTTAGTAGCATTGATGTGGAGTTCAAATGTCGAAAATTATCAATAATATATCTAATTTGACAACACTTTGTTTGTGCATATTGTCGCATGGTTGTTGAGCAAAACTCCAAGGTTATAATATGTTGATCCAATTACCAGTTTCTAATTAACGTCAAATGAGTGACTTATTAATGGATTGGACCATGTGATTTTAGCAACAGATCATAACAAATTTAAGGAAGACCTCCTACCTAAATGTCATTTAGATGGGTTCATATCAATGCTGACGAGTTCACATTCTTTCTTAAGTATCGTAAAATTACAAAGTTAAAGTTATGTTTTTAACAGTTTGCAAAATGAAATCGTCCAAATTAACTTCCTTTGACCAGATGCAACGTTATCTAAAAACGTATAAAGAGAATCTTGGATACAAATGTTTTTGTATTATAAATGTGGTCTTGTAATTTTTTTATTAGTCTTGTGCAGTGGCATAATAATTCGATTCCTTTTTCCCGCCATCTAACTAAAATAAAATTTGGGTAAGAGGTTCTATTGAAATTAAAGATGATGTTATTCAAATTATTATTTTTGGATACACATTTAAAAAATTGTCAAATCATCAATTCGGAAAAAAAACGATTACATTTTTTCAGTATCGCGCAGTTAAATTTCATAAATCGTTTCTTGTTTAGAAAGATCATAGCAAACTTAATTAACATCAATTTCCGATAATTAAATTCAATTTTCAAAATAGGAATAATAGATCTGTTTTTGATGAGAGAGTTGTACGAGATATATTTAGTAGGGTACGAAGACATTGTAGGGTCATAGGTCGGAGATCTTGTTAAAAATCAGGAAATCGTAATCAAGGTTTGTTTGGATTAATCAACAAATCTTATTAAATTAAACAAACATGCAAATATTTTTCTTGCAAGCAAGAAGAATTTTGAAACTTAATTTGTCGCTTCCTTTTTTCCATAGCTTTCTATCAAGGTCTGTCTTTTCACATACATATTTAACATGGCTAGCCTCACAAATATCAAGGAATATACACCCTGTTTATTATCTCCAGGAGATGTCTTAGATAGAGAATCTTAAAGTTTTTTATGCTCAATTTGAGCTACGCAGACCAATTAGGGTCCACGCTCCACCAGACAACTCCCTGCAACATTCACGGCCCACACAGTCTGCCATTACCCTAATTCCCCTCACATGGCTTCGGTTAACCCAGGCGTCTGGTAACATTCACTCGCCCATATTAAATTGCCGCCAATAGTAATTGAACTCCGGTCTCCTGCACAAAGTGAGTGAGAGAGTTATAGCCTTTAAGCTCCGGCGCCAGAAAATGCTGGGTAAAACGAACACTATCCTGTAATGCTTGCTAATAAATGTTTTGAAACAAGAAATGTTTATCCCCTCAAGTTATTTATATAAGATCTTAGTATGTTAAACTTCCCCGTTTCCCGTTATCATTTTTAACGCTGTCTACGTGACATTTCCATCCACAAATCTTTCGATTATATTACCGGCTATTTGATGCTTTTAGTCATATTTCAAGAACCGTCTTAAAACTGCCTTTGTCAACAATTTTATCCAAGATTGTGGACTCAGTATGGTTTTCTACATAAAATAAACATAAAAATACATCCTGTACAATTCAGAATATTTCAAATCTTACATCACATAATATTTATTGTAAATGTATGACACGAATCACTCTCCTCTTTTGGTAATACGTGCAAGGTAACATTGAAGGAAAACAGAAGGATACAATTTGGACACTTATAGTTGAAACAGCAATCAGTTGGTTCAAATTCTGTAAAATCGCGGGACAATTTTCTTGAACGAATATAGTCTTAATATTTTGATTTTGTAGATATCTTTCAGTCACGCGCAAGTCATGCTAACGGTTAAATTGAGCCGATCAATTCCTTATTTCTAATGACAATTTAATAACATCAATTTGTGGTGTACATCAAAAAGAGACGCGACATATCCGCTTGATGGGTGATACCATACATCGGTATGATTCACAGTTTTCTATCAGTTTTTTTTAATTAGTGCGACTCTGACAAAAACACGCAAAAATCATTTATGATCATGCAAGAGGATTAATAAAATCCAGTTTTGTACACAATACTCAGAAAGTCAATTTTTATTATATACGCTTAACTATTTCACCACGTGTGAAGTCTTAGGTATATTGTAATTGAACTTTTTATGACCACACATAACTCAATTCCTGAATCCATTTGTTCATCTATCCTCAGTACTAATTTTTGAACAAGGTACCAAAGGGCGTGTTGAAAGCATGCAAATTATAGATGCTTTTTATATATTATTGTTTGTATAGTTTTGATAAGCTGTGTATGCGAAAATCACTCCAACGCCAGCACTAGTATTTTATCTTAACCAAGCCCATATCTATTAGGATAAAACCACACTGTCTGTTTATTCCTAAACCCATGGACGCGAATAAGTTGCAGTTAACGTTTCTTCTTTTGGGACAAAAAACATGAAAAACAACCCAAAGTTAAAAGGGGAAACACTGGAAACACTTGTTAGGTTAAGGATTTTCTTCCTAAACTTTTCTTATAACCACATATCTCAATTTTGGACGATAAAAAACTTTGATCAAGTATGAAGGGAGTGATTTGGCCAATCTAATTATAAAAATTATATAAATAATTATTAAAATATGAATTTTTATGGGATAATTTTTGCAAAAATGCAATTTTATGGTCTTGCTAAAATTATACACATATACATATCCATTCAATAGGTCAACTTATCATATTTATTTATTGCATGCAGAAAATCTACATTTTCATACCTTCAAATCACTTCTAATCACATTGAGCATACCAGAGAATTAAACGAGTGGGGTGAAGGTCAGCCTTACGTCTGCTATCAGATTGTCCACTTATCTAACGATAGGATCATCTAATTTATCACCTCTCTTACATTATCAAGTTAATTTTGTCAATTAAAATAATCATTATTAAGCAATAGTTAAAATAGCGTGATAGTGCTGGTATTAATAGATTAAAAAACTAAATCAATTTTGTGCAATGACTAAGCAGAAAATAGTAAGATGTAGAAAAATTTAAGTAAGATGAATCCTCTCCAAAGTGGCCACCTCTTTGAATTTAACGCTTCTCTAAAGCCGATACCTTTCTAAAACGGACACCTATTAAAAATCGCTACCTCTCCAAAGCTTAAACCTCTTCGAAAGAGCCACCCCTAAAAAACGGTTACCTCTCTAAGGCGCCCATTTCTTCAATACATACACACACCTTTGTCTTTAAAGACTCCGCTTCTATAAGGCTGTGGTTAAAAAACAACAAACATCAGAAGAAATGTTGCCTGATTTTTAACTGCACAAAGGTGACCATAGAATGAGCAATTGTATTTGTCATTTGCTTACATAAGCTATATGAGTGGTCACTCTTATAAAAAAGTATCACTGTTTATAGCACTATAAAAAAACGTTAGAATGTAAATAATGCAAATAATGTAAATGCATTTGAACCCAATTTTAATGACATTAAGTACCTTTTCGGACAAGCAGGTACATGTAATTGTGTGCATTAGATATCTATATTTTACACTGTTGATAGCTTCTCCCTCATTTCATTTAACAGACATAATTAAGTTCTGAAAATCATTATAGGATATAACAATTAAGTTTGTTTGTGAGCAACACAAATCATTATAAGATACAAATATATAATGGTTATAAGGCAGAATTTGAATGACATTTTTACTGTGCCTGCAAGAAAACAGTGGAGTGAAGCTAAAGATTAATTGCAAACAGCTGAAAACGATAAACCGATAAGAATAAAGAGAGGATTCAGCATATAGTGTAAACACTTGAATCCGTAACGACAATCATACTTAAATATACAAAAACGGATTTATATGAATCCATCATTGATAATACTATTAACAGGACCTGATGTGGCTACCCTAAATTAATAATTTGGGATAGTAATAAATAATAAAACATTATAGTAAAACATATTTCAAGGAAAACAATAAAAACAATAAACTATTTACAAAAATGAGGTTATTTATTGCTCAAAAAACTGATATTAGAAAATAGAACGCATAGTTGTCCGTAAATTTGGTTCCAGGGGCTATAAGCAAAAGGTGAAAGGTACAATCTGTAATGAAGGGATATTGTTTTACATATATACTTGTGACGATGTTTTATGCTTTCTTCAAACACATGGTGTCGAAATGGAAAATGAATTAAATTGTCACTAGGATTTTTTTGCCGTGATAAAATATTTTACAAGGTAGTATACAAAATTTATCGTGCGCATCAGTCTCTTGTTGTTACTTTGTAGGGCGATATATACACAACACAATATTTAGGTTCAAGTTTGAGAACATACTGAATGTCGGTATGTCAACAAAACTTGCGAGGTCGGGCACAAGAAGACAATGGAGCATGGCCATTTTAAAAATGGATAAAGGTCGTGCTTGCAAAGTGCCTGTAAAAGAGAATGTTTCTAGTGCTTTTATCTTTAGTTATGAGGTTTTTTATCTTGTTGATGATAATCATTGATTTCTTGCAGTTTAATGACACTAGGGTTGATGTTTTACGCCATTGTCCAAGTTAACAGTTTGAAATACGTCTCCAACATTCTGCCTTAGTAAAAAAACTTCTCATAAGAGTAACCTGTGCAAAACTATTTGTCTTAAAAACGATAGTTCGATTAATGTGACAAATTATAGTTGTAATGCGTCAACAGAAAATTTGAAATCCAAGGTTCAATCTCAAAAGACATCTAATGACACCTAAACAGCGTAATGAAATAATTTGTGGTATTCTGCAATTTGTGACACCATTTGTAGAACATCCGCTCTTTGGGCGATTTTCTACGTCTGTATGGATTAGTACTTTTACATCAATTGGTCTTAATTGCTGGTTTCGATTACTGGAGAAAAAAGATAGCTATTACAAAAAGTATTTGCAGCTATGTTCTGAATTGCACCCACAAAGAAGCATATGATATCTATATGTTATTATTTGTTTAGGAATGCTTACAGTAATATTTTTAAGTAAAGCCACTTCATCTGACCGTTAAAGAATTAAATGACTCTGCGGTTGTAAAAAACACCCCCTCAGATTTTGAACTTACAATTTCGTCACTTCACCCTCCACTTTTATAAATACGTCCCAGTCCTCACCTGTTAACCTTTTTAACATAATGAAACGAGTCTTTCACTTAAATTTCGATTCATTTTGATTTCAAGGCAACATCTTGATTTATAGATCTTATTTGTGATATCACAAACGTTTGAAAAAGGAAAGACGCATTTTGCTCATTATTTTAGTCTGACCGACTTTTGTTGTACTTTCCACCTCTTCCATCAAGTAGAAAGATATAAAAAATGTTTTTACTATATCCAGGTCTAGAAATACTAAATTCAATTTGATTTTAGGAAGTGTGATATTGGTGGTACAGAAAATTTGCAGTTTGCCTTAACAACTTTTCAAACAGATCTTTGGGTTTACCCAGTTTAAAAAGATTTTTCTTTGACACCATAAGAATATTTTTTTTTAAAAGTTTATAAAAATATACTACTAGAATTTACGTTTACACTAATTGGCTTTTTAAAACACTTTACACATTTTGCGTTTCTCCTGTCTTCATTATTCTCGCTGAAGGGCCGGATGCCTATTTTACGTATGCTATCCTTTTTTGCTGTGATAAACACCTGTATTTTTATTTTTGTTGACATGTTTTTTGTGACTTCTATAATTCAAACATGCGTGTTATAAATAAAGGATAGGTTAACATTCTTATCATTTCAATCATAAATGTCTGGCTGCGTTGTCGCCATCTTTAAATTAATAAATAACTATCTATCATGCTTTTCAATATTCATAATTACAAATGAGATAGAAATAATGGAATTAAATTTTCGTGTATTAGTTAATATTTCACTGGTTTTTAGTTTAGCATTTATTTATATTAATTTAGCATTTAAAAAAATATTTTTAGAATATATTCTCTTGGAAAGCAATTCCCGTTCAATTTTTTTCAGCATTTTTCTCCTGACAAATTAAAACGATTGTCGCCATATTTAAATCAGACATACTTGACATTTCTGAAAATGAAGATCTTGTTTTGATTTACTCAAACAAAATCAAAATGGCGGAAACAAGATGAGACGTCTGTGGAGAATATCTGGTTATTATCGACGTAGTAACCGCAGGTCTCATCCTATGCCGCGGTGTAATTATGGTAATCGGTTTTGGTTTGTTTCAAATCTTACATACCTAGTAAAAAGATTTCGCTGCAGCTTTGAACAAAACTAAAAACGCGAGTTCACTTACAGCGACTTTGCAAATAATTAAAATCACTGTAAAAGATCTGAAGTTTTTAAAATGAGTAAACACACTGTTTTGAACTCCAACTTCCTTTGGTAATGATCATTTATTTTAAGATAAATTTTAGGAAAGATGATTTTTTGACAAAAATTAAGCTTACACTATTGCAATAAAAAGCTAAAAAAAGGCTGAATGTAAGTTGAGCGAAACTTTTCCTTACAACGTGATTTACGTATAAACTTGCATATCGTGCAGGGCTTGGATAAGCAAAAAAAATACTAATACTAAATTCATATTCATATTTTTGATAAAATGTAGCAAAAAGCAAAATATACCCAAATTTTAAAAATTTCTATTCTAGTTTATCCAGAGTGTACCAGGAGAAACAGTAACAATGCTAAAACAGACACATTGATGCCAACACCAAAGAAAAAGCAGATAAAGAGGTGAAAGATTTTTTGTACACATAAAACTTAAAATCTTAGGACCTTTCCTGTAGGATGCGCTAGAAAAATTACAGAATTATTCTAAACTATGAGCATATTGAGGTCCGTTCTCTTTCTTGCTCCTTTTTTGTTTCCTTAAAGATTTCATACGTTAAAGAATTCTATTAAAGAAAGGCAGATTATATATTTCCACAATAAATTATATTGCTTCTGATTGGAACAGTGCAGCATTAGTATCAAAATAAATAAACAAAAAAATAATCTTTGAGCCAAAAACATTGTGACATACAAAATCTTTATCATCATCAGTTGCTTTCGCCAGCGTCATACATCGAAATGGTGGGTATGTAACAATTTTCAGGATATTACCAGAAAAGATGTACAAAATAAACAATGAAATCAACAGCCTTTATCAATCACTGAAGTTTACTATTCAAGAGGAAATCAATAAGTTGATTTCGTTCCTAGATATAAAAATATTACACGATTAGAAAATTCTCTAAGCTTAATGTGTCTACAAAAATAATTGACACATAATCGATTATGAATTTCCATGCTTTAGTGCCCCTTACGTACATGAAACCCGTCGTTTTTTGTTAATACATCCAACACGAGAAAAAGACGATGGTGTTTGCACAATAGAGCGGCGAAGAAGCAACAGAAAAATTCGAAAAGGCGACAGAAAATAGGCAGGTGTAGCAGTGTAAAGATTTAGTCACATGTTAGGAAACCTGAAAATAGCATTGCTATTACAAGCGCCACCTGTTATTATTACACTGCGGGACAAGGTCGTTTACCGTATTATTTGCCCATGCTGTAATGCATGCTATATCGACAAGCACATTTACGTTCCTGAAACAGAGAATATTGGCGAAGAAGTACTCCTGCTTAGTGGCGTCAGTATTTTTGCAATCCTCAACACCTATATTATGATGCTCGCTACATAAATTGTAGAATCGAGTAGAAATAGGCGAATTCCTGTCTATTTTTGACGGACGAATTCCCGCCTATGTTTCGACGGACAAATTCCTGCCTATTTTTTAACAGGTATTTAATGATATTGAAAGCGTTACATATCAACGACACCTAATCAAGCCTAACAATAAAGATGGATGCAGCTGTCGTTCGTTTAAATATTGAATTTGTTTACAGTATTAGGTATTTTTATGCTATTCCGTGCTTTTAAGAAAACAGACATTGAATCAATGCTTCTTTTCATTATTGGCCTAAAAATCATGTCCAATACACCTTATTATAACCCTCAAGACTTTTAAGTCTTTCCATATTTTGCGATAAAATGTTAGAATTTATTTCAGTTTCATATTCGATTTTGTATATACCTTTTCTGAACAGGTGAAAAGCTTTGTGTGTGAGCCCTAAACAAAAGAATATATTATGTTTCGAAAAACGTATAAATATTTTAGCAATAGGAGTTTTAAAAATATGGTTATAGCACAATCTTTTCCTTCCGTACATGAAACCATTTTCACATACCCAACAATCACTTCCAATTACACAGAACACAGAGAAATAACCGAGTGGGGGAAGGTGTGCTATTAGATTGACAACTCAACGATAGACTAATCTGCTTTGTCATCTATCCCATTTCATTTGAGTTAATTCTGTTAATTCTTCTAATATCAGATAAACTAATCGCCTGTCCTTTATATACTGAATTTCAAGTGTCTTGCTACTGCGATACTATTTTGCGCAGAGATGGAGAGATGGTTATTATTAAATACAAACCGGTTGCCCTTGGATAAATCCACGTGGTCGCCTGTTATATATCGCATTTCTTGTGTCTCGCTTCTTGCGGTAACATTTTTGCGCAAAGACAGACAGACGACGGTTAATTGCATTTCGTGATTCCGTAGCACGGCGTTTTTCTTGCAAACAGACAGACAGAATAGGACTATTATTATTATAGATAGAAAGTGCACAAAATGGTATGCAGTATAAAAATATTACTCTTTTTAATTAAGAGAAACTGCTTAGCGGGCAAATTTTTCGCAGGGAAATTACTGTTGAAGCTTTCTAATAAGCAGACAAGTAATTACCGGATATGGCTTTAGCGGACAACAGCAAATATAATTGAGTAAATAGGAAAAGCAACCAAAACCTTGATACAGCTAAAATAAAAAAAAGAGACACTGTTTGTTTAGTGTTCAGCCGAAAAAGTTAAAAAATAAGAGGTTTTTACAGATTTCTTTACACCAACGTTCAAAATATAACATTAATTTTTTTTTTGACCGTTTTGATTCTTCCAGCTTACCAGTTTATAGCTTTCGCTAACAGCAGCCACTCTTCAGAAATTCCGCTAGTATTAATAGCTATATACGGTGTCAACTTTAAACTAGGTCTCCCCTTGGAGGCCTCCAAGGTCTCCCAGTGCTGTTCTATTTTCCTCTAAAATTAGCTGTGTTTTATAAATGTTATTGTAAATATCACATGTGATTTTTTAAAGTGAAAGAAAGAATTTAACATGCTGAACGTTAAACGATAATAAGAATGACCGACATGTTTACTTATTTTGAGGATCAGATTTTGAAACGACGCACATAGTCAGGCATCCCTTTTTCGTGCATTTTTAGCACGAAAATGGTTGCGTAACAGACAGATGATGACTATTATTAGAAAGTAGATATTTTAAAATGATTCAACGCAGAGTTTATAGAATTACCTCACCTTAGTCAACATTTCATTTGTATTCAACCTTGGAGGAAAGAATACGGATTCTTTCCTCCAAGATTCAACAAACCCTTTATATATTATATAAAATCATAGCTACATATTTAATTAAATGTCACATTTTTACTTCAATTCAGTTTTACCAATAACATACATACGATACTACATATATTCAGTTTCTTCCCCTTTAAAAGAATAGGAAAGGTTGCGCAATTAATTAAAAGGATTTTGATATCAATGCACATGAAATTTTTTATAAACTTGAAGATGAATTCAAAAATATTGATTCCTAACAAATGCGATGAGTATTCTGTTAATTTTTCAAACAAGATAAGGTTTTCATTTTTCATCTAGGAAATATGGTAACGGAAGCTACATTTCCGGGATATAATTTGAAAAAAATTATACCTAATTACTGGAAATTAATGAGACGATTAACAAGCCTCAAATTAAAACATGCTAATTGAAACGTCGGGCTACCTAAAACCGCACATAATAAGAGACGGAAACAAAGTTTAAAAATCTAAAAGATGATAAATAGGTTGTTTGCCAACGAAAGATGATTTTTATTTCTTATATAACAAAGGCGTTGACCTCAATTAGGAAATGGCGCCAATTATTGAGTATAAATACGCCAATTATTGAGTATAAATAAAGGGGATAGTTTGGTTTATCAGTGCATCTCAGGACAGAGTGGACAAAAGATTGAAACATAACAAGGGGAAGAAAAACATCACTCAAAACAGCCATGGACGTCTATTATTTAGTAACTGTCGTTGCTATAATGTTTCTGCAACCTACGGAAGGCTCGTCATGCTTACCTGGTCAGAAAGGATTTTACTGTGCAGAAGATTTAAGCAGTTATCATTTTTGTAAATCAAAAAATCTCAGCAACTCAGTCACATGTCCAACAGGAACCAGATGTACTTGTTATTTTGGTCAAGAATGCGAAGTACCCACATCATCAATTTGTCGAGACAATGTGTCGCCATTTCCAGCAAATGAAAGTTTTTACTGGCGATTCTCCGGAATAAGAGAAGCTGCTTCAGGACCAATAAGCATAGTTGAAGGGGAAGTGAGGCAGGATTTTAATAAGCAAATGTTTATTCAAGAAGAAGTAATAAACGGTTCCACTTTTTTCGACATTATTCGACCAGATGCAACAGGAACAGTTTGCAGGGTATGTTTTTCCACATTTTTTCAGGAAGCAAAATATTCACTTCCTTACTTTTAAGTGCTAATCTTTTTCATATTTATTGATGTATTTTCTTCTTTTGTTTTATAGTATACCGGGAACAATGAAGCAGAAGTCTGCAGGAAGACTGTTCTTCCCGAGTTTAGAAGTTTTTTGTTCAATCTTGGCCAATTGTTGTTTTCACCGACAACAGTAGAACGAAAAAAGGACAAAGAAGTTGTTCAAGATTGGTCTGGTATTGCAATGGGGATAACAGAAACTTGGCGTTTAAAATTTACTTCGAAAAACGATCAAGTAGAGCCGTTACAGAGAAATACAACATTTCAATTCCCAGGTTCGACATCATTTTTCTTCAGACGTATTTTAAATGGTGAAGAATTTATCACAGGACCACAGGATGAATCATTTTTTACTGTTCCAGCTTTCTGTATATAAATATTGAACACGATTATTTTCTGCTTTCTATATATTTTGTAAATATTTGTATAAACCGAAAGAATTTTTTTTTTGCAAACTTCAAGTGTTTTTGACTTTACAATGTGAAGATGTTTCTGACTTGCGTGAAAGGTAACGTTAAATCTCTTTAAAAGCATGAATGACTTTGAAAAAATGTTTTTTTTAAAACATATAAGCCCAAAAAAAAATAATCTCTGTCACTTAGAGTGGGAATGCAACCATCAAAATTGCTTCTTTAATTTTAGCGAAGATTTGCTGTGCTTTGCTCGTTTAGCTCTTTCTTAAACAACACCCTATATTAAAAAAAAGCAACTTCAGGATGTGACAATTACATTTGTTTACTTAAACAAGATGCATTTATAGTTAACGGAAGGTTTGGATTAATAATCAATTTATGTCCTTATTACTGCAATTATGTCTTATTATTAGCCATTAAATTGTCAAACATGGCTAGTGAGTTTGTAGTTAGAATTCCACTTGTTTTTCGTTTGAAATTCTTTAATTATATTTTTAGTCGTTATGGGGACAGGCTTTTTTAAATAAAAAAATTGGCAAGACTTTCTCGTCTGAGTTACGTAAGCGTTTTCCTCATGACAGGTTAAAATGATTATGGCCAAATTTACGAATTTTTCGCCCCCACATTGCACAAAATTGAAATGACGCAGGTTCAATGATGACAGAAAACTTTCGTAACTGGATACGATGAACGATGTAGGAAATTACTATCTTATGTGGTCTGCTTTTGGAAGGTTGATATCTTTATTATTAATAAATCGTGTATTTCTGTCTTTTTTCGAGGATTTTAGGAGCTGTAGAGTTGTTCCAAAAAAAACCCAGATAACAATAATAATGTGAACCTTTTATTACTGGTTCAGTATCGTTTTTATAGTAATTAAAAACCAAAAAGCTAAAAAAATAAGAAAAAGAAGGAAATCATTTCTAAAAATTTTTTATAATAAAAATCCTAGTAAAAACCCTGTTTTTCGCTCGTTACTTCTCTCCAGAAAGCAATTTAAGGAGGAATTTTCTGGGGATGTTCGCTAGCTAATTAGAAGAACATACGTTTGAAAATACTTATTTCACTTGATCAGTCCGCTTTTTGGTGTTTTTGTTAATTAGAGAGAATATTGAGTCACTGTGATTTTCTTTATCTTTACCAGTCTTATGAGACATTAATTTATTTCTTCTATTGTGTAAAATTAGTATGTGAAAATGCAATAAAAGAGTTGTGGTTGTAGGAAAAAAGTATATCAGCCAAGATTTTAAACTAGAAATTAACGAAGTAAAAACATAAGCCAAAAGAAACGATTTTTTTTTAAACATTTCTAACCAACATTTTCTTGTTTAAATAGTAATTTTTCTACCATCCACACAACATTTTTATGCAGAGGGTTGTTTTAAATGAATGCACTCCAATATAGCATTTCAATTTTTGCTTACAAATGAAAAGCGATTTCACGTGTGAAAATCTGTTTTAAAAATTACTGTAATTTTAAATAATTTGTCTAGTTTAATGAAAAATTCTTTGCGATGTTTTACAACATCAGGAAGAAATATATATATGTTCACAACAGACATGTAATAGTTTTTGCTTCTAGTATCCTAATTTATATTGGTGGTATTATCCAAATAAATACAACTTCTTCGTTAAAGTTTGTCATTTTGTTTTTAATGGTCACGCGATGGCATTTTCTTTTTTAAAAACGAACAGAAGGAGGAAAGAATTTTAGGGAAGAAATTTTTTGCAGGTGGATAATGTTAAGAATTCGCAAAATTTTATGATTTGTCGATATGATTTGCAAACATTTCTTCACGCAAAATATGCCAAAGTCCGCTATTCGCAAAAATTAATTCCCGCGATAAAAACCTTTAAAATTGCCAAATTCGTAATAATTGCGAAGATCGGAGATAACTCACGCGAATATATCTCCTTAACCATACTAATCCAATACAATCACGCTATTCACATTTTGGGATTTAAATAGTTTTCTTTTTCTCACTACTAGTGTTTGCATCATTACTCATTTTCCCTCTTTTTATTTGCGGAAATTAATTCGTGAGAAAAAATTGTAAACATTTCATTCGCTAAAACATCTTCCCGCAAAAATGCTTGAGGTAAAAAGCAACTGTCACGTATGATTTCAAAAATGGATGTACATCTAACATGATAGAAAGTCGTGCATGATCCTGCATACAAGTCATGACCCTCCCAAAACGTCAATACATTGCATGCATACACCAAAACCACTTTTACATTCCTTCAAATCACTTGTAATTATGCAGAACATACCAGAGAATTAAACGCGTGGGGGGGGGTCAGCCTTACGTCTACTATCAGATTGTTCACTTAGTCTAACGATAAGATCATCTGCTTCGTCATGTAGCACACGACTTTGAATTTATTTTGTATCTAATTTAGCATCAATTTTCTAATCTTCAATAAGTTACGGGTCAATGGAACAGTTGGTGATGTTTTCTGATAGAAAATGTCATGCAATGTTTATAAAAAGTTTAAAACAATTAGTTAGCAGCTAGCTCTCACAAGAATTTCAAAGACTGCAATTAAAAAATTGTTCCATAAGTTGTGCTTTTGTATGATGTCACTCCCCCCTCTCTCTCCCTCTTCCCCTCGTTTCACCACCTCAATGTGAAACGAGATCGGAAAGTAAAGAATGTATATAACAAATGTCAACCTTGTATTTGGTGAGAAAAACAGGGTGGGGAGGAAGGACGAAGGAGGGCAGGGATGGCAGTAACAGAAAATAAAAACAGTATTGTGAAAAATATAGGTCTATTTCTGTAAATAATGATTTTTAATAACAAAATAACGTATTCAGCATGATAAGCTTTGTACAGGAAAAGACTGTGGTTTTTTAATCATCATTTTAATCAATCATTTTTAATCATCATCTAACGAATATCTCTGCCACATCTAGAGGCTGTCCAATCAACTAAAAGGTTTATGCTGTTGTGATTTTTTGTTTGAAAACGTTTTTATTGAAAATATTTTATCTTTCTTCTTAATTCCAAAAGAAGAACACATTAAAAGTGTTTCGGGTAAAAATTCAGCTATTTCAGAGAAAACGTAGCCTTAAACTTTTTTTAATGCATGTTTTGTTGGTTTCATATGCAAGAAAAAGTAATATGATAACGGAAGCTACATTTCCGGGATGAAGTTTATAGAAAAATTCTAACTAATTACTGGAAATTATTACTATGGTTGTGAAACCACTAGTTAAAACACACTGATCTAAGCCTTTGGAAACGAAACCTCACACACCAGCACGTAATAAGAAGAGGAAACAAATGATGAATCAGTTAATAAGGTAACCTGATCCTTAACAAATAAAAGGGCGTTGACCTCAATTAGGATATGGCGCCAATTTTTGAGTATATATATGAAGGGAAAATGTTTGATTTGCCAGTGAACAGAGTGGACAAAATATTGAAACATAACAAGGGGAAGAAAAACATCACTTAAAACAGCCATGGACGTCTATTATTTAGTAACTGTCGTTGCTATAATGTTTCTGCAACCTACGGATGGCTCGTCATGCTTACCTGGTCAGAAAGGATTTTACTGTGCAGAAGATTTAAGCAGTTATCATTTTTGTAAATCAAAAAATCTCAGCAACTCAGTCACATGTCCAACAGGAACGAGATGTACTTGTTATTTTGGTCAAGAATGCGAAGTACCCACATCATCAATTTGTCGAGACAATGTGTCGCCATTTCCAGCAAATGAAAGTTTTTACTGGCGATATTCTGGAGTTAGAGAATTTGCTTCAGGATCAATAAGCATAGTTGAAGGGGAAGTGAGACAGGATTTTAATAAGCAAATGTTTATTCAGAAAGACGTAATAAACGGCTCCACGTTTTTCGACATTATTCGACCAAATGCAACAGGAACAATTTGCAGGGTATGTTTTTCCCTATTTTACATGAGACAGAACTAATCTATGTTGTATCCTGTATATAGTAATCGGCCACCGTATATTTATATATGTTTTGAGTTGCACGTTGTAGATTATAAGACAAAGATATAATTTGTTATCAATGTGTTATTTATAAATATCTGTATGAATCTAAGTGATTCTAATACACAAGAAACTATAATTAATATTTTATTTTATTTTTATTAACGCATTTAACTTAATTTTACAGTATATTGGACTCGATGTAATACAATCCTGCACGAAGTCTATACTTCCTGAGTTTAGAAGTTTCTTGTCCAATCTTCGTCAATTGTTATTCTCACCGACGACAGTAGAACAAAAGAAGGACAAAGAGGTTGTTCAAGATTGGTCAGCTATTGACATGGCGATAACAGAAACTTGGCGTTTAAAATTTACTTCGAAAAACGATCAAGTAGAACCGTTACAGAGAAATACAACATTTCAATTTCCAGGCTCGACATCATTTTTCTTCAGACGTATTTTAAATGGTGAAGAATTTATCACAGGACCACAAGATGAATCGTTTTTTACTGTTCCAAGTTTTTGTCCATAATCTAATCGATCGCAACAGAACATCGAAAACACTTTTTATAGGCTATAACAAAAATATGTTTTTTTTTCTCTTTGTATGATAAATTCTGTCTCATGTAAATATTTATAAAAGTTGAAAAAAAAAAATGAAATAGAAAAAGTACATATTTTTATGTCCACTATGGTTACTTTCTAAGCTTCGGAATTCTTAAGTTTAATTAACCATAAGTAGTTATAAAGAATGGTAAAAGGATTTTTCATATGGAGTATGGAATGTTTTAAAAATCTTAAAAATACATAAATTGCATCACGTTCAGGTGTTCTAGTCCATTTTACAAAATTTCCTGCTCCTAGAGTTGATCACTTAATTGCAAAGACTTTTAAAATAATTTTGTTTTCACTTTTTTTGTTGTTTTTGACATGTTAATTCTCCCTTTTTGCTTCATTATAGTCGCCCAAAGATTGAGAAGAAATGATATAGTATCATTTAATTATTGATTGAACGCTCCGGGGCATATTATTTCATAGGCTTGTTCAAATTATATCAAACTTGGCACACTAATACTTCGTCACAAAAGAAGAAAAATAGCAAAATTTTTCTTTACATAGATAGTATGAAAAATTACCAAAAATTGCCCGAAAATACGGGTTTTTCCGATTTTCGGGTAAAATCTAAAAAAATCAGGAAATCGGATTAATCACGTGTCCAAAACATGGAAAATGATTCTTCTTGGTAAAACAAAGTAGTGTTGTAAGTTTCAAGTTCTAAGGATAATCCTAACAAGAGTTATTATAATTTCCCCATTATATGGGTTTCATAGAGATTTGTAGGAGTTGTTTCGAGTAATAGCCAATATCAAAGCCTCTGACAGACATAAGACCTAAAAATGTGGCATGCAGGTGTCTAATAGATAAATATTGAAACTCAGTAAGTATCAAAAGCCATGCAGCGGTAGTTAACGAGTTATTAAAAAGAACGTCAGGGGTGGGCGGATGCAGATTTGATATATGGCTTTATGCATTCATTTTATGCATAGATAACTTTCTATCAACGTTGTTGGGTTTGTATTATATTTTTTCATAATTCATGTTCAAATACAGTTGATTTCCATGTTTGTTTCATGTTATCCTATGTTGTATCATATTAGCCTATATTTGTTTCTTGTTGTACCATATTTGTTTCATGTTGGTCCATTATTGTTTTATGTTAGTCCATATTTGTTCCATACTGCCTCATGTTGCCCCATGTTTATTTTTGTACAGCTGTTCTGTAAATTATCAGTTTCATTTATGTATTTATTAGTCGAAGTCTTTTATAATTTAGTCTTTATATAGTGTATTCATTAGGGATTTATAGTATAATGCACCTTGTGTTAATTACCATATATAAGCTTTGATAAGTTCACAAAACTTGCATATAGACTTTAGTGAGTTCAGTTGTTTTAACTTCAAATGTAAAGCCATTTCTCAAGTATTAAATCACTTCTCAAAACAGTTACTTTGATAAATAACATATTAATAAAATTTTAGGTAAAATATTATTATAATCTATATGTCAAAGTTTATATTAACTACAATATCATTAGCTAACCAGTATATTTGGCCAGCTGGTAAAATATTTATATTTCTTTCTTTTTTGTTTAACCTTTCTTAAATATTTGTGAGTTTTATGTTAAATTATACTCTTTGTTTAGTTTGAACCTTCCCTCATGTACTTTGTACTTGTTGAATGTTACAAATACATCTCAATCTGGTAAAAAGTGTTGGTTATATTAAAAACCTGATGTTGTGATTGTGCATTTGGAAAATACACATGCATTTTAGTAGATTGAAAATATAAACAACAGACTACAGTAATATAGGAAATTCCTTAAAAGAGATATTCACTTAAAATTGGCGAAATTTCAAAGCTCTGGTCAAATGATAAAGCCGTTTTTATCCGAACTTAAAACTAAACTTAAAACTGTTATTTATAAATATCTGTATGAATCTAAGTGATTCTAATACA
Organism: Hydractinia symbiolongicarpus; assembly: GCF_029227915.1. NCBI lineage: Eukaryota > Metazoa > Cnidaria > Hydrozoa > Anthoathecata > Hydractiniidae > Hydractinia > Hydractinia symbiolongicarpus. Next base: position 10,621,560 of record NC_079886.1, read on the forward strand.
CAAGAAACTATAATTAATATTTTATTTTATTTTTATTAACGCATTTAACTTAATTTTACAGTATATTGGACTCGATGTAATACAATCCTGCACGAAGTCTATACTTCCTGAGTTTAGAAGTTTCTTGTCCAATCTTCGTCAATTGTTATTCTCACCGACGACAGTAGAACAAAAGAAGGACAAAGAGGTTGTTCAAGATTGGTCAGCTATTGACATGGCGATAACAGAAACTTGGCGTTTAAAATTTACTTCGAAAAACGATCAAGTAGAACCGTTACAGAGAAATACAACATTTCAATTTCCAGGCTCGACATCATTTTTCTTCAGACGTATTTTAAATGGTGAAGAATTTATCACAGGACCACAAGATGAATCGTTTTTTACTGTTCCAAGTTTTTGTCCATAATCTAATCGATCGCAACAGAACATCGAAAACACTTTTTATAGGCTATAACAAAAATATGTTTTTTTTTCTCTTTGTATGATAAATTCTGTCTCATGTAAATATTTATAAAAGTTGAAAAAAAAAAATGAAATAGAAAAAGTACATATTTTTATGTCCACTATGGTTACTTTCTAAGCTTCGGAATTCTTAAGTTTAATTAACCATAAGTAGTTATAAAGAATGGTAAAAGGATTTTTCATATGGAGTATGGAATGTTTTAAAAATCTTAAAAATACATAAATTGCATCACGTTCAGGTGTTCTAGTCCATTTTACAAAATTTCCTGCTCCTAGAGTTGATCACTTAATTGCAAAGACTTTTAAAATAATTTTGTTTTCACTTTTTTTGTTGTTTTTGACATGTTAATTCTCCCTTTTTGCTTCATTATAGTCGCCCAAAGATTGAGAAGAAATGATATAGTATCATTTAATTATTGATTGAACGCTCCGGGGCATATTATTTCATAGGCTTGTTCAAATTATATCAAACTTGGCACACTAATACTTCGTCACAAAAGAAGAAAAATAGCAAAATTTTTCTTTACATAGATAGTATGAAAAATTACCAAAAATTGCCCGAAAATACGGGTTTTTCCGATTTTCGGGTAAAATCTAAAAAAATCAGGAAATCGGATTAATCACGTGTCCAAAACATGGAAAATGATTCTTCTTGGTAAAACAAAGTAGTGTTGTAAGTTTCAAGTTCTAAGGATAATCCTAACAAGAGTTATTATAATTTCCCCATTATATGGGTTTCATAGAGATTTGTAGGAGTTGTTTCGAGTAATAGCCAATATCAAAGCCTCTGACAGACATAAGACCTAAAAATGTGGCATGCAGGTGTCTAATAGATAAATATTGAAACTCAGTAAGTATCAAAAGCCATGCAGCGGTAGTTAACGAGTTATTAAAAAGAACGTCAGGGGTGGGCGGATGCAGATTTGATATATGGCTTTATGCATTCATTTTATGCATAGATAACTTTCTATCAACGTTGTTGGGTTTGTATTATATTTTTTCATAATTCATGTTCAAATACAGTTGATTTCCATGTTTGTTTCATGTTATCCTATGTTGTATCATATTAGCCTATATTTGTTTCTTGTTGTACCATATTTGTTTCATGTTGGTCCATTATTGTTTTATGTTAGTCCATATTTGTTCCATACTGCCTCATGTTGCCCCAAGTTTATTTTTGTACAGCTGTTCTGTAAATTATCAGTTTCATTTATGTATTTATTAGTCGAAGTCTTTTATAATTTAGTCTTTATATAGTGTATTCATTAGGGATTTATAGTATAATGCACCTTGTGTTAATTACCATATATAAGCTTTGATAAGTTCACAAAACTTGCATATAGACTTTAGTGAGTTCAGTTGTTTTAACTTCAAATGTAAAGCCATTTCTCAAGTATTAAATCACTTCTCAAAACAGTTACTTTGATAAATAACATATTAATAAAATTTTAGGTAAAATATTATTATAATCTATATGTCAAAGTTTATATTAACTACAATATCATTAGCTAACCAGTATATTTGGCCAGCTGGTAAAATATTTATATTTCTTTCTTTTTTGTTTAACCTTTCTTAAATATTTGTGAGTTTTATGTTAAATTATACTCTTTGTTTAGTTTGAACCTTCCCTCATGTACTTTGTACTTGTTGAATGTTACAAATACATCTCAATCTGGTAAAAAGTGTTGGTTATATTAAAAACCTGATGTTGTGATTGTGCATTTGGAAAATACACATGCATTTTAGTAGATTGAAAATATAAACAACAGACTACAGTAATATAGGAAATTCCTTAAAAGAGATATTCACTTAAAATTGGCGAAATTTCAAAGCTCTGGTCAAATGATAAAGCCGTTTTTATCCGAACTTAAAACTAAAACTTTCACCAAACCTAAAATATATTTACCTACAATCATTGGTTGTGATAGAAAAATAGGCCACTCAGGTACTTGTGGTGGCGGTTTTCGAAATTAGCTGTCTTGTCTACAGCCAAGATTCGGTGTACGATCTTTATAGAGAATGTGACTAGCAAATTTTTAACGCTGTGTGCTTGGCCTACGTGCGTGCAAACGCAGCGACTTTGCAGCCTATCGGCTGCAAAGCATTGGCTGTTTGACACTTTTTTCCATATTTAATATGAGGGAAAAACTGCATTAATCTCAATATTTTTGTCTAAGATTGTAGCTAAGTTTTATATTTGGATGGCTGGCTATTAGCTGCTGTAGGTAATGTAAGCTTAAACTAACATCTCCACTACGGCTAACCTAATGTGTTCGGCTATTATCTCCCCTATAGATAATCATAGTAGTCTTTGTTAAGAATATAGCTATAAATTGTTTGAATCGAGCAGAATGAAGTATTGAAGATGATTTTTGCGAAACATTACAGTTAACTCCCAGTAACTCGAACCTCCAAGGGACCAGGAAAAGCAGTTCGATTTAACGATTGTTCGACTTAAGCGAAGCTCTCGTTAACTCGAACTTAGACAAAAATGAGATATTAGTTCGAGTTGGGCAATTTTTTCTTCAGCCTCTATAAAATGTTACAATCTAGTAAGTTTTTTTTAAGAAATTTGGTATGTCGGTTTGACTTAACCTTGTTGATAGTTCTTGTTCAACAACTCGACTTATTAGGTTGATGTATTTGTAAACACAGGCTCCGTTTTCACCAAACAATATATACTCCCGGAGTAACTCCTGAGCTTGACACACACCATTAGATTGTAAGCGAATTGTCTGAAGCATCGTCAACTGTGTCTTCTTCTGCAGGATGTTTTTCATTAAAGACGTTAATAAGATTCGAGTTATCCGAAGAAATTAACATAAGGTTGATTAAAAAATGGTTCGAGAAAACATATGTTCGAGTTATCCAGGACTCGAGTTAACGAGTAGTTTTTATAAGAAACTATTCAGAAATGTCCAAGCAACCGTAAAAACAGTTCGAGCTAATAAAAGTTCGAGTTAACCGGTGTTCGAGTTACCGGGTGTCTACTAAAAAAGTAACTAAAATTTTAAGGATATTATGTATAGTTTTTTCGCATTTTGTGTAAATTTACATGGAAAAGGACAGCTTGCAACATGATGTGATTTTTGTTTGTGTTAAATATTACGACTTAGATGTTTTATTTTTGTCATTTCGTGTTGAACCTTTGCGAGAAAGTATAGGATCTAATGTTCCAAATTTGAAAATTCTTATATTGCAAATTTATGCCGGTTCTGACAATTTGGGCAAGTACTGTGCAGGAGAGGAAGGTATGGTTGTTCTTATATTGCATACATTACATAAATTTGTTGTAATATGTGTAATATATGTGTTATTGTTTTTGAATTATGTGGAAAGTATATGCAAGTATACCGAAAGAACTAATTTTCGTACCTTGTGAGCCCTTTCTTTATATTTGGTATAAATTGCATGCGATTTATTGTCTGAAATTTTTTGCAGGAAGAAAATTCTGAAGTTTCGTTTTTTTCTCAAAATCTTCAAATTAAAATTCACGAATTATTAATGTTTTTTTTGCAAAATCTGAAATTTCCACAAGGTCATGACTTTTACAAATCGCCAAATTTTGTTCGTACGAAATTTTGTGTGTAAATTTAATGTGGTTCAAACTGCGATTTTTGACAAAGTAAGGATTATTTGAGTAATCATCCAACATGGCGAAAGAATTGATGTTTTGTAGAATTAGATTCTAAACTTGCACTGGACTAAATAACACATTTCAATTTAATAGATTTTATTACATATTCTGGAAATTCTGTGATAAACTTTATTTTGTATAAATTAATATGCAGGAATAGCATTTTTAGTGACTAAATCTTATGTATGGTATGAGAAATACAAAGGTTCCAAGGGCATGGAGCTAGTCTACAGACATAAAGCGTCTCTTAAATTTTGTATTTAGAATCGACAATGTTCGAAAATATCTGTAAGCTGCTTTTTTAAATTTTAGCTCATTAGGAATTTGAATATTACTGCATAAAAAAAGTATTTTTTCCAAAGCAAGCCTTAGATGATTTTAGTTTGGAAGTGGTGCGGTAGTATTGAGTTGAGGTTTGTAGGTCGCTTTTTGATCTTTTTGTTTTATTTTTATTTTTGTAGTGTTTGTTTCCTATATATTAAGAAATATATTGTGACGCTATAATGATATATAAATCTCAAACAAACTAATTTGATCTTGGCTGCAAATGTAGATATTGTGGGAGCATCCTAAAGTTATCCAGATAGGTAGCTGGCCTTATTCATTATATTTAGCTCTTTTACCTCCCTGGCTAAAAAGTGAAAGTAGCCAAATACAGTTTGGTTGCAACAAATTTATTAATTTATAGTTCTTATGCTAAATGCAGCTAGGTCGTTACAACGTTTGGCAAAAGCTTGACAAAACTCGAGTACTAATAGCCCTATTTTGTCTGTCGGCGCGAAATCCATAATTATCAGAAAATAATTGGAAAAACGGGGAGTTAGTTTATCCACACCCGGTCACGTTTTTTACAGCTAGTGGAAGTATAACACCAAATACAGTTGGATGGAACAAAATTTTTAAATAGTAATATCAAATTTTAATATCGAATATATGATTCATTAATTGTGATGCACTTATGTAACTACAACTTTTATTCCAATAAAAACTTGTGCAAAAGTTGACATACATCCCGCATACAGTAAGCTGTATTTTTTATTTAAACTGACTATAAACTTTGGAGCTGTAACTATAACTATATAAAATAGATTTATCGCTGTAAGTAAGCGGCACACTGCATTTACGACATACCGTATTCCTTTACTAAAATCCACACCCTGATGTTTGGAACTGTTTACCTGTACTTAAGCGCTCAACCTGGCGTTCAACACCGAGTCACACTGTTACTCTTATTCAATACTAGCTTTAAACCAGGTGGTATGAAATAGTATATTTATTTAACACAACTTTTTGTTCTAGTGTGGCAACACGGTATAGCTTGACGTAAAAACTTTATAACTGAAATTGAAACAGAAGAGAAGAAAATGATAAAAAAAACTAAGGCGTGCATGAAATATTTGTAGGGTGTTGGAAAGTAATCTTAATATGCAGTGATTGTTGTTTTAATTTTATATATTTATGTCAACAATTTTTCATATCAATTTTATGAAAAAGTATTTGTGTTTATGAGAGCAAGGGTGAAAGATGGCGTAGTGAAAAACCTATCTGGTCCCCAGAGTTGCATTTTCAGTGCCTGGTGCAGAAGTAGTATTTCTAGCAAAAGATGTTTCATTGAGAATTAAAAAAAAACCGTCAACGGTAAGTAAATTTGGCCCCATAATATCCCTTGACTTTACTTTCACACAACCAAGTAGTTTTACAATTGACATTTTAAGGGAAACAGTATTTACCCCTTTTTTCCGCCCCTCTTCCCTTTCTTTGCTTCTTTTTGCTTCTTTTCGCTTCTTTTCGCTTCTATAAATTGCTAATGGAAAAAACGATTTTTTGATACGAAAATTTTTATCGATCATATCTCACGAAATTGTTAAAAAAGCTTGTTAAAGTACAGTTAAAAATTTCTTTATTTCCTAACTACATATTCAAATAAAACTCATTATTAAAATCACCTACCGATGAAGATCCCCATCACCGTTTACACGAAAAATATTGCAAAAAACTTGTCAAGAACCACTCCAAGAGATGAAAGAAACAGTAAAGAAGAAACAAATAAAGCAAATAAAGTTAATAAGTAATTTTACCAAATTTTATTCGGAATTAGACAACACCGAATACATAAAGTGCTAGACCAACTTTAAAAGCTCATAAGAACTTACTTAAAGTGAGACTTATTAATACCCAAGGCTCTGTATTTTACAAAATTGCTAGGTTTGTGAGTAACAAGCTGAAACAAATCGTTACAACCACTACTAAATTATTCATAAATGTTTAGTGAATAAATTAAAGACAATTAATTCTGATATATATCACACCCAAATCTCGGTGTAGGTTACGGAAAATAGCAAAGTACGGCGTCTTTGTTACGTGTCAGTCGTAAAGAGTGAGCCAATGACATAATTTTTTAGGATTTACGTACAGGGCGCTTTGGTTACAATCATTAGTGCAATAAATTCACACATAAAATTTGGTACTTATTACAAAATACCACCGGGTTTGTTTATAAAGGAGAACCGCCTCGACGTTGTTTGATATTGTTCTTACAGGTAGCTTAGCTACCCTATAGCTAGATTTAGGATTGTCCTAGCCTTTATTACTTAATACTCAGTAAAATAGTTTGAATATTAAACTCTTTGGCCCTGGCTAGCTAGACTAAGTATGAAAGGACAAGGCTGAGCTTTTTGGCTGGGTTAAAAGTCAAAACTTAAAAGGAAAAGTTTTTAAAATTATATTACACATATTTTTTAGTTTTCAAATTTCTCGCTTTTCTCGCTGGAAATTTTTAAGGTTTAAAAACCATGTCCCACAGTAACTTTTTCATCCTTATCCTAATGTCATATACATAAGCTATGCAACAACTTTTGCAGGAAAATAAAAACACATCAGAAAAAAAAGGTTGTTATTAAAATATTATAAATTAATTTCAAACCCATTAGTCCCTGCAGTCATTTTGGTGTAAGCGGTGTGAAAAACTATGCTAAAACTATACTAAGTAAAAGTCCTATTACTTCAGTAAAAATTGAAATAATGACTTAAAACTTGGTATTATATGTTTTTAGACCAGTTTGATGAAATGAACCCAAATATTTTTTTTTACTACTATCATAATTTCTGAGTTCCTGAATTTAGCCATTTTTGGAGATGCCGATAAACTGTTTTTGACAGTATATCAATTTTGACAAGCCATGTGTACAGAAAACATTCAAAGTGATTCTCAGGATTAAAAATAATTCAAACAGATAAAATGTGTCCCAGGTTTAGGACCAAATACCTTATCCAGCTCAGAGAAAGTAGGAATGTGCTTCTAAAGCACAGTGCCATATACATAATCTAAATTTTATGCCGTATAAATACAAAGTGATTAGAAAGTTATTTTTTTGTCCACCTGGATCTGAAACACGTTTACTTGCACTAATCGCTCAGCCTAGTGCCACTCACAATTAATTTTTGAATCTCCACAGGAACTTATTATGCAAAATGAAAAATGCTCAACTGTATTTGCTTTGCAGAAGTACCAATATGCTTCATCGTAAGTCCTGTGAATGTTGGTTTATGAAAAATATACTGTATCTTTAATGCAATAAGCACTCCACTTGATTTGTAACACATTACACTAAGTGTCCTCCATGTGACACAGTTTACCCTTTACTGAGTCTTAACCCTATTCGGTCCGGGGGGGGGGGGGATTCCGCCCCCCCTGACGGTTTTTTTTTAATAACTCCTGATTGCTTTGTTATATGGCTATGATACTTACTGAGTTTCAACATTTATCTATTAGACACCTGCATGCTAATTTTTTAGGTCCCATACCTTTCAGAGGCTTTGATATTGGCCATTACTCGAAACTACCCCTAAAAATCTCTATGAAATCCTTATAATGGGGAAAATATAATAACTCCTGTTAGGATTATCCTTAGAACTTGAAACTTGCAACACAACTTTGTTTCATCAAGAAGAATCATTTTGAATAATTTGAACACGTGACTAATCTGATTTCCCGATTTTGTCGGATTTTACCCAAAAATCGGAAAAAAACGGATTCTCGGGCAATTTTTGGCAATTTTTCATCCGATCCATGTAAAAACCGGAAGATATGTTAAATAACTTTTATTTAGCTATCAGAAACTTCAAACAGAATGTAAAAATTCGCTCTAGAACAAAAGTAATTATATTTTAAGCAGATAGTGGCATTTTTAACAATTTTCAAGCTTTTGATGACGTCACAGAAAATGTGCTGACGCAAGCAAATTTTTTTTGCCGCCATTTTGTTCCTTTTATGACGTACTATAAGTGTGCCAAGTTTGATTCAATTTGAACAACCTTATGAAAAGTTATTGAGGGGGGGGCGGAATCCGCCCCCCCCCCCCCCCCCCCGGTCATAGTATGTTCGAAAAACCCCGGACCGAATAGGGTTAACCTGGACAGAGACTTTGGGTCGTCCCGCTCCAAGCGAATATTACTTCTGGCTATCACTACTCTCCCAAATTTTGTTATTTCATAAAAGAAACCGTTAGGTTAAAATTTATTTATGAAAAATAGGTTCCCGTTCGATAAAAGAAACCTGAACATTTGCAGAAATTTATTTATGAAATACATGTTTCTGTTTGTTGCGACAACATATTTAACCAACATGCAATGCCTTACATACCTATCTAGCTATATACTCAAGTCTTGAATGTTCACTGTTATGGGAAGTCCAAATAGCTAGCTAGCTATCTTTATTTAAAATAACAGAATGCCTTGAAAAATCTTTTGTGTAGCTAGCTACATAAAAATAACATATTTAGGTAGCTTTTGTACTTTATCACGTCATTGTTTAATAACATGTTACATGGCATGGTACTAGCTAGCTTAAAATCACAAAATAAATATTATCCAGGTGCGACCATCTTTCATCATCAGACATCAGAAAGGCGTTTCTGTTCTTTACTTCTCATTATGGGCTACCTCAAATTCTTGTATATCTAATGAAAAAAAAATTACTTAAGGCTTCCTTAGTTCCATTTCAGTTTCAGCGCTGGCCAATATGACGGACAACGTCGAGGAACCCTGGGTAATTTTGAAAAAATGTGGTTCTGCCTTATGATTTTCAGTTTTTTGCTGCTGATATCAGCATATTTTAGCCCTCGAGTGCCACACCTCCGTATATATAGGAGTTAATTATCTTTAAGTTAGAGGATGTTGAATAACTAGTCAGTTTTCATATTGCAGATATTTATCCTTTTTCGTCGGAAATGGAGGTTTAGAAAGAGGTTGAGAGACGAATAAATGATCCGGAACTTCATATCAGCGTTAAAAAGGATAGCCTTAACTGACTTGCAAGAATATCAATGAGTTATATGAAGTTTAGAATGAAAACCAAATTCTATAAAGAAGCAGATGAATTGAGTATAGGAACATTAGCAACGCCGCAGAATTATGTGTGCCTCGTATAGAAGTTATAGAAGCGATATCAGTCTTCGACTTTTCTTTGCGACAATAATAATCTCTTAAGAAATTATACAAGTCACTCGACATCTCTTATAACTTGCAAGACAGACGATCTATGCATTTTGATGTTGTTACGCGGTGCAAATTTCTATAAGTTTTCCTATGCATGAAAAAGAGACCCCCTAACAGCGTCAGACGAGGCTCATCGCTAACCGTACATAAAAATTATTAAACAAACATAACGGCATCATTGTTAAGCAAAAGTTTCTCTTTCTTTAGTTTCAAGAATACAGTTTCTTTTGTTATCTTGGTGACATATAGAGGTTAACTTTAAAATATAAGAACATAACATCAGTATTAATTAAGAGCAAGAACATGGTTATACGCGATATTCTAAGATAAATGAAACATCGCTTAAGTTAAAACAAAAATAATTTCATTAGTTCAAAGCAATTCAGGACGTAGTAAGGACGTAGTAAGGTCAAAGACAAAAGATCAAATTTTACTGTGTTTGTTTGCTTATAAATGAACGCCCTGCCGACTAGACGGATTAAAAATAAGAATATCTATTATTAAAGCGAGTCGTCTGTTCTAAATGCATACAACAGACATTCATCGACATTGTTTATCCACGAATGCGCTATGGAATGAACCGCAGAACACGTGATTAAAAACCACGCGCTATTTAGCAAAGTTATACTTACCGCCTTATCTTTAAATTAGCCTCCATATTAGCCAATCATTGAAAAAACACTAACCCTAAAAATTTAAAGAGGCTTAAAAAGCATAGTCATAAGTTTTTAAGATTCAACTTCTCTTTATGATAACTTTCAAAAATTATTGGTAAGAAATACAGGCTTTTAGAGAATTCTATATGCTTTACATGGCTTTGTATTTGCAAATAATCACACGATTCTTTGTTTTGTTCTAAGTTCAAAGAGTATTTTCAGGGTCTAGAATGCAAAAAAATAATTTTAGTTTTTAATAAAAAACATATTTTAGTGCCATCGTGTTCGGCATGCCTTTTGTTTACTGTGCTGAATCTTGCCAAAATCCAATCATTTTTAGTTTGTGGATCAATTTTGGCGTAAAACAGTAAAAAGGTCTATAAGAATTAGGATATTAACATTACCATTACTTTTCTTAAACACTAAATATTTTTTTTTCTTCTACTTTTTCACGTATTAATTTTAAAAATTGTTCAGAAGCCATTTTGTGAATAGCTACATAGCAGACGAACATTTACCTTTTTTTCATTCCACGACGGGCGAAGCTGTAGGGAGAAAAGACAAAGTTACAAAGACAGAGAAAGATGGCGATTGACATTACACTTTTTGAAAGACGACCAGTATAATAAATACAAAAACTATGGTGTAGTGTAACCGTTCATGGTGTAGAATATCAACACATTTTGAAACAATTTTGCTACACTTTAAAAAAAAGCATAATGGATGACGCAAAAATGTGGTCAATCCCTTTTACAGGCATAGGGTCGGGCAGTACTTTTAGGCAGCACCAAACCTTGTCACCTTAACCCGAGGATGACTAGGAGCCGCCTTTACCCGAGGACGACCATGGTCGTGCACTCTCGTCAGACGATTGTACACGAAATTTTTGATAACCGACCCTGATAACGGACCACAATTTTACAAACTTACCTTTCACCGATAGATGATTTCAGAATTTGTCATTTTATTACTTGTGGCTAGAATAATAACGGAATCTAAAGCTACAGCTTAAATCTACTTGAGGGAATTTCCTATAATCAAACTGCCATTTGATATAAATTTCTAAAAGTTTAATTCTTTGTATAATTTAAGTGATTAAGGGGATTTCCCTGACTATATAAATTTTTTATTTGCATTTGTTTTTACTTCGTAACGTTTCGAAAACATTTGTTAAAACTGAAAACAATTAAGATTTCTGTGAACAGCTGATGTACTAAATAAATTATAACATCGTGTCATCAACAGTCATCTTCAAGTTCTCTCCTCCACACTGTATGTTTATAATGAATTCTTATCTTCCCTGCATCGTTAGTTCTTAAAGTTTTTTTAATGGGTTTGTTAACTAGATCAAATTCTTGTGAAAAAGTCTCTTTTGAAACCTTGGATAAAATTGCGTCAAATGCATGCAGAAAGAAGAAAATAATGTTGTATGGGTTTTATTGACTTTCAATTTCAAATGGAAAAACGTAAAAAATTCATAGACGTTAAACCAAATAATGCAACAATTATAAAAAGTAAATATAAAAATAAAGAAGGAAAATAGACTGAATACAAAAAATCATACCATGACAATATAAAAAGTAATAAACAGACAAATAATGAAGGAGATACACACCACATTACATGAACACCCATGAAGAAGTGTATTATTAACACAACTTGAACAATGAATAAATAAATTTAAAACATCACATACACCTTTGAGGAAGAAATACAGCATATAGTGGAAAGAATATATAACATAAATACTCAACTAAAAGTATTATATAGATATAACACAAAGAGATGAAAACCAAAGGCCCCTCTCAGGGCTGTGAGACATAATCATAGCGAAACACCTATGAAACCTATGAAAACAGTTGTAAAAATTTATCGGACAAGTTATCACTCATATTACAAAGACTATTATTTTATTTTTCTGCAGCCCAAATTATACTTAGTTTTAAACTATTTTATACTTAGATTTTGTACTTAGTGTCATTGCCAAAGATACCCAACCTCGTTCCCAGGGCATTTTGCCTTCGCAATAACGGCTCAGGGGCCACAACACCCTGGGGACGTTGTTGGAAGATACCCACGCTTAGATAAATTAAAAATAGTAAGTTTCGTGTACTCATGTTTATAAACATAACAGGTAAGTTAAATTTTTGAAAAGCGTATATTTATATTTCAGTTTTGCTAATAAGGGTTTTTTGAAATGGATAGAAAATGTCTTTCGTTGTCACGTTCTGCAGTTTGGATTACTTGCTTTATCTTCATAGACCTTCTGAAAGGTCATGTTTAAGGAATGATAAACCATTCGTAATAAAACATTACAATTCCAAACTTACACTATTATTTTGGTAACATTGTTTTTCACAAATAGCCAATGATATTTGAGTATTTTGACCTACTACATTATTTCACCAATCGACAGTAAAAATAAAAAACAACATGGAGTTTTATTAGGGATTGTATGAAACAAGAACAGCGACTACCTGCAATGACGTTGTCAATATTTTTTTATGAAAATCCGTCAAATGAATTAACTTGGGCATTTTTAAGCCCGTCCTATATTATCACCGGAACTTTCTCCGCCAGCCCGTATTCTGCTACCCTGAAAATTTGGTCACCCGCCATTTAGGGTAGCATCTAACGCCGGTTTATAGTTGACCAATTAACAAAGAGAAAAAAACGCTTCAATCGCTATCGTATATTTTCAATCTTTTTGATTTTTCAATCTAGAGTAACAATACTGTTATCATTCGTTTACAAGTGTGCAGCATCTGACTCCACCTATAATTGTAATACATCACCATCGTCTCTTTCGTTATTGTCATCATCATCATCATCATCATCATTTGTTGTCGTAGTGATACCATTTTGTTTAACCCCTGGACATTTTCGCCAACAAAACGTCGCAAAGCCTTGTTTAAGGACTTTTTGAAATTGGAAAGGGAAATGAAAGTGTAAAATTTATGCAGGATAAATCACAGGGGCGTATATTAGGTGCGCCCCTGTAGTATATTCATCCTGGATAAATTTTACGCTTTCTAACGCCGCTTTCAGTCAAGAATCACGCTTACTCCGCCGGTTCCCAATCTTTTCAATGTAGTGCTTTTATAATCCTATGGTTTACCGTGCTGTCTACTACGACTCTGATTGTACTCGATGTACCTGAAACTTCACCAAGTATTTCCTTCATACCTGTAGAAAATAAACAAAATTCCTGTTAAATGACATTACCATTAGAATGCAATTCTTTTTTCAGTCATACTTTGTAATAAGATACCTTGAAAAGGCTTCTAATGGATGTATCTTTGTAGTATCACATATTTCACTTTATTATATTAGAACTATATAATACTACCTCAAAATATACTCTTACGGGTCACGCTGGTACTGTCTTAACAGAACCTCAATTTGGATAAACCATACATAATAATATAATTGATTCCTTATCAGTGGGTAAATACGTACTTGGAATGTTTGAAATTACTTCCAAACCTTTTCGTAGCAATCGATGCTGATTAAAACTTACATTAGAAACATGTCATAGAAATGTCTCAAGCTACAAAGTGATGGGAGTTAAATATGCTGACGTCTGCGGTTTCTTCGCTATTCAGCATACGATCATTTTAGCATTGAAAAGGAAATTTGAAGAAGATTCAAATTTATAGACATATAAAGCGATGATTAAAAATAGTTAAAAGTTATTAACGAGTATTATCTGAATAATAGTTGTATTTGTTCGACATCTCCCGCTACATCTCCCGCTACATCCCCGCTACATCCCCGCTACATCTCCCGCTACATCCCCGCTACATCCCCGCTACATTCCCCGCTACATCCCCCGCCACATCCCCAGCTACATTCCCCGCTACATCCCCCGCTACATCCCCCGCTACATCCCCGCTACATCCCCGCTACACCCCCCACTACATCCCCCGCTACATCCACAAGACTCCGCGCATGAAAGATCGCTTTTCATGCATTTACGTCTATTGCCACATTTGGTCGTGCAGTTGCATTCTTTACAAGCTGTTGATAAAATATGTCTAATAACATCGAGGAGAACATTTGTTACGGATTTGCTTAAAGAAGAGGGCAAAATCAAAAAAGAAAACGGTCAAGATTAAAGATTCGTATTTTTTTATAAAACGAGGGCAATGTGGAGTAGACTGAATATATAATCTTTTATAAAGGGATTTTTTTCGTCCGCTATTTTAAAAAATTTGTTGGTAGAAATGATTTTTCACACACAATATTCTTAATTTTTTTCTGCTAAATTTTTCTGCTTAAAATTTAATTACTTAGTTCTAGAGCGAATTTTTACACTCTGTTTGGATTTTCCAAACGTCGAATAAAAGTTATTAAACATATTTTCCTGGGTTTTACACAGTTCGCATGAAAAGTTGCGAAAAATTGCCCGAAAATCCGGCTTGTCCCAATTTTCGGGTTAAATCCGACAAAATTTGGGAAATCGCTCTTCCAACATGTCGAAACCTTACAGAAGGATTCTAATTAATGAGAAAATTTGGGCCCTCTCCGGACCAAATAGGGTTAAAAGAAATGTTTTTTTAATATTTAAGCCTGCTTTCTTAACGCGAATTAACGCCAGAAGGAAACCATGCTTTCAATCTAAACATCGTTCCATGTAATAATGCGCTACGCGGAATGTAGAAGAACAAATTAACTTTTTTATTGTCGTTTTTTGAAACAATACATTTATTTACAAAATGGAAATTATAACATGTCATATGCTATATTTAACCCCCGGAGTTTAAATTACAATATTGCTGTTTATAGAAAGAAAATAACTTGGATGATATTCTGAAAACAAAAAAAAAATCAGCTGATGAAAAGATTTATTTTATGTTCAAGGTTTTTTTCCTCACTCACACCTTCAATACAGCCACAATGTATTAGTTAAAGACTTCAAACACGTATTATCTACGACATCTGTTCAGCTAATATTACAAATTTTGACATGCTTGAGGTAGTACTGTTCTTGTTTTAATTTTCTTGACACGAAAACCATAATAGAAGATCTTAAAGGTAGTTTCAATTTGGTAGACTTTAATTTCACGCACCAGAGAGACGGGCACAATCAACTTTCGTTTATTGTCAAATCTTAATCTCCATTTAGTTGTTGATGTGCGAGGTCCTTCTTTTTCAGTTGAATACCATTCTTGAGTCACGTCTCCTTTGTAGTTAATTTCTGTACGAATTGGTTTAAAATGTCGCAGAGAGTACGAAAAAATTTCGAAGTTCTTCTTGGGTCTTTTAATGCATTTTTCAGGCTCGCCTTTCTTTTTAGCATTAACGTACTATGAGAAAAAAAGAAAAATATTAAATAAATACTTTCTTTGAGCAAAACATTTGCCACTTAAAACTACTGCGAAAATAAAAATAAATATCACCCTACCCCGTCAAAGCTACCATTCACATTAGGCATCACTATCGTTGAACTTTTAATAAATGCTCTTGGTGTCAAAATAATTTCATTCGACGAGTACGTTCTTGATTCAAAACTCTGTTTTACACTGCCATAACGACGCACAGTAATGGAGCTATTTGAGTTCATAACTTGCGTGGCGACAGACCGAAATTTCAAAGCAAAACTTCGATTCGTGGGAAAATAGAAATCGTCATCTGAGCAAACTTTCTCCAGTGGCATTGTGCATTTCTGCCGAAAGTAGCAACTGCATCGTGTGTTTGATGGACAAGCTGTAAATTCCTTAACACCATTGGTTAACTTATAGTATCCTGATAAGTCATCTTTACAATAATACCCCGCAATCTTCTTCTTATGGTAAGCTTGAATGCAGTAAAAAGATTGTACAAGCAAAAGAGCACAACCAAACCAATTGGAATACATGACTTCTTGATGTAGCTAATGGTGTAATTCAATTCTTGTTAACTTTGTTTTATGTGTTCTCAAGGCAGGATATACTTTAATTACTAATTAACAACGTGGGCACCTAATTTAATTCTTCTTTGGAATGTACCTTACTTCCAAAAGGTCATTACAGGATCAAAATGCAACTCCTTAAACGTCGTTATTTTTTTCTGTGTGTTTGATAACATGATAACTTTCTGTTAACATGATCTGAGCAGACAGAACCATATCATGATGTATATCTTAATGTCATACCGAATGATATCAGAATTAAAAATAATTGACTAGTAACGCAATGGGGGATGGTGATTATCTTCAGAGCCATCTTTACTTATAACCTAATAAAGTGACAGGAAGTTATTTAAAACAGGAAGACTTCTGGTTTCTACGTGCGATTTAAAGTCATATGCCTACTCCTTATAGAGTGAAATAATGGAATTTTTCCTCGTGATAATAATAATTTCTTTGTAAACTGGAATGACTTTATACAATGTCAAGTTTTTGAAATATAATTATAAAAGGTTTGATTTTACTTAAAATATAAAACTTCCTACAGACGACTTGTTTATATTCCCCAGACCT
Organism: Hydractinia symbiolongicarpus; assembly: GCF_029227915.1. Taxonomy (NCBI): domain Eukaryota; kingdom Metazoa; phylum Cnidaria; class Hydrozoa; order Anthoathecata; family Hydractiniidae; genus Hydractinia; species Hydractinia symbiolongicarpus. Next base: position 10,638,274 of record NC_079886.1, read on the forward strand.
CTTACGCAAATCGACAGGCAAAATAATGCTGGCGGTAAGTCGTGGGCCAGTCCATTCCAAACTTTATTTTCAGTTAGAGGCATCTTTTGATCTCGAAATTAGAATATAGCTTGAATGTAGTTTAGATTTAGCTCATATATCAATGAAAAGATGCTAGTAGCCACAATACAAAAGTTTCAACCATAATTTGACTTTCTTTACCTACGGTCTGCATTTTTTTGCCTGTCGATTTTTCTGATTTGTATCGCGCATGTGCAAAAATCCCGGAAAAACGTAAACATTGAAAGTCATCTATACAATATCAAAATAGCAATATCAAAATATTAGAATATTAATATGAAAACAAGTGGTGAGAAAAAATCTCCGAAATACTTGAACAAGCATTCTTCTGAAAAAATGAATTTGCATTGCAATAATTAATTGATAGGCATAAAAACAGTATAATGTCCAGCGCCATTCTAAAGCTTGCTCAACATAAGCTGAAGCGTAGCCTTAGAAATTTTTTAATTTGTTTCTTTTTGGCCTATCAGCTTTTTCAAAATACGCTGGAAAAAAGACTACGAAAAAAGAGCACGCACTGAATTTGGAGTGTAGTTTAGCTGTCACGTGATTAAATAAATAAAAGTAGTATATTCAGTGCTTTTTTGTATTGCTTGCTGTGACGTATCGTATTTTATCTAAATAACAGGAAAATCACGTCTCACAAGGATTCGCCATGTCCTTCCATAAGTGTTGTCGACAATACTTAAAGAATTTATTTTAAGACACAAGTCTTTTCGAATTGGTTGTTCTATTGACATCACCACAAAAATCAAAAATCAAATTTATTTCCATTTGTTAGTGTTTTGTTAGGATGCGAGGTTTCCTCACAATAATAAAATTCGTGATAATGCATTTTTTTTCTGATACCATCTTATACATATAATCAACATGAACTCTTTTTCTACAACGAGAAGAGCTATATATATCCGATTTGTGTTAAAACGTCAACTATCACGCCTATTTATCCGTAGTTTTTACAATGTTTCACCTTTGAACTCTGTTAAAGCTTACACAATTTATTTTATCTTATGTAACTCAACAAAAAAGATTAAACAGTAAAAAAAACAGATCTACAAAGATTCCCAGACGCGAATAACCTCTTGGTTGTATTTTTACTCGATGGCCTTTTTGCCTTGCATTCGTAGCAAAAAATAACTGCAAAGTATCAAGAATCTTTCTTGTTCTTTGTTTTTAATTAACAAAGTCTATTAATGCATGATGGAATAAAACAGAAAAGACTTTATGATTAAAATATAACCGTGGAAAGTTATATGTTATTAAATTAGGTATTATCAACTTACCATTATCGCGGAAACCCAATCTGTAACCTCATAACGCTTTAAAGCGAAACAATTCAAGGTCAATTTCGTTCGACTTGTTCTTATGCGTTGTTTCCAATCAATGTTGTTATTATACAAAGTTTGTACTTTGTGGCAACAACCGCTCCTTGCCCCCAAAATCTGCTATAGTTTTTTCTCTTACATGTGTCGGCGTTTTTATTGATTTGTTAGCATCAAAAGTTGTTTAATCATTGGCAGAATCAGAATCCAATAGAAACATGCTAACATGGTAGTTGTGATAGGACATCATTAAAAAGTTGGGAAGTTTGATAGCAAGAATATATGAAGTGCTCGGTTATCAGAGAACTATACAATATCTACAATCGTCTAGAAAAACTAGCTTTCTTAGGAAGAAATTCACTGATCTGCATTAGGACCAATCTACTTTACGAAACAAGAATGCCAGCTACGTTGCCTTAAAATTACGTGGTCCAGGAAGGTGGATATACCGTCCCCCGTATATGTTTTTCCTATATCTCTACTCTTTTGTTATAATTCAATTCTACGATACCAACGTATTATATTTATCAGTAGGAAACCTGCCTGCCAAATTGTTAGGTTGCACACTTTTAAGACCAATTGATATTGACAATCGAAATATCCATATTTGTGAAAAGTAAAAAATAAAACAGTTAAGAGAAACTTCAAACAGAATGTTAAAATTTGTTCTAGAACTAAAATAAGTGAATTGTAAATAGAAATTGGTAGTCCGGAGAAATTCAAAAAATTCGAAGCTTCTGGTAATGTCACAGAAAAAGTGATGACGCATGTGAAAATTTATTTCACATACTTTAACTATGCTAAGTTTGATTTTATTTGGTAACGCTAGTCAGAAGTTATGGTAGCTGTTTTTTACTTTGCATAACAGATATGCAGAAAATCGAAAAACATACAACAGACAATAACATTTAAAGACATTAAGTTTCGAGGAACACAAAAAAATTGATTATAGGTTGTTCCATTTGAAATACTGAATGCTGCACAAAAACGTTATTTGGAGAAACCTTTCTAACCTTCTTTCTAACCTTCTTTCTAACTTCCACGAGGTTAATTTATAATAGAATATAGCAAGTTAAACTCTCAAGAATTTAATTTTTTGTAGATTTTAACAAGAAAACGCTGGCGAATCAAAGTTCTATGAGCTGGATAAACTGTCTGTAATCATAAAAAATTTGCGTTAGTAATTGGTGTTGCTTTTAAGAAGTATTTAAGATTCGTGGGTTTGATTTTCACGAAAATGCCTTAAATTTTTAAAAATAACAAATTCTAATAACAAATTAAATTTTTAAAAATAACAAATTCCTTCACAAACAAGATTCTCTAGTTATTGTTACGAATAAAACTTGTCAAGATGCATAACTATTGATATTTCATAGTTCGTTTTTAGAAGAATTGTAAAAAAATTTCCTAACGAAAAGTGATCACTATTTAAAAATGGAAAGATAGCTAGCCCTTCTCAATGTCGTGCTCACATACATCATTCAAAAAAGAAATGCGATCGAGGAGAACTGAGCCAGTAATATGATCTTATATATTCTGTATTGATAAAAACTAGCTGTAACTATAAAATGGACTAGCTGTAACAACTTAATACAGCTATGTCATTTGAGGTTCTGAAAGGCATTTTAAAAATACTTAAACCTTATCCAATGAAAACCACTGTTATTTCCTTTCTGGGGGAGGAAAACCACAATGAACTCAGCAGAATTTTTAATCACAGAAACAAAAGGAAATTGTATTCTTAAAGTTTGTGCACAATAACAGAAAGAAAGCAATTTTGGGTCCAGGATATTGCATGTTTGTTAGTTAATTATGTTGATTAATTCATTATATTGCTATACCAGTAAAATTGTTTCCGTCATTAGTGATTTAGTACTAATTTGGAAGGCATTAGTCCGTTTAATACCAAAAGTAACACACGCGACAGAGCATAGCAACTGTATCTTGTGTAACTTATTTTTAGTTTTGTTTTACATTTAATGAAAATATTGTATTAAACTAAGAAAATTTTTCAGTGCCAAATGTTTTTAATTTGTCTAATTATACCGGGAAAGAATGTTGTTCATCATTAATGTTTGTTGGCAAGAAAATTGGATTAATTTTTTCTTGATCGAGTTGTTTATCATCCAAAGAAAACGTAGGGACAATTATGGACCGGAAATAATATTATTAGCATAGTGATCATAGGTGTATTAAGTATCCATTCGAAGTTTATTGATTCTGAATTTAATGCAATTTTAATAGTTGACTGAGTTTATTATCTTTTCGTTTTTACTATTTTTAGTGCATTAAGAAAAAAAAATCTTTTAAAATGCGAAGATACAAACTTTTTCAGATTACACTATTTTCCTTGCCTCATTTCAATGTTACTTTGGTTAAGAATCTGATAGTGCGCCAAAAAAATCAAAAAGATTTGTCAATCATTTTATTTTTTACAATCAAGAAGTTATAGGTTAGTTCTTTCTGACTCTCGTTAACGTGTTACTGATAATTACACATTCTCACACTCCTCTGGCAGAATAAAATACTTCTCGTTTTGCTCTTCTACGATGAAGGAATGAATAATCCTTGTCAATTTGAAGCGCATCCTGAGTACTTCTGAAATGGTAAATAATGGAATGATTTTACCGGTGGCTTTGTTATACTTAAGCCTCCAAGTATGTGCAAACGTTCCATCTGATGCGTACCAGTCCTGGATGATATGGCCAGTCTCTGTTTCGTTCGTACTGATGGGTGTTAGCGCGCGTAGTTCATCATGAAATCCTCTGAATATCTGACTTGCCAACTTGGAACAGCCAGTTGCACTGCTACTAAACTGTAAAAAAACCACACTGTTGTGTAAAAAAGCATTATTTATTCAATTTAATCGCAGCCTCAAACAAAGTGAGATTTGATTGAAAAATAAAAGAGACTATGACAACTGTAGTGTATCAATGCTTTTATGGGAAAGATTCTTTTCCTACTTAAAAACACGCGTTTATCAGCAATATGATTTTAAATAACTTCTGCAATTGGGCGCCCATCGTATGTGTCCAGTGGCTCAGTAAAAACAGCTCAGTCAGTTTTAAATTACATTACTTTTAGAAACACATGGGATGTGTTTATTGATTAGAAGCAATAAAGGCAAGATCTTTCGAGAGCATACAGAATTTCAGGCATAAAATCTTTAAAATTTACCGAACTTTACCAGATGATAAATCATTTTTTAATTGGCGTGTAAGAAAATTTTCCTTGCAACCTTCCCCCTCCTGCGAGCAATTTTAATATTATTTCCTACCAAATCAAAAGATCCTTTTCCGTCAGGAAGTACCAATTGTTGAAAACTTGTCGTTTGAAGCGATATTCTTGTTTCATTTTTGAAAGATTTTTTTTGTTTACCATCCTCGTGAACATATCCCTCTCGAACAACTGAAACTTTAGCTCTTGGATTAGTTTCCGTGCCATTAAAAACGACGGAAAAACTTAGGTTCGCAGGAAATGGTGATTTCCTTTCCGAACATATTTCTTCTATCGGCATTGTACATTTCTGTCGGAAGTAACAGCTACATCTTGTATTGATTGGACACTCTGTGAAGTGTCTTTTGTTATTTACTGAATGATAATATCCCTTTAGGTCATCTCGACAGCATCGGTTCTCGGTACCATCAATGCAGTCCATATCTGCATTGCTATAGAATAAGTAAATCGCAAAAAGTATAAGTCGTACATTCAGACTCATCGTAAGAATATCTGTCTAACGTTCCTGATTAACTTTCACCGTGTTCTGAGTTCGAAGTTCTTAATGCAGAAAACATATAAAGTCTAAATCATGTACCGTTAAGGACCTATCGAACCGTTAAGTTTCGTTGAGCAATCAAGCATAACGTAACGTAACACAACGAAACATTTAAAAATAGGTTCCCCTGTTGTTGCGTTGCCGTAAATACTGTCGAATTGTCGTTGCGCTGCCGTAACTACTTTCGAATCAGATTTTCACCTACCGTTCACATTCCCGATATCTATTTCTTAAAAAAAACTTCGAGAATGCATAAATAGATTGTTAAAAACGTGATAATGTATTCACCTTATTAACATGTAAGAGCGTAAAAAATAACTTTTTCTCTAAAATGATATAAAGTAATCCTCTCCAAGCCGCCACACTACAAATTCCGAAATAAACGTCGTGATCACTAAGCGTTTTACGCTACTTTGTTTTTATGTCCATGCCACAAATATTTCGCTAACTTGTGATTTTATAAAAACATGCACCATGATTGGTTCTATAAAAAAATCATTGCAGCTAACTTCAGACGGATAGACGGATGGACAAAAAACAAAGCTGTTATTGCACGGTACACAATATGGCATCCCCGTAACGCGTCCCGTGTAAGTTGAAGGAATAAGTTTAAGGTGTTAAAATCTGAACAAAGTCATAAAAGATTTCTAAATAATCCTTTATGTGTACAAACAGATACCTCAACAATAACCAATGGGAAGATTTAAGAAAGTGATGAAAGGCTTATCGATAGAATGTATTCTAAAGTTGAGATATTAAACGAATTAAAGACGTTTGTGCATAGTGTGGTAGCGGAAGCACTTGAATCTTTGCCTCGAGTGTTAAACTCTCCGGACAGGATGAATATTAGACTGATAAATGTTCTAGAAGACCGCATTTCGTTTTTGGAAGAGAAAATCAAAAATAAAAATAACCTAATAAATATTTTAGTAAACGCAACGACGAAATCACTACCCGTGACGGCTACCAAAATTTCACAAGATAATAACAGACTTGATGAAAATTTTAATTTCCCTAAGGATCCTGTGAAGCCGAGTCGCAGTAATAAAGAATCATCATCATTTACTCACGATAATCAAATTGCTCATTCACTTATTGATGAATCTATTAGCGATCCAAGGGAAGTTCAACAAAGTCTCAACATTACTCAGCCGAAAACACAACGCAACAAAGATCGAAAGAAAGTAGCGCAAATTATTTGAGACTTTTTGATAAAGGAAGTAAAGGGTTGGAAACATACATCAGCTGAACATAAAGTTGTTGTCAAGTCGTTTTCTGGAGCGACGACAAAATGTATGAAAAGTTATATGATTTCTACTATATAATTCTACACTGTGGTACAAATGACGTACATAAATCAGAGCCACATGAGATCCCAAACAACATTTTAAACTTAGACCTTGATGTAAATACAGATAAAAACAATGTAATTACAGTAGACATCCGTTAATTCGAATGCCGCTTAATTCGAACTTTCCGTTATTTCGAACAAATTGCCAAGTCCCTTGAGCTTGGTTTAATAAAGTCTTATGTTTTGAGCTGCTTAATTCGAACTTCGCTAATTCAAACATTTTGCTAATTCGAACAATTTTTTAATCCCAAGGCTGCATTATGCTCGTTAATGCGAAATTTTGTGTATTGATAAATAAAATCTTATGGAAAAAAAAAAAATGTTTTCATTTTTATTGCATCAATGGTTGCAAAATTTCTTTCAATTTATCGATTAAATTGGCATTTCCAATAAAATGAAGCTTACATAGAATTTGGACGCCTTGCCCATCGCCAAGCAAACAACGTTAAAAGATTTTTAAAAAAAGTTGTAGCAAAGTTGTAGTAAAGTTATATTAGCATAACACCTTTAAACGTTTATTAAAATTCTTGTTTTTTCTGAACTTCCGATAATTCGAACATTCGTTAATTCGAACAAATAATTTAGTCCCTTGCGTGTTCGAATTAACGGACGTCTACTGTATACCAGGTTTGGTACAACGCAGTGACGATAATAGCGCAAATGAGAAAGTGTTAATTGTAAACAACCGCTTGCAAAACTTATGTATTGAAAGAAATATCGGTTTCATTGACAATAGCAATATTAACCCTGAAGAACATTTGAACCGCAGTCGACTGCACTTAAACATAAAAGGAACGTTATTACTGTCTCAAAATTTTCAACAAGTTATATAGAAGATTGACTTCATTGCGACATAAAAAATCTTCCAATAAGTAATGGCTCGGATTCGTGTAACTTATCTAATTATGTTAAAATTTTACGACAAAACATTTGAATAACATAATAATTGGTCATTTGAATATTAATTTGCTACGAAAAATATTGTCCATATGTTTGAAGAAGATGTCTTATTGCTAACTGAAACAAAAATCGATGTTTCTTTTACCGATGCCCAAATTTATAAGAAGGACTATGTTATACAGTTGACTTCTCTATCTCGAACTCGCAAGGGACCAGAAAATTTGTTCGAGATAGAGAAAGTTCGAGATAGAGAAAAATTGACAAAAATTGGATTTTTTCGTAAAAAACGTATTTTTAACCTTCAGTGTATCGGGAGTTGATAGAGGTCAATGAGAGATGTTAAAATGTTAATATTCAATGCACAAGACTTCTTTTAAAATAAATACATAAAATAAATTTACAGCTTCATTTAAAGAAATCGGTTATGTCTTTTTGTTTAAGTGATGCCACTCTGTCTTCATTATACATTTTTTCGAATTTGGAGATAAGCATTTGCATTTCATTGCCTTTTTCGCAACACATTGCTAGATCTTTCAAAAGATCAATACTACACTCGACTTTTGATCTTGATGGTTTTTCGACAACTATATCAAATGAATCATCCTCCATGTCACTGCCATCGTCTTCAGCTTCGTCGTCCTGAGATTTCCGAAATTCATCAATGATATTCTCATTAGACATTTGAGGGGCGGTTGCGATAACCTCATCATCCAAGGTCACAAGATCATTAGCACTGAGATCATTTGGTACCAATGATGGATCAGCCTCTCTTAAATCATCCAAACTTTCTTGAAGATCTTTAAATGGGTCATCCGAATCAGCAATAGCATCCTGTTGTCCTGTAGAAGAGATTCCAGATTTCTTAAAACAATTGATGATGGTTTGTTTAGTTACAGCCTCCCAAGAATCAGCCAGTATCTTCATTCCGCTTAAAATTGAAATCTTTGGCAAAGGTTTGTTGTTCTCCAAAGCACTGCACAGCAAACGTACAACTCTCCTTCGGTAATGCGCTTTTAGACTTCGTATGACACCTTATTATTATTATAACTATGTTATTTACCTTTTTTTCCATTTGTCCAGCCAACCATCGGAAACTTGAACAATCAAAGTTTTTAGCAAAACTGAGTGCCTTTTCTTTTATCAAATTGCCATCGATCGGAATGTTTTGGCTTCTTTGAACAGTAAACCATTTGAAAACAGCCTTGTCTATCTGCTCATAATCACAGCCTCGAACCTTTTTCGAACCAGACGCGGTTTTTTGTTCTTCCAAGCTTTGTAGGATCTTATGTTTTTTTTTTCATCCAAGTTGAAATTGTATTTTTGGGATCCCGTATTTTTCTGCTGCCTCCTTGTTTGACATTTCTTTCTCGATTTCCCGAATTATTTGACATTTTTGAATTAAAGAAACGTTATTGAGTTTTCTTTTTAAAGCCGACATCTTCACCTCAAGAAGGTTTCTGGTTCAAAACACTGTAAACAATGTTTTGTGAGTGACTTTAGAATTCGAACGTCAAACATTTTCGTTCGAAAATGGAACATTTTAATTCGATTTTTAGTGTAAATAGGTTCTTAAATCCGGAAAAGTTCGAGATAGAGAGAGAAACAGTCAGACGGGACCGAGATTTTGGTTCGAGATAGAGAGGTATTCGAGATAGAGAGGTTCGAGATAAAGAGAGGAAAATAGCTTAGAGCCTACACAAATGTCCAAGGGACCGAGACTTTGGTTCGAGATAGAGAGATGTTCGAGATAGAGGGTAGTCGAGATAGAGAGAGTCAACTGTATTAAGAAAAGACAGAAATGCTCACGGCGGCGGTATTTTATTTTATGTAAATCAAGAATTATCTTTTAAACAACTTAATAGTTATATATTTCCAAGTGATACTGAAGTCATGTGTCTCGAAATTAACTTGAGGAAAAAAAATACTTGTCATCGGATCCTACAAATCACCTAATCTAGAAAATCGCTATTTCCTTACTTAAATCGGTAAAGCTCTTAATGTGTATCTTAGTGCTTACGTTCATTTTATTGTTATGGGTGATTTTAACATGGAAGTTGCTAATACGACGCTTGATGAATTTTTTGACTTTATACGGACTTGAAAAGTTAATAAAATCGTCAACTTGTTTCATTTCTGCGAATTACCTACCTGTATCGACTTAATTCTAACAAATTAACAAATATGTTTTAAAAATAGCTCGACCATTGAAACAGGGATATCTGACTAGCATGTATTTGTGTGTACTATGATGAAATTATCTGTTGTCAAATGTGATGCTCATGTTAAATATTACCGTAATTTAAAGAAAGTTAATCTAATAGAGTTTAAAAAGACTTTGAAATCAAACTTGCGTATTCATTGTTCAGAAAATCAAGATTACAATTCATTACATCTATGCCTAATAAACACATTAGACTCCTTTGCCCCACTAAAGAAAAAGTATTTGCGATTTAACCATGCACCGTTTATAACCAAGAAATTAAGAAAGGCGATCATGCAAAAATCAAAATTACGTCACAAATACAATAAAAACCCATCTCCTGAGAGTTGACTAAAATTCAAAAGACAAAGGCACTACTCTTTAAATCTACTACGTTCTATAAACAGCAAATATTATGAAAATTTAGAAACGTCTAACATAGCTGCTGATAGCAAACAATTCTGGAAGTCAACGAAACCCTTATTTTCAAATGTATCTCATCACTCGAATAAGATAACTCTCATTGAAAATGAAGAAATCGTCAAAAAGAATAAAGATGTCTGTGAAGTATTCATCACTATTTTGCAGATATTACATCCTCACTACCCACTAAAGCAAATGCAAACGAAGCGAATATCAACTCTGTAGAAGATGCGATAGAATCACACGAAAATCACCTGAGCGTAATCGAAATTTGGAAAAGTGTAGAAGTCACAGAAATGACTCAATTCCGGCCTGTTTCTCAAAATGATGTTAATGAAATAATACGTAATATGGACTCGAAAAAGTCTTCTCCTGTTAACCCTATTATACCTGGGGGGGGGCACAAAGTGCCCGCGGCCTTTTTGACTAGGCATAACTTTAGATACGCATGTGATTAAGTGCTAAAATTTTGTGACTATTCCTAACTTTTATTATTGCTTCTGATGAAAAAAAATATTTTTGGAAAAATTTTGTACTTTGCCGGGGGTATTGCTTTTTTTGGATGGGGGTAAATTTTTTGGAATTTTGAAAACCGTTGACATTCATGTAAGAATTTTTTAAGATGTTGTATTGGGTATGTAATTATTTATTACATGTATGTTGGTTACTAAGTGGTAACCAAAGTGTTTCTAAGGTGATATATGGTTACTACGGGTAAAAAGCAGACCGGATTATACTGTTTTCCTTAGCTCGATTATCTTTAAATGTCATTTTCTACATATATGCTAAGTTTATTGAGATGAGCATCAATGTTTCTGGTAGAACGGGTCTTTTTATCTTTATCGTTAAAATAAGAATTTTTTGTGCCGAAATGACGTCATTATTATCCCAATGACGTCATTAAAATCACTTTTTTCATGTGAAACACATATTTTAGTATTCATTCACAAATCTACCAAGAATGAAGCCAATATCATTAGTAACACGCGAGAAATTAAAACGTACTGAAAAATTGGGAAAATGACCATTTTTAACACGTGTGACGTCATTTCTAATTCCTATGACGTCATCAAATTATTATTTTACCTGAATTGACTTTGTACTAAGACATTCTCAGATTAAGCCAAGTTTCATCACTTAAGCACAAGTGGTTCAGGATTTATGGCCCGCGGGCACTTTGTGCCCCCCCCCCCCCGCCCTCAGAAGGGCCAAAAAAGCTCAGGTATAATAGGGTTAACGATTTTCCTCTTTATTTACTTAAATTATGCATTGATATAATAACGCCCTATCTCACTTTTATTATAAATTTTTATTTTGAAAATTGTATTTTTTCTGATGAGCTGAAACTAGCTGAGGTTATACCTATTTACAAAAAGGGGATCTTAATGACAAGCAAAAATATAGACCTGTAAGCTTACTCTATAATCTATCAAAGGTTCTTGAAAGGCTTGTTCTCAAACAGGTAAATAACTTTATGGCTAATAAACTGAGTCCATGTCTATCAGGATTCAGAAAAGGTTACAATACCCAGTATGCACTTGTAAGAATTATTGAGAAATGGAACACTAGACATTAAGGATGTTGTTGGGGCAGTTCTAATAGACCTTTCAAAGGTCCTTGATACGATTATTCATAGCCTACTTATTGCAAAGCTTCGTGTCTATGGTTTTGCTAAAAGTGCTTTGCATTTCATTTATTCTTATCTTAGCAACCGTTTTCAACGAGCCAGAATAAACTCTGTTGTTAGTACTTGGCGTCCTCTTCTTGTTGAAGTTCCTCAAGGATCTATTCTAGGTCCTCCATTTTTTATTATCTCTATGAATGATTTATTTTGGTTCGTCTCACTTTCACAAATTTGTAATTTTACTGACGATAATACTTTATATGCTGGCGGCAATACCCTAGATAAAGTTAAATCAATTTTACTCACAGATTTATCTATATATTACAAAATTGGTTTAATGAGAACTTTCTTTTCGTAAATTTAAATAAATATCAATATATTACGATGGGAAGTATCGACAATTTTATTTCTTTTAAAGGTCAGACTATTAAGTGGAGTTCGACAGTCGAATTGCTCGGTGTTACGATTGATACAAAACTAAAATTTGCCGCACATATTAGAAACATTTGTTCTAAAGCCAGTAGGAAGCTTAACGTTCTTCAGAGAATTTCTTTGTATATTTCTCCAAGAAAAAGGGAAACTTCTTTTTAATACCTTTATTCTTTCTCAGTTCTCCTATTGTCCTTTGATATAGATATTTTGTGGGTGTGTAGCTAAGAATCGTATCAATCTTGTACATGAACGTTGTCTACGCATAATTAATAATGATAGCACATCTAGTTTTGAGGCTCTTCTTAGTTTATCAAATAGTAATTCCATCCATGTTATTAACTTAAGAAGTCTTATGAAAGAATTATATAAATTTTTAAACGGAATATCGCCTCGTTATATGTCTGAAATTTTTTGCATTAGAGAAAATAACTATAACTTACATAATTTTAGTCTGGTAAAGCGCTCGACTTACCGCACACTATCATATGGTTTAAATAGTCTTGCTAATCGTACAGGAATTTTATGGTTATCTGTCCCATCTTCCGTCAAAAACTCTCCTTCGCTTTGCAGTTTTCATCGTTCAATACGGTCCTGGAAGGGTACTGATCGCTCATGTAAAATATATAACCCAGTGCTAAGATTTTTTTGAGCATTATTATGCGATTTTTTTTATTTTTTTTATTTTTATTTTGTTTTGTTTTGTTTTTTAGTCGATTTAAATCAGTTTTTCTTTTTAACTACTGTAAAATTGACTTTAAATAAGGAAACAAATAAATAAAAAAATCTTAGTGATAAATGTTATAAATGTTTAAAGTGATAAATGTTATAAATGTTTAAAGTTTCGTCGCTTTTGAAAATTTTTTTTGGTAAAGAAATTCGTTATCTGGCATCATTTTTACCGACAAATGTAACGAATGTTATTCTTAGTATAATTTCTCTCTCTTTAACCCCTCAACGCCAAGTTAGTGAGAAAGAGACAAAAGATTTGACTCAATAAAAATGAAATGATAAAAAAGCTTTACTCAGAATAATACTATTTAGACATAAGACCGTTCAAAATAGCCCTTAGTATAAAATTTCATTGGTTAAAATTTTCGTTGACCAAAAAATCGACAAAAACATTTGTCACTTTTTATCGATGAATTTTGCAGAATAAATTTTTCTTAGCTTTCTCAGATCCGGCGATGAGAAAAACATGGTAATTTTCATGTTTACTTTGAGGTACCATTTATGCAATTTTTCATACTTGCCAGGAGATTTTGCGTGGAAGATGGTCGGAATCATTACGTAAATGTTAAAAAAAATAAAAATATAATACATAAAAATATTAAAATGATTTTGACTATTGAAGATAGCAGCGCAGGCAAAAGCGCTTCTCAATGTTGCGCAATAAATTGGGGAAATTTAATACGTCCGCTTCGAGCCGAGCTGTTTACATATGGAAGTGGCTTAAAGATGGGTGTGGCTTAAAGATGGGAGTGGAATTTCGCCTTAAAATAAAAGTAACCTCTAGTTACATAGTTTTAAATTAGGTTTAAGTTAACAGCTAAACTTCTTCCATAAAAAACAAAAATGCTTGGTGACTTTTTGATGGCCTGGATAGCCATTGTTTTTTGTACAGTATAAACTAAAGTGATTGGATGTGACCAGATGATACACAACTCTGTCTTTGATAAGAAATATTTTTTGAATTTATCTAAATGTGCGATGCGATTTACCCTTCGCAAGAATTACAATGGCTGTCTAATAAAGCTTTTTAATACGAAGTATAATAATAATAGGTATAAATATAACAAATAAAATATAAATATAGATGAAAATTTAATTCCAAAAATTTTTGTACTTAAGCTGAAAAAGTTTTACTTTTCACATTCTTTCATAGTGTAGATCGATGAAATTAACAATAGCTCTTGCTAATGCTTTCGCGTAAGCCGGCGCCGCATCTTTATTTCTATATTTTCGAGGTGTTTCGATTTGCACTGCATCCACACTTCCAGTATTGATAGAACCATGCTCAAAAATATTGTAGGCCCCTCTAAAATAGTTTCCATTTGTTTTTTGGTTGACTGGAGAGGGTATGGTATTGACACCTTCGCTTTGTAAAAAATGGCCTAAACTGCAATCTCCGCAAATTAAATCTTTTAAAGGAAACTTTGATGTCGTACAGAGTGATCTCATTGAGCATTTCTCCTTGTTGTAAGATTCCTGGTTAAGGGCTCCTTTTGTAATGAGATAACCTAACTCAACCCATTCTTCTGGGTGTGTTTGTCCATGTAAATCAACCATCAAACCAACGTCAACAGTTCTTCCAGCTAACGAAAGGAAATCGTGGTACTCTTTGTAAGCAATTATTGCATCTTCATTTTGTAACGTTGCTTCTTCTATTCCCCTGTTGGCATCAATTTTACAACGGTGTAGATCACATATTATTAAATGAGGTGCATGCTCGGAAGAAGTCAACTGGATGATTTCGTCTCGTAGTAGTAATCCTAATTCTTTGGTATATAAATCCTTGATAACAGATACTTTAATGTTCCCACCATTCTTCACCACAAGGTCACTCTCATCTCTGTTCGGTATCGAAGTGGGTTTCATCGAGCCACCATGGGGCACTGAAATGATAAGTTTTGATTTTCCTCCGCCATGATTATATTGTACGTATTCATTAGTGCCATATGATACACGACACGGAATATTTAAATTTTCCATGAGTTAATAGCCTAAATAAGAAATATATACATATATACCGATTGTAATACATCTTGAACCCTTTTCAAATACTGCTTAAAACAAATCCTAATGATTTAATTTGAAATCTGTACACAGCGCCTTTATTCATCCGCCCACTTTCACCCGCCTTTTTCTAGTATACACCAATCACAGCTATATGTTCATTCAAAATACAAAAAGTTAGCAAGAAGATTAACATCGAC
Organism: Hydractinia symbiolongicarpus; assembly: GCF_029227915.1. Lineage (NCBI taxonomy): Eukaryota > Metazoa > Cnidaria > Hydrozoa > Anthoathecata > Hydractiniidae > Hydractinia > Hydractinia symbiolongicarpus. The sequence goes on from NC_079886.1 coordinate 10,653,294, forward strand.
GACATAATGGTTTGTAGTGTGTTTAAATAAACACAGGAATCATCTTAAAATTTATTATCCGCCGTGTTAAAATACACATAAAACAAAAAGTTGGCTTTAAAAAGGAGCTCTGTCAAGCAAGTGTCTCCATGAGATGAATTCCCATCACTTAAAAATATCATACTAACTCCAGGCTGAAGCATTTAGGGCATATAGATTCTGATTGTTTCCGATTTATATTTTTGTGGTGTTGCATTCTGTTGAGAAAACGTTTTCTCTTTCGCGTTTTCGACCAAAGAATTTGAATATTTACATTTTAAAGAATACATTCCGGTATAATGAGATTTAAAAGCCAGGTTTCCCAACACAACATATATTCTTGAATTGCAAAAACTAGTGATACATGAAAAAATTGTACATTTCATGACGGCAAGGACTTGTAAATGAATTTGTTCGGGTTAAATGAAACATTAAAAATGGAAACAATAAAATTTAGGGCACTGCACATGCTCTTTGAAATTTAACGTTGGCTGAAGTACAGTGGAACCTTCTTAAGACGGACGCATGCAGGACCAGAGATTTTGTCCCTTTAAAGAGGTGTGCGTCTGAGGGGTTTTGCTTATTTTGGCAAGACATGCAGAAGAAGTTCTAAAACAAAACCGGGAATCCATTACGCATGCTCATATTACGTTATCTTAGGTTATGACCAAGTGAAGCAGAGGTGACACACGTCTACCTACTGTACTATGGATGAGAGCTACCTTGTAAACGCCACGTTAAGCCTTGTGCTCACTGAAGGCGATAGAATTAATCTCTATTTCTGAATAGTGATTAATACAAAAGCAGACAGTAATGAGGAGCTTGATTGGATGTTTCATGCAGTTCTTTTGATAAAAAAAAAAGTAAAAAAGTAAGAAAAAGAAAGATATGGGTAAAGAATATGTACAAAGACTGGGATTTCAAGCTCTTCCTCAATTCTTCGCCAAGCATTCTTTTTGGCCTGCTTGTCCTTTTAAAATTCATCCCCTTTGTCATACAAACAAGGATATTTCTTAATACAATTGAAGATTTCCACCCTTTAGGTAGATTGATTGTTTTTCTGACCATGATGCTAATCCGACGACTAAACGTGTGAATTATTGTTTTCAAAACAAAACAACGAAGTATTCAATCAACCTTTCCCACAACATACACATTCGAGTGTTTTATTTTTTTGAATTTAGAATGTTTTTTTTTAAAATTTAAATTTCGAATGTCGGCATTTGAAAAAATTCCTTTGATCTTAGCAATAGGTCTAATTTTTAAAGCGATAGAAATGAAAACATTTCATTCCTATCGCTTTCCACAATAGACCCAAGTTCTAAAAAATGGAACAAAAAAGCGATAAAAATAAGCGATAGAACTGATTCCGTGTCTACTAAAGCAAGTTCTGAAATTTTAACGATAGAATAAAGCGATATGTTCTATCGCCTTCACAAGGCTTTAGTGGTCAATAAAAAGCTGTAAAAAAGTTAACTTAATAACACGTAACACGTAAGTATTGCAAACAGTTGTTCAGACAAAAAGAAAAACAATAAAATATTGATTTTTGATATTATGGTCAAAATGTTTCTTCGTACGCTTTATAGTGGTATACAGTTTTCTCTCCAAGTAACGGACACTCCAAAAGGCGGACACCTCTGATTAGCGGATCTTTGGTCCACCAGCCGTTTTCAAGTCAACGTCTCATAAAAAACTTTCCAAATAGCGGACATTTAATTAGCAGACAATATTTTTTGCACTAAAGAGCAAATATAGCTTTTTTTCTACCCAATGAGCTGACAGTCCAAAAAAATCGAAAGCTAGTAAAGAAAAATAGACAAAGTTTTTTTAACATTTATTTCGTCAATTTTCTTTATTAGCCACTTTATCAGCTTGTTATGGCCATATGGTTGAGTGCAATACTCTAGGATCTGCCATTGATATGCCATAAAAAAGAAGTTATAGCCATTCCACTATGTAAAAAATTATTGGAAATTACAGTTATACCCATGTGATGCAGAAAAGGGGTCTGGGACTGAGCACAAATGTGAAATTCCAAGATCCTAGTGCATTGCAATAGTATACTAGCATCGATGGTGTCCGCTAATTGGAGAGTAGCTTTAATGTATTCCCATGAAAATAGCTGTGTTGGGATATAAAATAAGTGTCCGCTTTAGACTGTCTGCTTTTAATAGATTTTATTATAAGAGTTTATTCAGATATCTTCCGAAAGAAATTTTTTTCTCTGTCTTTAACACTCGTGCCCTCCCCTCTGTTTAACCTTTTTTCCACGTTTAATGACGTCATTAGCAAAAAGGTGCAGACATCAGCAGATTTTTTAAACTAATTGTTTCTTAAGGTCTTGGCAATACTTATTGTAAGTTTTATGTCGATTGAACATCAACTTTAGAAATAGAAAGGGGGAACGGGAAGGGGACGAATCACCCCCTTCTCAACATCGAAGACCCACAAATAACTCGGCACAAAAAGCTTACAGAGGTTCCACTGTGTTTTTGTCGGTACATGTTCAACTTGAAATTGTTCTTATTTTGCTCGTGTATTTTAATCAAATATTTGTACAACATCACAATAATTTTACCACCCGCATGACGTTTAAAACTAGGTTTTTGTTAATTATCTTCTCTTTGTTGGATTTGGAGTGAGAAGAATAACATCTGAAATAATGACCTTCAATTTAAGCCTTCCCCTCCCTTTCCCCAAAAAAAACAAAAAAAACGAGACCAAAAATACCTCTCGACCAGAAATAGAGTTAACATTGCCATTATTTTGTTCTTAATTTCAACCATTCCCAGTCTCATTTTTGTTATAAATTACTCTAATAAAAAAATGTGTCGTACATGCATTCCTGTGTTGATAAAATAAAGTAGTATCCTTCATATGATAGTAATACGCAACCTCGTTCCCAGTGCTTGTTATGTTTTTTTTATTTTAGACGGCGAAACTACGGCGATATAAAAACAGACAACAATCAGTGGAAACAAAATTATGTCATACCTTGATATGTCTTCCTGTTTGTGACAGTTTTAGTTATTTGAACCTGATTCACTTTTGCTCTTCTTTCACTGTTGTTGCTATCAATGAAGAAACTCAGTCTTTAGTGCAGAAAACAATATTGGTCGTGTCAACTAAAAAAGGCGTAGATAAATATTTAGATAATTAAGTATGATTTTACAATACCTTGTTAATAGTAAAAACTGTTTGACATATCCTTCAACATTTTTCCACGTTTTTTAACAAAGACACCAAACAAAATCTTATTATGACTGTGGATTTAAAAGTTCTTTGAATAATATTTTTTGTTTTAATGATAACGTCAGAGTCTTTCATAAGGTTTTATAATACACATTTATATTAACCTACTTCAAACCAGCTTTAAACACTCTAATATTTGACAGTTATGAGTCAATCGATCGACCAATCTTGTCATTTGACATCACTATGCCAATAGAAATTTATCTAATAACGCGGTCTACAAAGTTTTTGTGTCGCTTCCTGTAATCCGACTTTTTATCTTGTAGAAAAATTACACTAAAAAGGAAATAAAACATATTAGAATCAACAGTAAAGTATTGTTATTTTGTCAGACTTATTCATTGAAGTAAAAAAGACGCAAAGCTTGCGTCTTTAACAGAATGTCTCATCGACTTTCATAGCGATTATCTAGTTTAATTGTGGAACGATTACGCATGAATCAACACACCATAATGCATGAAATCATTATGCCTGCTTTTAAAACTTTTATTAAACCATTAGACGTAAAAGCATAAAACATTGGTTTCTTGTAATGCTAACTGACTTTAAACACTATACACTTTTAACAAAAGAAACACAGCTTTACCGAAATTAAAATCTGTATTTTGTATTTACATGTTTTATTTGAATCTTGATGTCTTTCTCGATGTCGATTTAACGGTCTTTCATTATATATAAATAAAAAGAAATAAAAAATTTATCAATCAATGTGTTATAATTACTTATTTAAATAAAATCATAAGATATTTAAAACTTTAATAAAAGAGAAATTTGCCGTTAAGAAATATAGTATTTACTACGCTTCTTGCAATGATCATCCGTAAAATGTGTTTTCTTTCAGTAAATGTCTTTTGTATATCTTTCTGACGTTATGATTTTCCTGTTATTTTGTTATATCAATCCCTGTTTACGTATTTCGTTACAATTACGATAGTTTCCTGTTAACCACAGAAACTTTGAGTAATGAGAAAGCTAAAAAGGAGATATCTTATCTTGCAAGCTTTTTCATTAAGCTCTGACTAAAAGTTTTAGTTAAATAAATAATTTAAATCTTGTTAAAATAGTCCCCGGACAAGAAAATTTTCTTGGGACATTTTTTTTTTCGCGCAGGAAAAACTTTTATTGGCTGGAAAAGAATTTTTTCAACTTTCAGAATTCCGTCATATCCATGAAAAAATGTCCGTATAATGCTGTAAACCAATTTTAATGCGCGTGCTCATGTTTGAAATTTTTTTTGTCTGGGAACTATTTTAACAAACAAAGATCAGTCTTTAGCAACGTAAGTCAAACTTCCACAACTCTTTTCTTATATATAAAAAAACAAGTAAAATGAAAGTAACACAAATTCCAAAAGTTGCATTAAACAAAGAGCATTCTATAAAAAGTGCAATTTCGAAAATTTCCTCGGACTCTTCGAATTTATTTGTGGCCACTTCTTCTACACCCCTTCACTTAAGTATCGTGTTGAAGGCCCCGTGGAAAAGTGGTATCGTGTGCAAAAAATTTATAAAAATATTTCTTCCTTTTATGGTATAACTTTAGGTTGGTTTTAAAAAGCAGACTTATACCATTTTTAATAAAGAAACAAGTATATAAATTCATGAAATATATTTATCGTACTTCTAGTGCATCATAAGACATTGACTTGACTTGACTTTACTTGGACTAGATTCCACATTTTCACTTTTCTCTAAGCAAACGCAAATTTTATTGGAAGGTACCGACTCAGTTCTTAATAAAGGCGTTGAAGAAGAAGCACAACCACATTAAAAGTCTCAACAACAGGCTTGGAACACAGTTCGTAGGTTTCACTTGGCTAGGTGCGTACTTTTGTACAAAACATTGGAAGTTTTCTCAGATAAGGACTAACTTGTTAAGCTAACTCTTTCTATATTTCAAATTTAAAAAAAGCATTTAGTATTAGTATCACAACACAATTACGAAATAACATCAGGGGATTTCTTTAATATATTATAAAAAAATTACAAACGTATACAATAACCATCTAGTATTATCAACATCTACATAAGAGTCCAGCTCTGTCTGTTATAATGATACAATTGGTTTGTGGCGAGAAAGAATGGTGTTGGATATTACAACAGAAGACTTTAAAAGGTTCCTCTCATAAAGTTTTCGCATATTTCGTGGTTTTTACAAGCAAAAAGATCAAAAGAAAATCGTTGATATAATTAAACTTACAAATTTAAAACTAAATTCGAAAATATTTATAGTTTATAAATATAGTTTTTGAAAATAATTTATATAAAATTTCTTTTAGCACGCCTGAGGTACCACAAAATGGTCATACATTTGATCTTCGATGGAAAACTGATGAACATTGTATTTCTTCACGTAAGAAAGCCCAGGAATTCTAAACTCTATCGATCCCGAGACAGGAGTTATTACATCATTTTGAGGATGATATTTCAATGTCCATGTATGTGTGAATGGGGCATCTGTTGCAGACCATGTCTGCATAATGTCACCATTTGGATCTTCCTTTGTCAAGATGGGTGTTAAATTAGCAAGCTCATAAAGAAAGCTGTTAAAAGAAGATCGAGATAAGCTGAAGCATTGTCCATTATAACCAACGTACTATAAAAAACAAAAATATAGTAATACAATAATATTAATATACCAGATCTCGCAATTTGACTGATTTAGAATCATAATCAGCATGCGAAGCTATTAAAAAAGTATTTAATCTATATTTGATTTTACCTCTGTATAGTTTCCATTGGTATCCATTCTTAATATTTCAAATGATGTTGAAATTCCAGATTGTAGCGTTTTTCCAATTTCCTTTTTCGACAACATCTTGGTTTGTCCATCTTGATGAATATTTGTTTGTTCATGTCTAATTCTTGACACCTTCCCATTTCGTGTTTCAATGCCAGTGCCTTTGGTGACTAATGAAAAGCTAAGAGTCGAAGGAAATGGTGACGCGTTTTGTGAGCATATGGAATCAACTGGCACAACGCATTTCTGTCGAAAGTAACAGCTACATCTCGTGTTTGATGGACATTCAATGAAAGTTTTGTTGTTGTTCGTAACATATTGGTAATATCCTTTTAAATCATCACTGCAGTAACGTTCTGCATTAATAGCATGGAGAATGCATGTCGCGAAAGCAACTGCACTAACAAAATTTATGCGAGACATTCTTTGAGTTATATTCTTCTTCTGTGAGTGTTTCACTTCAAGTGTAGAATAGTGAAATAGCTTATTCCTCAGGTTTTATACGAGACTTCAAATCAATTAGATTACATTATAAAGTTAATTAATTAGTGTAGGCTGACAATTAATTAATTAAAATATGTACACCCTCAACGTGAAGGTCAAAGATTCCGTATTGTTATTTTTATGTGCCTGAGTAAACAAAACTCGACCTTGGCGTCATTAAATTTCCAAATTTGTCAGTAAAGTTTACAAAAAAACATGCGTATAATGATGGTTCAAACCACACAGGAATTTTATTTAAAACTATTTAACGTGAAGTGAAAATCTACGTTTTGCACGACAATGCTCTGTCCATCACTTTCATTATATTCCAAACTACTTCCCGTTGACACACTTTTCAATCAACTCTTTCTTCTGTTCAATGAAGTCATGTATAGTTTGCTGACATGGGAAGAGATTAGTAACCATGTGATAATGTAACGAGTGTCACCATCCCACTTATACTGTGTACATCTTTTCTTCTCGTTACATAACGTATCAGGTGTTTTTACCGAAACTGTTATTAATCATTTGTAGATACGTATGACCTTTCCTCCAAAGTTTGACACACAAAAACTTCTTTTCGCTAAGAAAAATAATAGTTCTTCAAATAAGAAATAGAAAAAATTGAGAGAAAACAAAATTTTTGACTAGTTTACAGTAACTCTCTTTACGGAAATATGAGCAATGCTTTAGATGCGGTGTGAGATCGTATGCGATATCCCCGACTTCCCGAAGTCAGATCATGGATGTAGCTAAATACCGAATTAGCATCAAAATTAGCAACAGACAGATAATGATACAATATTGATTGTGGGATGAAAAAAATTTGCAAAGCTCATTGTTCTCAATGAACATTTAGAACAAATCAGCGTTAAATAAAGTTGTTAACGATCCAACAGGTTGTACCACCATAACTCCTGGGGCCTAGGTTGCCAAGGAAAGTGCTCGATATACTTTAAGAAGAGAGTAAATTGGGATACCCAATAGTTCGAAACAAGCAACGTTGATGTCTCTTCTCCTTAGCCATCGACCACGGCGGAAGTTTCAGGCTGATTATTTGTTGATTAAAAAAGAAGATTCTTTTCAAACAACGCACCACATAATAAGTGTTGAAAACAAAAGTGAACAAAATCTTAACAATTTTCCTTGATTAAAAATTCCTTAAGTTTTAGTTAAAAGTAAGTAATTAAACCCAAATCTCCTCTCTTTTCAGATTCCTGGAAAGGCTGGTCGTATAGGGTGAACTATATTATAACCAAAAGCGTAGGAGATACAATAAAAATGATTAAAATTGACTAATGTACGTGAAATTGAATTCGACGAAGAGATTTGTAATGGGCTTTCATTACTCAATATTTCCCCCGAAAATTCAAGAAATTTTTTTTTCGGATGTCCTACCAAAAGAGTTACAACAGTACATGTTAATTTCTCACGACATTTAGCTGTGTTTAAAACGAATAAGATCATGTGATCCAACATGACATAAAGGCTCCGACCTCAAAGTCATAATTTCGGGTAAGCACATTCTAACATTAATGCCTGCATGTAATTAACTTCGTTATTACAACTAGAAATACAGCCATACTGACACCAAGATGTTTATTCGATCAAAATATGTGCTGCCTTATGAGTAGTATACAAATAAACAAAAACAAAGGACTTTTAATTCGTCCTAATTTTAATATTGTTACTGATTTTCATGGAGTCACAAAAACTAACAAGTTGCCGATTTCAAAATTCACCCTAATTGCTAGAATTAAAATTTTTAGTCTCCAAGGGACGCAAACTGGCGTCGCAGCTAGAGCAGGAATATCAACATTCATCCATTTAGACATTTGTGATCCCTTAAATTTGCTTTAAGAAAATACAGCTCCACCAAGAAAGAGAACTAATGTCTCAATCGGCATTGCTCAAGTTTCAAACGTTGAGCTATCAGATGACCAGAAATCAGGTACAAGACAAAATGTTGTCGGTAAAGAACAATAGATAATTCACGTTTGTTGAAAAATGTTGCGAAGAACGAGAGCTTTTTTTATCAATGCAATATTTCAATGGTGGCGGGCATTAAATATTTTGTAAGACTTGGTGGATTCTATTTCGAACTCCTAGTCATAATTTTTTATCAAATAAAGTGTATTTCAGAATCGCTCTTACATTCCTTCTCAAACATTTTCAGTAACCCCATTAGTTTTGAACGCCATTTTAAATGTGCATATTTTGGAAACACATTCTGATAAATTGTAGAAAGTTATATTAGGATTCTGGAACCCTTGCTGATACAAAACAATTTTTAGATTGTATCACCAACAGTTCGAAATAATAACATTGGGAATATTAAGAAATATTCCTCGAAATCTTGAAAGGAAACCTGCATTCGTAAGATCTCCTATGTTAATGTTAGTCATTTTAACTAATTGCTTTCCGTGTAGCAACGTTCTTTTTCATTCGACGGAATATTTCATAACTACATTGACTCATAAAAAAGTCGCTGTATGTTTTCCAAAATAGGCTTGCGACATGTGCAAGAAGTTCATCATAAGGTTAAATTTATTGATCATCAAAGGATATGGATATGAAGGATAACAACAGGATGAAGAAACGTACTTTGATGTCAATTTTCTGAGGAGAGTTGATGACTTTCCGAAATTCATTTTAATTAATTGTCAACCTACAGTGAGTAATTACGTTTCCAACGGATATTAATTGACTTGTGATGTTGTCGAAAAGTGACTTATAGTAATTTAAATCACTGAAACAAATAGGAGAAAATAAGAAGCCCTGTAAATTTTTGCACTAATATTTTTGATTGCTTTGCATGCCAGGCCATCCAACTGTATGTTTAAAAAATTTTGAACAATTAATTCTCTATACTAAACAAACTTTTGTTCGCACACAACTTCACTGTTGATCCAAAATGTCCTTACAATCTCTATATTAATAATTCCCGTATTTTGTCTGTCGGTCTAGACCAGGTCGTGTTAACCACACACGAAATCTTAAAGCTACAAATAACAAATGCGATACGATATATTTTATCGACCTTTTATCGAACGGGTAAACGACTTTTCTTATTCCTCCGAACGACTTAGTCACAATTCATTCACACATTCATCAAATGGTAAAAACAAGCAACGATTTGCGCAAGTGCGATAGTTTCTATTTTTTAAGTTTTATACAGCGTATTAAATGCCGTGGCATAATGGTAAGTTTATTCAACATTGTTCGCGGACAACAATTTACCTTTTCCCACGGTCTCTTAGGTGTAGGAGTTCCACTTGCAGTACTTATGCTGCAAAGTGTTACACATGGAGTACATGCCATACTCTAACTGGTCTATCAATCCTCCCACTTCTATCAGTACTTAACACCATTATCGCCTTTTGTTTCACATGTCTGTATTTTTTACACAGTATGCTTGCTGTTGGCTAGAGGGGTCGTTTCCCCGTTTTATTTATTTATTTATTTATTTATGGGGGGGGAGGAGGGGAAAACATTTTACGCAACTAATCAGCTGTACAGGATGTATACCTTTTTATGACAAAATATTTTCCGCTAACTCAAGAGAAGTGTGGAAGATCCATAACACCTACAACTATGTCTTCAATCTGTCAATATTTTAGGATATCTTCTTCTGTTGTAGCCTTGACAACAAATATGTAACGTTTGGTCTCGATACGCAAAATATCATCATCGCAAGAGTCAATCATATTCTATACACATTTACACCTCGGGTTGCGTAACCATACTAACGAAATAACTTTTGAGCAGGATTCATTTTTTTTATATATTTCTATTTAACTCAATTAGAGGGCCATCGTTTTGCATAAATTATTTATTAGCTCGAAATCGGGTTATGATTCCCCAAGACCTTGTCGCATTCAAACGTACTCCATCGCCATTCGTTATTGATGTCATGTTCACATTGCACAAATTTAACAAAAATAAGTACAAAAAAGAAAAAAAAAGGCAAATAAAAGGTCATTTTCTAAATAATACAGTTTACAAATAAGAAGTTTACGAACTAAAATCTTTTAAAAGTTCTTTTGCATAGCCTGAGGATGCATGTTGGATATCAAATGCTTACTGCAAAATGAGAGTTGGGAACGAAATATCAAAAAGTTTTTTTTATATGTAATAAATAAAAAAAAGAAGAACTTTTTAATAGTTAAAGCAAACATGGCTGTTTAAAGTTTACAAAAGTAAAATTTGCTCACCAAAACACACAAAATTTTTAGCAGCTGTCCCAACTTCTGATGAAGAACTCCAACATTTTAATTAAAGCTCTTCTTGGTTATTTTCGTAAATTTTAAAATGCTTATTTTTCCTTGTTGTGATTTTGATTTAAGGTTTAATGTGAATTTCTCGTGAGAAATATGGGCTGAAAGTTTTAATACAATTAAAGACGAAAACATTTGATATGTGCAGTTACATTTGAAACGTTTAGTTAGCGACTTTGTGTAAGATTGTCACGTATCTGTCATGTATATAGTGTTAAATTACGTTTTTGTAACAAAAACAGCTGTGAATCAAAATTTGTAAACCTTCTTTATAAAAAGTTTCAATTCCGAATTGAATGATTTATATAACTGAGAACAGACTACATTGAATGTATTTTTATCGCCATTGCTATACATTAGATTTTCAAACAGGTTTTGGTGATAAGATCGAGACGTTACTGAACAGGACTATAAAAATATATAAAGAATGCAAAATTATCAAAGGTTCAAAATAATCATTTGACGCCAAAGTAAACATATAATTTAGAAAAAAGGCGAAAAATCTTTTTGGTTGCTACAGATCCAAATCAGAACTAAAGGACTGGCAAGCATGAAAAATATAAAAGGTATATTTAATTTACTCAAATAAAGTGTAATTAATAATATCAGTTGGCATATAACATATATTCTACATTTCATTCTCTTACTACTTCAAGTTTCCAATCTAGCTACTCTCATTTTTTTTGTCCTTCTCTTCACCTTTTTGTGTTAGCAACACCATTAAAGATATCTTCCAAACTGGTAAAAATATCAAATAAATGTACATATATCTAAATGTTTCACATTTTTCTCTCATGAGTGAAGGATGCAGATAAACTCAATTTAATATATATTTTATCATTGTAGTGGCAGTTAACTTGTTGGCACTACTTGTTTTGGTGATTGGGGAAGACATTTGGTCAGGAAAATCTCCAGAAATTGAAATTGATTCGAATAGTGATTATAACGGTATTTTATATTTACATTAAGGTCAAGCTATCTGTAAGCAAAGATACCAATTCAGTATTGTTACATACTAGTCGTCAACCTGTGGAAAAATCCATGGGGTTGCCCGTCTTTAAATTTTACGTTATTTCGTGTGCCCGTTGCACGGCACTTTTCTTGCGAACAGACAGACAAAATACAACTATTATTATAGAGATATTTTTAAGTGCCAGCGCTAATACTGATGTGCGCATTCTATTTAAACCTTGTTTTTGAAATGACTTTTACATTCGATACAGATTTTATTTAAGGGGAGATTCAAGCTTCAGATTTTTGTGTTTTACTACGCCAGACATAATAATTCGGCATATGAAGACCTTCTACGTTTGTACAAAAGTTTATAAATATACCGACGAAAGAAAAGTATTGTTGAGTGTTAATTATAATTAAGTTAGCCAATAAAAATTTGAAAATATTCTACGTCGGAAAATGCCTTTATCAAAGCAAAATGGGCGAGTGATTCATTTATTTATTATATTTACAGGGAATTATAGCTCATATCCTTCAGCATCATACAACGGCGGTAACTTAACAGACGAAAATGATACAACACAAATTCAGGTTCGACTATAAACTACATGAAATATAAACGAAATTAATTTCCTTTTAAAAATGGACTATTTAGTTTAGCACCATTTGCATTGCAGTTAGTTTAGTTTTATCGTAGTCTGACAAAATATATACTGTTAATGTAGATTCCGAGAAGAAGAGTATACACAAGTTATCAGCTATGGCTGATAGGTCATCTGAAAAGACAAATAGAATTTGAATATATTCTTCGAGGGGTTTCGCTATCTTTTGCCTTCATCTCATTGTTCTTGTTATCATCTTTAAAGTAAGTACATTATTACTTTATTTATTTATTATTTTTTTTTATTTTTAATTGCAAACCGTTTAAGAGTATGTGAAGTGCAAAAAATAAATCAAAACCACATCACAACAATGATAAAGCGTTATATGTTTGGAAACATTTCTCTTGATGCAGTAAAACTAAAAATGAGAACAAAACGTACAGTCTACTGCCAGCTAAAAGTCGTAACATCTTCTATATCAAATATAAGTACAAGCTGCTGAAGTCGAGTAGAAGCAATATTTTGACATTATAGTATTAATCACTTTAGTATGAATTATCTTTGAACTTGAAACCTTACAAACAACTTTACTTTATCAAAGTTAAATCATTCTGTAAATTTTGAACACGTGAATAATCTGATTTCCCAATTTTTTGAAATATAATCGAAAATCAGAAAAAATCGGATTTTTGTCTCGGATATGTTAAATAACTTTTATTTGGTTGCCAGAAACTTTGAACATAATGATAACGTTCGGATAACGTTAGATTCAATTTTGATAATCCTATTAAAAATTATGTAGGGGGAGGCTGTCCCTGCCCGGTCATAATATGTTCGATAAACAACGGACCATTCAATGCATTTACAACCATTGGCAGGAAAAGGAATATTTTTTTCGGGTTGACAAACCAGATGATTGTGATCATAGGAGAAAAAGAAAACGGTAATGCAGGAATATGAATTGTATAGTTTTGGTTCAAAATATTTTAAATAATTGCGTTTTAAAAACACCCTTGAAAGTAACATTAAAAGGTTAAAAAGTAATCAAGTGTGAAAAACAAAAGAATGTCGTATTAAACAATTCTTGAAAAACTAAATGTTTCGCTATAACTTTTGTTAAATATATTTAAAACTAACATTGCTTTTATCTTTAGGGTAAAGTCATCCCTAAAGTTCTTTATCCATCGGCAAATGCTTACGGCTTATTGCATTGCAGATTCGTTGTTCCTGTTGACTCACCAAGATGTACAAATGGCAGCAGTGAAAGTGAAGGTAAGTATCAGCAAAAGACCTCATCAAGTAGAATAAATATTTGTTGTGGTATAAATGCCATACATAACATTTGCCATGACATTTGTAACCTTAGCTGTAACAAAACAAATTCTTAAATTCTTAAAGCAGAAAATTTTCTATGATTTTTTGATAAGATGCTGCAATGAAGGACTTAACAAATTTATGTATAGCAATTTCTGCATGTTTTCTGTATTTTATTGACTTTTGTATATTTTTAGACGGTGTGTACAGCTATGACTATTCTTTCACATTACTTTATGACAGCATTTTTGACGTGCATGCTAATTGAAGGTGTGCACATTTGCGTGAAATTAACAGCAGTGTTCGACACAGAATCCAAAGTGAAGCAGTATATGTTATATGGATCTATCGGATGGGGTAAACAGCTGTTCTACTTATCTTGTTCTGTTCTACCAGAGTGGTAGATCATTGGTCATTGACGATTAAAATTTTTCATTTTCATTGTGTCTCGTAAAATAGAAATGGTTTGGATTTTTCAAAAGTTCAAAGCTTCCTTTTTTAGGTTTGCCGCTCCTAATTATAACTATAGAATTGATTGGTTGGTTCGACCGATTTGCATCATTGGAAACGTAAGCCACGACAATTTTAACCTGATATATTTTTTCATATGCTGTATTTTTAATTTTGTGATTTTATCCAGGAAAAGTTTCCTTATAAAGCAGTATCTTTAACATTTCACTTGTTGATTTCTAAAATGCAAATTTATCTTAATGTGTTTCAGATGCTCTTTACTGAACAAGAAAGCTGACCAATGGTTGTATAAAGGTCCCGTGGCAGCTATACTACTGGTAATCTTCTTTAATTTCTCCTTCTCCTCCTCCTCCGCCTCCTCCTCCTCCTCCTCCTCCAACTTCTTCTTCTTCTTCTTCTTCTTCTTCTTCTTCTTCTTCTTCTTCTTCTTCTTCTTCTTCTTCTTCTTCTTCTTCTTCTTTCTTCTTCTTCTTTCTTCTTCTTCTTCTAACTACTTTGTACATTTTAGGCAAATTTCGCATGCTTTCTATTCATATTGGGTGTAGTTATGAGAGAGATCATCACTTCAAAAAGATACACAGGTGGTTTGAAGAAGACAGCGTAAGTAGTTTTTATTGACGCATTCTGTGTTCACTGCTTTCCATAGCGATTAAAGTGGTAAAAGCACCCGTAAAAACTAAATAAAATTACACGACAGTGTTACTTACAACGGACGTCCCAACGTTTAAAAACTGCTACGAAATTCCCTTTGTATGTTGAATGCGCAAATGTTGAAATGGTAAAAGGCATTTAAGGTAATAATTAAACAGATTTTGCCGAGACCAAAAGAAAAAAATAGAAAACAAACAACATATTTATATTTTCTATATAACAATAGAGGAACCATACGATCAATGCTGGTCATTTATCCTCTGCTTGGTATCACATTCTTAATGGGTTTCTTTCTGGAGTTTGATGACGTCATCTTAGGATATGTATTCGTCATCTTTAACGGAATTATAGTAAGTCGACGTGATTTTTTTCGGTCAAACAGCAAAAGTAATCAATTCTTATCTAGAAATTCTCGTTTTAGGGGATTTTATTTTTCGTCTTCCACGTTGTGTTCGATGAACAGGTAACTTTTTTCTTTTGTACAACTATTTTCTTAAACTGTTAAGGACGGGTTTAAAGGAGCTGTCTAAATTTTTGATGAGGTCATTTTTCTAATTTTTTAAATATTTTTTTGCCAACAATTTAAGGGCCGCTCAAAAATGCAGGTAAAACAAAAACAACAAATGTGATTTCAAGCCAATATTATATTGGTGTGAAATCACATTATTTACACCAGAAATAATTACAGAAACAAAATTGAAAAACATTGTTACTACTTATTTTTTAAAAAAGGTCAGATATTAATATAACCTGTGCAAATCTTTCGGATATATTTAGGTGCGCAAAGCATTTTTGAAAGATGTTTGTGGGAAAAAAAATGCTGTACATAGTACGGGAACTATACGAAGTGTGGTAGGTGATAAAATGATTTGATTATTTTCATTCTTTACATATGACTTATCTATAGCAGACTAACGTTTCATTTTCCAAATAAAAAGAAATGAATAAGCTAACCAACTTTTATTATAGCGATCATCGTACAGCCCGCCGTTAGGTGAAGATAGAAGACAATCAAATTTTGACGGCATCAGTCAAAGAGATTTATACACTGGAAGTTCCAATTTGGCGTTGTCACCAAACAGTTGTCGCAGAATACACTTGACCGTCCGTCAAACAGATTCAACAGAGCTGGAAGATTTAGGTGTGTTATATTGACATGAAAAATATTAAAAACAGTTAAGATGTACCTAAAAGTGAAAGTTTTCGCGATGGCCATTTTAACACGGTATTAAATGTTGCAATAGTACAAGATTTGGCAAAAAGCAAAAATAAAAGATTTTGGACTCTTTTTATGCCCTATTGCTTATAGCTGTTTTTGAAATTAAAAAACTACATCTTATAAATGAATGACAACAAAAATTAAGCTCATTCATTCTTTTATTCTTCACGCTGTCTAAGTCATATTTATTCAGAAAAAGAAAGATACCCTTGATTGTGATGAAATGTTGGAGAGCATGTATATATAATTTTTTTCTTAGGTGTCAGGAACTGCACAACAGATAACAGCTCACTTAGTTCGAATTAAAAAAGACCCAAGACCTTGTTTTTACAACATGTGGCAATCATTGACAGTGTGTTTTGATTGGCTGTCGACAAAGAACAAGCCCGTAAAAATATAACATTGGAATAAATGCGTTTTGCAAATTATAAAAGATACCTCATCGCTCTTCTGTTAGAGGTTAATTGGTGCACATCGTACGGCAGTTGTAATGTTGATAACATTCTACCTAAATTAGAAAAATAGTTCTATTAATAGAATCACTGAACTTAGAAAAAAGTGAAGTATTTTACGTGGCCAAGTTAATATATTTTTCTTCTACGTCATATCTCTTTAATACTAGTCGTATCCCGTCTGTCTGTCTGTCCGCGAAAGGCGTGTCCTGTTAGGGAAACACGAAATACGATACATAAAGGACGGGCGATCCTGTGGATTTTTCGACGGGTTAACGACTAGTCTCTTTAATAATAGCCGTATTATGTCTGTCTGCGATAGGCGAGTCCCGTGGCGGAAACACAAAAGGTGATATATAAAGGACGGGCGACCCCGTGAATTTTTCTACGGGTTAACGGCTAGTCTATATTATAATAGCTGTATGTGTCTGTCCGTCTGTCTGTCACTCAAAATTGTAGCTTAGCTGCGCAAGTAGCGAGAAGCACGCAATGCAGTATAAAAAGGACGGACGAACCCGTGGATTTTTCCATCGGCCACGCGCATCTCTGCTGTCCTCTTAATCTTAGTTCTCATTTAAAGTTATTGCTCAAAGTAACAGTTACTGCTAGAAAAAATATATTTTAATTTTAAAGTTACCTGTACTCCGAAAGTGGCAAATGAGACATCGTATTGCCACAAAGCTTGGCTTGAAAATCTTTAGTACATTGAAGGAAAATTGGGAAATAAAAATTGGATGACGTCTTCTAATGTTTACGAACCTAAAAACAGGCGACAACGGTGGAACCTAAACATTGGAATTACAAAAGATGTTTGAAATGTTGTAGATATGCAAAATACTTGATAGAAGCATATTTTTAGCCCATCATCAAATTTAAACCTCTTAAACGGTATGCTTCAGAAGTTTTACAAAAACATTGTGAGGCGGCACAACCACCCTCCACCCTCTCGCTCCGAATGGGTGCAGGTTGTATATATCACCATTTCATCGCTATAATGCTATAAAAACTTTAAATTTTCTGGGATAAGCAATTTCAGGACGGATTGAATTGAAAATAATTGATTCTCTAAAACGGAAACTTTGGCTTTACCCTGAAGAATTCTTTAAGACAAAAATTTTGATTTGTTTTGGAGGAATTCTATAAGGAACCTATATTTTTAAAGAGTACATCTGTATAAAGGATGCTTAGGTACTTAGGTGATAAAACTTAACATACCTGTAGAAAGTATTAATACAAACAGATTGCAGGAAGCAATTTAATGCCGTCCTTGGAAACAGAAAAGACGTCACACATAATAAATATCAAGTCACGGACTAAATTCTTGATAGACTTGTGCACTGAAATAAATTGATTTCATATCAAAACAAGAATTTTAAAGACGTCATTCAGATCGAGAATATGGCGTATATTGGTACAAAAGTTTCTTATTTTAACGATAAAAGTAAAAATATCCCTTTTATCTAAAACATTTATGTTCATGTCAGTAAGCTTGGTACATGTTTAAAACATGACATTTAAAGATGTTCCAAGTAAGCAAAACAATATAATGACGTCATTATATTAGAAACGCTGTCATTTTGCTATCGATATTTTTGTTAAATCTTGCCTGTATTTTTTTCCTAAGACCCATGCATTTTCTAAAAAACACCTTAGTTACCGCCTGAAACGAACATACGTGTAATAAATACTAATTATATGTGAAATTTGTTTGTTTTGCTGCTAATGGAACTATAAATTGTGTTTATGACCGCCGAATATGTATACCATTTAGCCATTGTTTTAGTTAAGAAAACAATCAAAAGCAAAAACGGTTCTCGGTAGCTTTGATGTAAGTAGTGTTCAGACATGGCCGTGTTACGACAGGGCGGATTTTTTTTTATCTCGCACCGTTGCGATAAAACAAAGGTTTTCAGTAATTAAAAAAAATGTGTGAAAACTATTTGTTGTGGGTGTTTTACAATAGCTTGAACGAGAATTCGTATTCAAAGCATGTACCACCCTGTAGTTCGGCAGGCTAACTGTCTTTTCTTTTTACATAGACTCGCAATTTCATTATGTTATTTATAATTTCTCAGATATAAATATCGAAAGCCCCTAGTTGCTTGCTTCGCGTTTTTACTTTTAACTTAATTTTTTTGTATCAGTACAGAAAAAATCACGTGCTGTTCGTCACATGTGTTGCGCAAATTTACAGCGTGTTTGTTTTTGCAAATAATTTCAAATGTCTAAAGAACGTTTTCCGTTTGTTCTCATTCTTTTACGTTTTTTTTCTGTAATAGTGATTACTTGAACTGCTCATTTGTTGTTAATTCTCTGGTCGTTCTGTAAAGACTGGTGGTAAGGCTAACCTTAAGCTATGAGTGATAACATTTGGGACAATAGGTTCAAATACCGGTACGCTAAGTAAAATGCAAAAAAAAGAGACGAATTTTAGTTCAACCTTTACCCAGTCCTTGGTTTAGAATAAAATTGAATCGAAAAACTTCAAGGTAGGATGAAACGTAAAATATGATGGATGATATTTGACACGACGTTCAATTATTGTAACGTTCTTTTTCAGGACATTTAGCTTAATTAAAAAAAGGTTGTATAACCTGGAGACGGTTTTGGTGCATAATTACATTGCGTTTTGTTTACAGGTGATTGGTGGATTGTCGAAAACTACAGAGTTAAATTCTTTATCAACAACAAAAAATACTACATCATGTCAACTGCACAGCGGTATTTGCGCCATTCGTTATCAGTTGCAATTTACAACGATGTCGCAAAACCGGTTGTACAACCTTGCAACGCACAAAAAAGTTAAGGTGAGCACATTGGCGAAGCTTAGAAAGAAGAGGGGTGTAGGAAAAAAGAAAACCAAATCAACGCAGCGAATAAAAGGAAAGGCGAACAAAAAAATCCACGCCTATAAATTTTGTTGTTTCTCCACAACCAACAAAAACTACGGCAACATTCAACCAGATTGCAAGAACGCCTGTGTCCTCTTCAACTACCACAACTGCCAGCACTTCATTACAACCCAAAACAAACGAACACACACCTCACCTAAAACTGATACCACCTTATTACCACCCAGAAGACCTGATCCAAATCCACACAGCTGCATACTGACACTGTTGAAATTTTATCACATGAATACTTCAAGCTGTTACAGTTGTGGTAGGAAGTACTGTGTAAACGGTCCATCTAAAGAGCCAAACGACTTGGTGGTTGTCTCAAAAACGAAAAGAATAAACGTCAGTCCGAAATCGAAGGAACTGACACAATCACCCGATTTTACCAAAGTATATTATCATTTTAACCACTCGTGGCTGTCTAAACATGACAAACAGGAAGCCCTGCGGCTTGAAGATTTCCGTCAATAGCCTGAAAGATATTGAAATTTGAAGCGGACCCTGAAAACGGAGAATTATGGGGTAAACAAATCACCGAGTATCCCAATTCTCAATTATTATTGTAACTAACCTGCAATGTTAAAATACAATCTAATAAATAAAAAAATAAATCAAATTTTTACATAGCTATATGAAGTATTCTAAAATAACAGTTAAAACTTTAACTGGATATTTTTAAAACTGATCAGGAAATTCTGGAAATTTCAGAATACAAATCTTGCTATGTATAAACTTGACGATAATATAATAACTCGAATATAATAACTTTTGAACGAGCTCCATTTAAATGAAGGAAGTAGTTCGTTGTTAATTAATTCAGCAATAAATACATATTAGCGTTTAAATATTTCAGTATTTAGGCCTTCAGAATTTACTCTCAGATTTGTTTAAATGTTGATGGTGCATGGTTTGATGACAGCTGATCTGAAAAAGAAAGTACGTTTTAAAAATGAGAAGCAGGAAAAAAATTTTGCCATGAACTGAAATTTCATTAGGTTGTTTAATTATTGCATCTTTAACCTCTCTTTGCCTCATTGATTTGAAAAGGGAATTTATTAAAAAGATACAAATCAATGCCATGTGATGCATAAGGCATATTATATAAATATATATAAATGTTTTGTTAAACAAGTAACATATTAAGCAGGCAATACATGATTTTGAAACCTGTGGACAATACAGGATTTATCGATTTACTGAATTCAAAAAATTTAATTGTTTGTTATCCTTTTTTGATTCGAATTCTCAACTTTTCTTTTCGGAGAGTCTGATTAGTTGCATTTTTCTGAAAATACTTCTCAAATTTTAAATTGACGAATTGAATTCAACAAGCTGAAACAAAAAAGGGTAAACACACAATAAACTTGCGGATTTGATAAATCGATGGTCCTTTTCGAGAGATTTTTAAAAATAAAGTCTTTTCTAAGAAATCTTAGAAAAATATTTTGTGATACTTTGGGTGAGTTCAAGAAAGATTTTCAAGAAAATTAGGCACTCAAGGAGAACTGATAATTAACCAGTAACAAAATAGTTAGCCATTTTCAATGGCACCATAGCTTAGTGGCTATAACTCTGGCACTTTGTGCGGGAGAATGAGGTTCGATTTCCCTTGGCAGCAATTCAATATGAGCGAGTGAATGCTACGATAGCCCTAGGTTAACCCACGATGTGAGGGAAATAGGGGAGATGGCACACTGTGTGGGCTATTGGATGTTGCAGGGAGTTGTCTGGTAGGGCGCGGACCCTAATTGAGTCTGCGTAGCTCAAAATGAGCATTAAATACTCTAGGACTCTTCAACAGTTAGCTGATAAGAACACAAGGAAGCTTTTAACGGCTAATTATACTATGCGTAGCGTCTAATTATCCGACATCAGCTAAATATATATATATATATATATTGTTACAGGTTAATCATCAGTTCACCCTGACTGTTCGGTGCAGCAACAATAAACATTTTGTCATGTTTCGACAACTTTTCTGCAAAAAATTTAAAAAAAATTCTGTGCGAATATACCTTTTTATCTGACAGAAGTAGCTCCACAAGGTATTGCTTGGAAATTTTTTAGCCCCCTTTTCCCCATAAGAACAGGAGTCGAGTGAGTCGAGTGTCCAGTAATGGCAAAATTACGCAAAGCAGGACAAAGGCTTTTTGTTGCTGGCTCTTTAAGAAAATAGGAACTCTAATCAAAGCACTATTTTGTGTAGCTAGCTAGCTATCTGGCTCTATACGATGTTATTATGCGATAGTGAGTATATAAGTAACTTCACAACTATTAAAAGGGGTATGTCAGTACCAAAAATTGAGATAGCTAGCTAGCCAGCACACCTTTCTCACTTAATAAAAAATAATTCTTACCTGATAAAATACACGATTTTAAAAAATATGCTTAGCTCCCCAGCTACAACAAAATGTAAGCACTTTTAGTCATGGCCGTACACAAAATGTTCTGGCCACACGTATGGATTCCCATTGGTGTTATTGGTTGACATCAAACGACCAAGTAAACAAAAGGAAATATAGAAATTAATTTTTGTGAGGATTAAATTTGTCGTGAAATTAGGTTTTTGCTATATATTTGCAAATTTTCAAATCCTTTCAAAAGAGCAGAAATTAATTTTTGGTTATTATTGTACCAATTGATACCAACAAAAAGTAATCCCTTTTTCAAGGTTACCCTTTCTACCCACTCTGCACACATTTTTTTGAACTTGTTAAAATTCTGTTCTTTTTTTCGTAATACTTTGTTCAGTCTGTTAAAAATGAACGAAAATGTATTTATTCATTATCAGTTTTTTGTGCGTTGAATACATGGCAAGAAAAAATAACAATGGCGCAGTCATTATTTTATTTTAACGATTTTTTTGCATCCCGCATCCCGCATCTTGAATCCCGCATCCCTTGTCCCGGACAGCATCCGGCACCCCGCATCCCGCATCCCGCATCACACTTTTCCGATGTGCCTTAATATAACAACATGAAACGCATTTTTCCCGCTGCTCTCCTTCGTCAAGATGCTTTAGGATTAATTGAATTGTTTTTTTTTTGAAGCCAATAAAAAGATGAAGGATTGTAAAATATTCGACAGAGCAACTTTGTAATCAATTGTAGCGATTTTGCGAAACTGTATATATACATTGAATTTATGCTGCCAAAAATTCTAATGCTAAAAATGCTCAAAATGTAAAAAAAAAATAAGAAAAATTTCAGGTTGAGCAGGTGAAAAATTAAAAACACTAAATGTTCTGGTTAATAAAGAAAGGCGTAGAGGATAAACTCGCATTCTGCCATTTTTTTTAAACCTCGAATTAGCCTTTATACCAACGATGGAAACCAAAGAAAGATGTTGCTGACGTAAATCTTAAAAACTTTCTCTTTCGTAACCTTTTCCATTTTATCAACAAACATGTCATCCTTCTCAGAACGAATGTTTATCTTTTCACAAAAAAATAATCAAAATTGTGTTACAAAACAATTCAAGTACAATTATGTTTTAAGAACAATAAGTGCAGCATCTGCGGAGAAGAGTCTAATGTTTACTTTTACATGTTGGATATTACAATTGGATCAAGAACATCAACACTAACGACATGCAGCCATGCTAGAAAGTTTAGATAGAACTGAAAATGTTTAAAAGTATTTTCTGACTTTTTGTCTCAGAGATGCATTTATTTTGTGTTTAATAATGTTTCTTTTTTGTGAGATATTTTACGGGAACGATGTCAACCAAACATTAGGAAAGTGTAAGAAATAACAAACTGGCAATATATGGAACCTGGAGTTATATTCATACCAGGCGTACAACTTGGTGATTTTTATAGTAAAGGCAAACATTTAGTGTTTTTCTGTGTGATAGCTCATACCTATTTGCTAATAGGATAATAATTTTTAACGCTTAATTTTTTTGGCTCTGCTTTTCCTCTCTCTGACAATCTCAGGCAGCGAGTTCTCGCCTACCCTAACCTATTGGAAGGTTTTCGTGGTAGAAAACCTGGTATATCATGCAGTGTTGAAATCTTTTCTAAAGGAAATAATTTACAACGTCAACCAACATTTACATCCCACTCGCTTTACTTGCTATGTTGGGCTGAGGGGCAGGAAGTGCCTCCCCCAATGTTTTTGTTTTAGAGGGGGTGAAATTTGATGACTTCTAGTCATTTTTAGTTAGCTTCTGGATAATCTAAATTTTTAATGTACGACGTCACGTTTTGTTTACCAGATGATTTGAAAAAAACCAGTCATTTTTCTTTCTTTCAATATCCTTATCAAAGTCTTTTTTATGCTTCTATCAAGTCTGCACTGTAACTGTCTACAAATCTGCGCGCACAGAATCACGGTTATGAATACTATTACTACAGATGGTTTTGGAGTTTGCGGTTTGATGCGTTTAGAATGTAAAAAAATTGTATAAACGTTAAGAAAGTTACTCCTCTGTCTTGGAGTAAAAACGATACGTTTCAGGTGAATATTAAGGTTAATCTGGAATATGACTTCTATATTATAGATGCATAACTTACCAGCTAATATTTCGTGCAATGTTAACTTGGAATCAAGTTATACAGTCACATCACTCTCTGGATTCAGTTTCATTCTGGTGCTACTGCTTCTATGTTTTTATTCGCGTGGTGATGAATACACATCTTCATTTGGATATCCAAGTAATCTAGTTGTGCTCTTCTTTGGCGTGCTGCTCGCTACCGTCACATCATTGTCGGTACCGCAAAATTACCCAGACATTTATGGCACATACGTCATCATAACGCTTTGTGTTATTGGTATTCTAATGACTTTGATTGGTTCAAAAATATTCTTTGTAGCTCCAGTGAACGCATTAGAACGTCCGCTTGGTTTTTATCATTCCGATATGAGCTTAATAATTTGGGTGGTTACCATTCCTCTAGTATTATTAGAATTATTTGTGTTCATCGGTGCCGTGACATACAAAGTCGATAAATATCTAGCAACAATTAAATCAATTGGATTGTTTCAAAAGTTGGTCCAAGCAAGTGTCTACCATTTTAGTTTACGATTGAAAGTTCCGGCTCGTGATAAAAAGTTAGGAGCAGCCTGGTACCTAGTGGTTCTTTCGTTTTTTAATTTTGCCATGTGGTTGGATTCTATTATGACGTCACATGATGGCAACTTGTACATCGAAGAATTATTCGGTAAAGGTTTTTCGATAATCACTTCAGCGTGTAATGCATTGCTTATCGACTACAGGTTATTCTGTTGCCTCTTGTTTGCTGAGCATGCGCTGGAGATTGGAAGCGAAGAGGAGGAGGAATCAGACATAGATGAAAATGAGGATGAAGAAGATGACGACAGCAGTTTATACTCACCATTGTTTAAAGTGAATATCTCTCAAATGAGCGGTTTCGGTTACGTTATTGGTTTTTGTTGTATTGCTTTCCAATTAGTGTGTGGATTGCAGTATGCTAATTTTGTTGGTTCTTGGACAAACGTGTTTCCTATGTTAGCAGACGCTTTGGTTATCATATTTGGGTTTCTTTTATTAAAGCTATCGGGTGAGCTACGTAGGATGCTTTTTGAAACTTTGTATATTAACCTTTATATTAACCTTTATATATTAATTAATATTATTATTAAATTAATAATAATAATTTATCTTGTAGCTTTAAGATGAGGGAAGCCAAGGTGGATATGTCAGGATACGTAAAGTGATAGCACTTAAAAATCGATTATACGAAGCAAATGTCCACAGCATTGAAATTCACAACAAGCCTCTACATTTCTCCTATTGATACGAAATGTTAAAAAAAAAACACTCTTAACTTTACAGTTGCTTTTCTCCTAAAGGTAATACTAAGCTGGCTATATAAAAATTGCTGAGAAAGGGCTTGTGTGTTATAGCATTTTTTTTTATCAATTTTTCCGAAAATGTGGATGGATATTCGCGCCATTTTATCTAAAAGCAGATGCATTTGGAGAGCTTGGAACGGTGCTAAAGTAACCGCTAAATTCGCATGCTTTTATTACGCTGCATAATCTTAAGTTGGCAACACTTCCTTCCCATAATGTTTTTATTTTTTCCTACAGTCTTTGTGGACGAAGCAGATTTCTGATCACTAACTTTTTAAGGATGAAAGATTGGGAAATTAATTTTCATAAGGTTTCTATTTTGATATCAAAAGTTGAGCGATCACGTCTTACTGTTTACATATGGCATGTTAATATTTCGGCTTTTAGTGTCAAAAATTGGCGAGTTGAACATTTACTGTCGTTTCATTCGCAATAAACAATTTAAGTATACAATATTTGACTTTATTTCAGGAAGTATCGAGTTTGGAACATTTGGAAAATGGCGGGAAACCAATTCGAAAGCAGTTGATATTATGGTTGCAGTGATGGGAATAACCGGATTTGTATTCTGGGTAATCAAGACGATACTAAACGCTGTTTGGGCAATCAAGATTATAGGATTAACATCTGAACAACTTGAGTATTTAGAATGGAGTGTTGCGAAAAATGGTTTGAGATCTGTCGGTATTTTATTTCAGTTATATTTCTTTATAAAATCTGATCCATTTATCGGTTGCCGTAAAAATGTAAAGAAAAACGCTTTAAGTTACTTAATTTTACCGGCATTGATGTTGTCGCTTTTATCTGTTTTTATAATGACCGTCATTGATAGTTATACTGGAATTGTGGAAGGTTTAATTGAACACTCAGGAATAAGCGAGGCAACTATGGCACTTTTAAAAGCAGGCGAGCCAATACATCTTGGGTTTTGTTTACACTTGTTTCTTCATTTTTTCATCATAAACAATAACATGCGAACAAAGAAGACATTGGTCAGAAAGAAAACAAGCCGACCAGCAAGCAGAGCAACTGTTCTAATCCATCATGACGGCGATTCTGAACCGAAGTACAATAACCGATCACGTAGTGCAATGGCAAAATTAAGTGGACTTCCAAATGTTAGTATAAAACCCAACAATGGATTATTAGAACCTTTATTAAGCAAAGACGAGGTAACAAAACAGGCTAGAGTGGAATGAATATATTTTTAACGTTTTTTATCTTAAAACTTTTATATGTACGTATTTCATCCTTTCATCAAAGAAATTTTGTTATTTGGTAAAATATGTTCTTTTTTATCACCACTGCTGGCATTTGCACTTAATGTAAAGAAAAGCTACTAGTTACATGTAAAGAAATTCACAAAGAAAGGTATCTCAAGAAAATCTGTCACATTTTATTGAAATTTCGTGCGCAAAAACAGCTTATTTTCCTTTTCTTCAATTAAGGGAAGTAAGACTTGTAGTTGAATTTCGGTCAACTCAAAGTCCCATTCGGCCCATCATCTTCGCAGCACTTGGAAAGAATAGAAAATCGAAAAACATGAAAAGGTTCCTAGACAACATTTTACGTTCTTTCGAGCACAAACAATATCTTAAGGTAAGGTTTTAGAATATTCTGTCAAGACAATATTCTAGATGTGAAATTTGTATATTCAAAAAATTGATAAGAAGTCAATTTCTGTCGTCTTGCTTCTATTGATTTGTTAATGAGAGGATTACGTCGCTGGTCAGTTAAGTTTGGTTTTCACTGAGAAAGATGAGCTTCGCTCCCTTCCATCGCCGCAGCGACAACTCGTCGCCGGCGATGAATGTTAAAACGTTTTGATACTTGTCGCCTAATCCCGCTTTCCCTAGTAAACCAATATATTCTCCAAAAAAATGTGGAAAACGTCAATCCAAGGTTCACCCGCCACTGAATGTAGCAATGCCTTTCTAATGATCATATCCCCACCTTTCCTTGCACATGTAATTTATAGATGCGCCCCTTCCTATTATTCCAAACTATTGGAAGTGTGCGTTCCATGGAGTGCATTCAAACGTGCGATAGAAGCTTAAAAGCTAGTTAAAAGCAGATCATGTTTTGTATGCTGCATTATATTTCAGGATCCTTTGCATAAACTAAAAAAAATAAATAACTATAAACATATGAATGAGTAGTATAAAAAAGGCGGGAAAATCAGTATCAGTTGCCTTGCATCTCTCTTATGCGGCTCAGCTTCTTTGCCATTAGAAGTCTATTTTCAGGATCCATTAAATTTACCTTTGCGCGTAATATAGCTTTTAGTGCACCTTGGGTAATATTCCATGACCTTAATGCATTGTTTTCAATGGGAAAATGTTTTAACATACTTTCCAACGCTTCTTCGCGGTGTCGATCTTCGATTTGCACTTGAATCAAATGCTTTACAAGTAATTGTCGAACACCTCGTTCAACACTTATGTCGTTCTGCAAATTATCAAGATTGCTTTTCTTAGAAGCAGTTGTTTCATTGTCTTTTGCTGTCATTTCGTCTGAGTCATCATTTAACTTTGCTGATAGCCGTTCTATTTGTTCTTTTGTTTTTCGCGCCTCTTCAAGTAAATCTTGAAACTCCTGCGTTTCATTAACGCTCGTGTCATTACTACTTTCTAAATTTGGAATGGACTCTAAATCTGAATCCACTGAAATTGTGTTATTTGCATTCTCGTCGCCTATTACCTCGACAACAGTTTCCGATTCGTTAAAAACGCGCTTATGTGTTATATCAGTGTCTTTTAGTGGTACTTCTGTATCACGTGATAAAGTATCCGTACTGTTTACCATGCTATCCGGATCTTTAGACAATGTACCAGCGTCATTTTCAGTGATGGTGTTTTGATCATTGTTTGCTGTTGATTGACTTCTCTTTTGAGATTGTTTTTCATAAAACTTTTGCAATTCGCTTAAATAACCCTGGGAATAATCATTATAATGTCGCGTGTTTTTCTGCGAAATCAAGTCTTTGTTCTGCAGCAGTGATGCATATCGTCTAAGATTAATTTGGTTTAGAGAGAAAGGAGATTCTTCGTTTGCTGGCAAGTCTGTGAGGTATCGAGAGGAAGGTACGACCTGGTTTTTGTATGCCATCGAAAGTTCTTGTTCCAACATATCATTATTTATATCAACAAGTGGTGGTTGTTCCAAACGTCCGCTTCTTGTCATTGGTAAACGATTATCTAAAAACGTTGCAAAAATTAATAAGAAAAAAATTGTTTTTTTTGTTTCATTTTTCGTCTCTATCCAATTCGTAATTATTTCAGTTAAACAAGTCAAAGTAACTACTAATCAACACATTGAGCATAATATTTTCTCTGTCAGCACTCTCATCTTTCCCTACCTCTCATACAATTCGGAGCTTTCTTTCAAGCGTACACATACACAAAACAACAAAACGTTTTGGGGACTAAATTTTGCACCAGCGACTTTTTAAATTCCATCATACTTATTTTCTTTAGTTTAATTTTCAAAGACGTTTAAAATGGCGATCATTTCAATGTTGCATTCATGTCTTGTGAACAAGGCTTAACTTTTAGACCTCTTCGGCATTATGGAAAAAAATTATCACCTGAATAGAAAAAGGCACAAAGTTAAAGATACCGTTAAAGTTAAGTGAATCCTTTTCGGACCCCACCTGTTTTTTTTCTCAAATAACTCTTTAGTTATCCTGCATGACTTTGATACATACTGAGTTTGCATATTTATCTTTTAGACACCTTCATGCCAATTTTTGGTCTAGGTCTCATACCTCTCAGAGCCCTAGATAATGCCTATTACTCGAAAATACCCTTTAACTTTCGATGAAATCCTTATAATCGAAAAATATAACAACTTTTGTTAGGAATATCCTTGAAACTTGAAATCATAGTAAAACTGTATTTCATCAACGGAAATAATTTTGAAAAATTTGGACACATAATTACCCTGCTTCCCCGATTTCTTTTCGGATTTTGGTCAATATTTAGCATTTTGCCATGCGAATTGTGTAAAAGCCAAATAACTTCAGGAACTTTAAACAGAATGTCAATTCCGTTCTAATTTGCACTAAATTTATGCTTTCCATGACGTCACAAAAACGCAGCGACATTTTTATTGCTGCCATTCTGTTCATTCCATGACGTACTATAAGTATGTGAAGTTTGATTTCATTTGGAAAAGCCATCTATCAAAAGTTATGGGTGGGCGGAATCAGCCTCCCCTAGCCTCAATATGTTCGAAATACGGGACCGAATAGGGCTGATGTGTTCGTTGAAAAAAAAGTTAAATAAGCTGAAGATTTTCTGTATAATGTAATACATCTACATGTTTGTGAAAACTTCCAGTTTTAGACTTTTAACATTCGTGTAATTTATGAACTCAAAACAATATAACAGATAGGTTTTGGTTAAACATTTGCTTCTGTGTGTGTGTGGGGAATGAAATGGAAGGACAAGAAATCATTCCAAACATTGTTCTTGTTTTGCTTTTATTCGGAGCATATTTTTTTTTAATTTCAGTATAAATATATGAACCAAAATTACACGTTTGCGAAATCGCAATAATTGGCGCTGCAACAATTTATGCCTAAAAAATGTGCTTCCTAATGTTAGTTGTGTTTTTAAGATAAAAAGAGAAAATTGGAAAAATTTCAGTCTTATTTTAGTCCTTACTTTGTTCTTATTTAGCTTTACCTAGCCTCTTCTTCTTATAAAATCGTTGTTATCAAGAAAATTGTGAGAAAAAAAAAGCATAGCAAAGGGAAATCAATGATATTTGTATATCTGTATTTTGTATGGAAAGAGTATTTGCAATAAAATTATACTTACCAACAAGATACATTGCTTCTGATGATGATAACATCATATGCTGTATGATTAAGACATACAAATAGATCAACATCTTTCGTCAACTGAAATGATACATAGTACGCAAAAAGTAGTTTTGTTGCAGCTTCTTTCGCATGTAAGTGTGAAAGATACAGAAATGTGATTTATCATGCTGAAGTGAGAGAGAATTTACTTGCTTTCTGCATAAACCATTGAGCCACAGCAGTCTTGGTGTTCTGTACAGCAGCTGTTTACGTCTTGTTTTGATGTGCGAATATGTTTGATAGTGAAAAAGCAAAGCAAAACGATTCTAGATATCTTTGGAAGCTACCTCTAATTCGCCATATTAACAAAATGTTCATCACGCTTATTTGGTGTTGTACAAACTAATTGCGCACTCGAATTTACTAAGTTCGCCAAAAAGTGCGTGTTCATAACAAGTCTTCCAGAAAAAGAGACTAATCTAAAGGCGGTTTTACATTACAGCAATTTCTTTCACAATGTTACTGATCCTGCTATACAAGGTGTCTCCTAAAGTTCTTGTTGTTGTTTTACTAAATTAAATTTCTCTTTTGATTTCAATAAAACAAGCGAAGCCTAATGAACAGAAGAAATTCATCTAAAGTATCTTTTAAATTAAATCGAGTTTTATTTGAAAGATATTGCCAAACATTTCGACCATTTACTTGTCATTTACTAAAATACATTGCAGGTCCTTTCAACGTAATATCAACATATTGTGCAACCATATCAATTTTTATTGGCAACAATATATTGCTGCAGTGTGATAGATAGAAGATTCGTTTAAACTTTGACAGATCTGTGAAGACCTTTCAAGAAAACTTCCGAACATCTGTTGCCTGCGCACTTGCAAAAAAAAAATGTTTTGTTGAATCAAATTCGTTTTCAAATATTGTGACGGAACCTAGGAAGCCCTGGGAATGAGATTGCGTCTCATGCACTTCCGCATACACATAGTCGGCAAATATGGTTTGAAAAAGTGTTTATCTTAAGAAACCAACGTTAGATCCATCGCAAAAACAAGCCACTTGCGCGTCTGCTGATGACAGGTCTTGCGCTTATAATATGTAAAACTCTACTTCGCCTTTCGACAGTTATTTTCGTGTTGAAAGATTGGCAGATATTCTGGAATGGAGTAGAACAACAACAGCAGTGACTCACTAATTCGTAAATGTGGAATCCACAAGTGTACAATCTACAACGAGTGTACAGTCAAGGTGTACAGTCAACAAAGCGAGAAAATGAAAAGTCACGTGTTCTCGATTCGGGATTTGCTTCCCTTTGCCAAATTATTTAATTTTAGAAATGTTAAATAATACCTCTCACAATGCTTAAATTCATAATTATATTAAAAACCTCCTCGGCTCTAAAAATGTCGGTTAAATAAACCAAAAAAATCAACTCTTGGCGAAAAATTTACGCAGATAAATAAAACTCACAAAGTATCTATCCTGAAGAAGATATTTAATTCGCCAGAATAAATTATGTTGACCATTTCCATTTGAGTATTATTAACCCGCAAAATTCTGTTTTTAAGGAGGAATAATAGTAAAGTACAATAGAAGTTAAATAACAGCACAAATTTTATAACCGCGTAATCTGATTTCACAAATGAGTTGGATAAAAGAACTTCATGTAAAGTTTGACATAGAACTTGCAAATAATTAATATTCATTCTTACAAAACAATTTTTCTAAGATTTCTCTAAAATAATCGAATGCTTCCTATTGAAGATTTAAGACAGCTGGGAATTCCGTGCGCGACCGAATGATTAAACGCACAAATCTTAAAGATTATATAAAAGATGTGTTCTGGTGGAAGCTTGATTAGGTTTGCACTGATAACTATGGTACTTTTTAATTTGGCTACATAAACTCTTCTAAGCAAAAAACACTCCTTGTTTTTAGTGTGGGTGTAATTAAAATCATAGCAACTCCACCCATCCACTAACCCAATTGGCGGTTAACTCGAAGACTCCGCCTCATTTTTTGTTTCGTTAAGGTGAATTTCCACTTAAAAACGACATAGACAACGGACCGACAACGGACCATTGTGATTTCTAGAATCTAATTGGTTGATAAAATTTCTCGTTCCCATTTAAACTTTTCTTGCGGACAGGAACAAAAAAAATTAAAAAAAAACAAAAGAATAATTAGCACATAACCAATCAAATTTAATTATTTCTTGTTCCGTTCCGATTAATTTTGCATTTGAGTGGAAATCCACCTTCATTCAAACACTCGAACAGGTTTTTCCCACTTACTACACGTTCGAATAAGTCGATGTGTATGTAACCTTAATTCATGAAATTTTTCTTCAAGTTTAAGTTAAACATTCAAATTTTAAACTCGCGCACTTTCTTTTGCGCACTTTTTTTGCACACTTTCTCTTGCGCACCTAGATTTAGCGCACACGTTATTTTCGCGCGCATGTAATATATAGAAACAACGCTTAATAACAAATCTAAGTGTTGCACTTCTCAAAAAGTTTATAAATCTTAACTTTTGTTTTACAAAAATGACTTTTTGTGTAGCTGATTTGCGGTCAAAAACTTCACTGGATTTACGCAAGGGCTTTGCCCGAAAATTAGCTGCGAGCGAAAATTTCTTGAATTAAGGTAGTTCCATTCTAAATAGTAGGAAATTAAACTCATTGAAAATATAAATGCGATCCCATACTACTATATAAAAAATATGAGGTAAAAATAAAAACATTAAAGTCGTTTAAAAGCTTAAAAACTAAAAGTGCGAACATAACTAATAACACAACCGTATTGCAGGTGCATGCATACTTCGTCATTTTAAAAATTAAAAGTCTAGATGTCACTGACAGCACAAATTTCTTGCAATAAATTTAGTTCGCAGGCTAAACTTAAAAGAGAAAAGCTCTTCCAAAGCTTCCTAATAGAAAATAAAACATTACAATAAACTCAAATAACATCACTAGTGCTACTACTAGAAAAACTGTTTAAAGCCCTATGTCTGGGGTATCGGTGACAAACGGACTGCGTAAGAATGCCAGTATTTTTGTTGGAGATTGTCGTTCAACTTTTAACACGACATCGACAGGTGAGAACATATGCAAAGTTTGTGTCATGGCGTCATCGGGAACTGCTGGAAGTTCTTCACACTCTTTGGGATCTTTTTCCTTTCCGTTTCTTCCTTGCACCCAGTTTCTTTCAAAGCGTTTTGTCAACTTTGTAAGCTTTTCATCCACATTTTCGTCAGTTTTTTCTTCTACCCAATGCAGAGTCATTTGCGGCTTAAGATCCACCATCTTGAATTCATGACGAAACAAGGACAACTTATCACAATAAACTCGCTGCACCATACCTATCCGCGTACATAAAATGTCAACTGCCTGATCTAGTATTCCAACGACCACTCCTTTCTCCACAAGCGGGCCGCATTCTAATACATATATAGAAAAGAAGAGAAGTGAACTTTGTTCCGATACTTTCTTCGCCGCCCACTTCTTATCATTGCAATGTTCAGCTATTTTCTGCAATTCTTTTGCTTCCGATGCCACTTCGAATTGTCCGTCTAAAGCCGCTGTCAGAAAACGATGGACTAAGACGTCGGGATACCGACGTATCGGCGATGTGAAATGAGTATAAATGGGAACATTTAAAGCGTAATGTCTGTATACAGATTCATCTTCAACGCTGCCGGTGCAGAAGTATTTAGCATTCTGAAACGGTTTGGTGCACATTAAGGTAAGAGCAGGTAACATATAATCCCGAACTCCGGGCTCCATCTCAGAGACTCTGTCAAGAGATTGTGATATACTAGAACTATCACTTATATCGAAAGGTATGTTATACAACTTGCACTGGTTAAGTAAGTCTTCCATCATTTGTGGGTGTGGAGGAGGGTGGCAACGTAAAATAGCCCTGTCTGGTTGAGCGTCATATATCTTTCGACCAACAGCCATATTAGCTAATAACATGAATTCTTCAATCATACGGTTGCTGTCTTTGTACTCATATACACTGCATCCGTTGGGTAAACCGGTTTTAGATTCGAGTGTAAATGCTAACTTCGGTTGATCCAGTCTCAAAGCACCCGACTGAAATCGCTTCTTTCTTAAAAAATCGGACATACCAAATAACAATTGAACGGTATCTCGGATTTTTCCCAAACTAAATCCGCCGTCTACAGCAGGGTATTCTTCCGGATTTAATTGATCATCTTCAGCACTTTCAATCATCTGCTGTGCGTGGTTGTAGGATAGTTTTATACATGAACGTATCACTGTTCTTCCAAACCATTCCTTTAGAATGGTTCCGTTCGAAGTCATATTCCAAATGACTGAATAAGCAAGCCGCTCCACACCAGGATTTAAACTGCACAATTGTTCACATAAAACAGACGGTAGCATTGGCACCACCTTCTGTGCCAAATAAACGCTAGTGGCTCGTTGCGTAGCAACTTTATCTAAAGCACTACCTTGTTCTATAAAATGGCTGACGTCAGCAATATGTACACCGACTTCGTACAAATCTTCACCGATCTTCTTACAAGACAGTGCGTCATCTAAATCACGAGCAGTGGCTGGATCGATGGTAAATATACACTCCTTTCGCAAGTCTCTCCGTTTGCTCAACTCTTCTTTTGTTATGTGCCAAGTAGCTCCATTTGGTAAACAATCGATAACATCTTTTTCAAAAGGAGAACTATCAATATCGTTTGCAATAAGCATAGCTTCAGTTTCAGGTTCTATGTGACCTGCTTCTCCTAAACTACGCATAAGTTTACCTGACGCGAACGCCACATTTAAATTCCAGTTTGAAATTCGAGCGATAAACAAAGTCTTTGCGTAATCGGTTGGTCTAGCTTTGAAATCATCAGGACATTCGTTTAACGGTATCATTAATCGAGGTAACCGGTTATCAACAGGTGACATTAAAGCAAAACCGAAAGCGTTATTGCGATAGACATTCAGATGACCAGCTGCAAGCCTCGGGTGCTTCTTTTCAAGAATGAACACAACGTTGGCGGTCCTACTAAAATCGCTATCACTTTCAGCAACATTGTCTGCTTGCGAATGTTGATTATATCTTTTCCATTTTTCTTTGGGAAGTATTTTGATTACAACAACGTCACCAGGTAGCGCCCTGTTTCTGGCAGCAACGCCATCCATGAGAATGTCACGCCCTCCTGCGTCGGAAGTGATGTAAGCTTCTTGAAAATTTCGCTGATTTATTCTCAGAACGCCTTGGATCAACTCTCCTCTTTTCAAGCCTTGTGAACACTCATTGAACGTTATGTATGGTTGAAAGTTGATTTCGGGAAGTTTGCTACTCCTTTGTTGACCATTTCCTTTCTTCTCTTCGTTATCAGTCCTTTTGCGGTTAGCAGGTTTGCCTTTGTCGCCCGGACTGGGAGTAAGAAGGTATGGAGGTAACTTTTCACTTGCATTTTCGCTTTTTTTACTATCTTCTTTACCATGCTTGTTGTTCCTTTTTTTGGTAGAAGGAGCAGTTTCTTTTCTATTTCGATTAGCTTCGGCATTGTTCGGATTGTTCATAGCCTCCTTTTTCAACTTGCGAATACGATTTTGATTCCTGTTCCGTTTCTGTTGTGATGTCAGAGTAATGCCTTCTTCCTTCGCTTCTGAAGGATTCCCAATGTCCTGCTTTTCGTTAACTTCTTTAACTTGAACAGACTCTGTTTTTTGTGCTTGGTCTTTGCTCATCTTAGCACCAGCAGACATGGTGGTAAGTAAATCTTTCAAATAAGATCGTACCGTGGACTTGTGTCGCACTTGTATCTTTATAGAATTAAATGGTGACTGTTTGTTATGCTTGACAAGTTGCGTCAATGGAGCGCCAAATGCAGCAAAATCTGATGCGGGAATTAAAACTCTTTTCACTGTACTACAAGCACCATGAAGTAGTTTGAACATTTAGCAGTGCTAAAAAAAGACATTACAATTAGGAGAAAAACATAAAAGCAAAGACACAAACTAATATTGTCTTTTTGTAGATGGTTGTATTCAGGGAAATGTTGATGTTAGAATTTTAACAAATGCACTTTTTTTAAAAACCTGAGCATTTGGTTGAATTGGAGTTTCTTAAAATTTTGATAATCTGAGCCTTAATGTTTTTTATTTTTTCTTTATTCTACCCTCAAAACCAGCACATTAGAGCATCTTCAAATGAGCCTGAGGTTACTAATCAGCAACATTTTTTTATTTCAGCCATTTTCATTTTTTAACCACTTATCAATTCAGTATCTAAAACCATTAAACATGAAAACAGTCTTGTATCAGTCTGAGTAATGTTTTAAGTTAGCGTAACAGAGAAAAAAAGAGTTGAAAAGAAAATAACGAAGCAGAAGTTGAAGACCAAATCAGAGGAAATTTTTAAATGACAGAAAAAGAAACAAAAATCATTAAAATTACTGATTTATATAGTTTTCATTGTCCTCTTGTTAAAATTTTCTTAAAAGAAAAAAACGCTTTCCGTCAAACCTTCGTTGTCATGTCTAATCTTACAATTAGTCAGCAAAACTGACTTCTTAAATGGATAAACCAATAAATGTTAAATACTTTAAAAAAAAGTCTTTTGTACACTAATTCACTGCTCAATTCACAATAAAAAAATTTCTATTCTTCCTTTAGTTGAATTATCTCTGTTCTAAACATAAATTCAAAAAGATTTTTTGCCTATGTTATATTAATAGCCTATATAAGACACAATAGCTTATATCATCTGCATCTGTGTTTTTGAGAGAAAATGGTGACTTTTCCCCTTTATCAACATATCAATATATCTGAATTGCTAATCGACAAAACATTTAGTTAGGTTTTTATTTCGTTGATAAATTAGACTGACATCAATGTTTTAATTGCATTGAATCTTTATGTTTCAGGTCAAATAATTTGGAAGTGGGTGGCAATAACTGATGTTATCTGCTGCGTGGGTAATTAGGGACCACTGGGCACCAAAATGAGAACAATTTCCTACACTTGGGTCAACCCATGAGGGTGAACAGACCCTGGAAAAATACCAGAGTCTGAGGTTTGCCAGGCATGCTGGTGCTTTTTCAGGAATTTCAACTTAATTCCCTGTTTATGCTTGCAGATTGTTCCAGGGTGAAAAAAATAAAAAATAAAATTAAGCTGTGTAGAAAAATTATTACTAAAGTCTATGTATTCCATTTTCATTGTATATAACATATTGACCTCGATAATTTTAAAATGTTTTATTGCATAAAAAAAACATGAATATGTCTTCCTCAAAAACAAAGTCAAAAGTTCAGTTGCCACTGTAGTGACGATTGATGTGTGGTGCGAATGCGATTTAACATTTTGCTTGCTTCATAAAAAATAACTGAGAAATTGTGATTTTATTTATCAAAATTATGCCTGTACCAAGTTTCAAGTCATAAAAATAAATTTTCAAACATTTATAAAGCTTTTTATCATTTGTAAAAAAATACAATAGTTACTTTTTTATCATTTCTCTTGTTTGAGTTTGTAAAGTTATATATCTCATAGTGTACACAAACTACAAGGATGGAAACTTCACTGTTACAAAATTTTGTTATTCTATTTTTCAAATATTTATTCAAGATTTTTTTGGAAATATCAAATCAGCTACAGAGACAAAAATGTAAAATGGTATACCAATGTTCACAATTGGACAAAATCCTACCTATGTTTTTTGAAAATGTATT
The DNA here is from genome assembly GCF_029227915.1 of Hydractinia symbiolongicarpus. Classification (NCBI taxonomy): domain Eukaryota; kingdom Metazoa; phylum Cnidaria; class Hydrozoa; order Anthoathecata; family Hydractiniidae; genus Hydractinia; species Hydractinia symbiolongicarpus. Next base: position 10,690,971 of record NC_079886.1, read on the forward strand.
TAATCAAGACATAAAAAAATAAAAAAACTGCTTACAAAAGAAAAAGCATAAAACTTCACAACATTTTCTTAGGCTTTGCATAATGCTTAAAAATTAACAGATTTAATCATAGTATATGATTCTTAGTAAAGGAAGTAAAAATTAACTTGACATTGGTTCGGTACTCCGAGTTTCGTGTTATACACTCATCAGCCAAATTATACAAGTGAAAAAAGTAAACAAGAAAATTCGTATCTATCTATTTAACAAGATAAATTCCTAAGAGACATCATTAAATGCGTGGTGTTATAAACATGTGAATAGATAATTGGCTAAGTAATTATCAGTCCTTAGATTTATAATTAGCCAAAAGAAACTTATTTGTGTGACGACATTTAGCAATGAGTTCACTGCGTTTGTTTAAAAGCTCACTTTTGTCTTTGTAAAAGAGGATTTCAAATTTTTCTTGAAGACAAAGAGGACAATTTCGTGAATTGTTAGTGTAGCTTTGTACTTGCTTGATGGTCGACCATTTGAGCGTCGGGGTGACATTGCTTTTCTCTTTCAAGTCCCAAACGTATGATGAAAGTGACGTGCTGTTCTTGTACTTTTTGTTGCTAAAAGACTGTTTGTGGCCATTGAATCTTGTCTTAAACGATTTCTCGGTCAGACCAATGTAGACTTTCTTTTGGTGAGCGGGTGCTGTAACTTCGCATTTGTATATGACAGACGTCACTTGGCAGTTTCCTTCCAATGGACATTCGGGTTTTCTTCTGCAATTGCAGCTTGCTGTAACTGGTGTGTCGGATTTCGAGACTTTCAAATTATGCGATTTGATGATGGTGGCCATGTTTTCCATGCAGCTGTAGCTGACCTTTATGTTGTTTTTGTTGAACAGCTTCTTCAGGTGTCCGGAATGGAAGTGTTTGTTGATAAGAGATAAGAACTTCCTCGCTACGTTTGTTGATACATTTTTATTGTACGGGGGGTTAAACCATATTACATTTCTCGTACGTTTCTTCTTCCTTCTTCGGGTTTTCTTTTTTGTAAACGTCAGATTGATGTTCTTATATCCGCTTTTTTTCAATGAATCTTCGTAGTCGACTTTCGCTTTCTCGAAAATTGCTTCATTTGAAGAGTTTTTAGATAAACGATCAGCTATTGCAATTGGCAACTGCTTTAGTATCTGTTGTGGATGATTTGAAGAAGTGTGTATGTACTGCATGGTGTCGTTTGGTTTTTTGTAAGGTTGGTATGTGGCGTGTTTCAAGTTGAAGGTTACGTCAAGAAAGTCTACAGAATAGAGCCCTGTGACTATTTCTATCTGGAATCCTATCGATTTGAACAGTTTTATAATGTCTTTTCTCATCTTATCGACACTGCGCCCTTTCATATTGCGTAGAACCATTAAACCATCATCCCTATACAAGCCTGCGTCTGATTTGTTAATTAGAGATGAAAGCTTATTCAATATGAAGAGTCCCACAAGTTCACATATTTCTGCGCCATCATAACTACCCATAGTCACGTCAAAACAGTCACTGGTCAATTTCTTGGTCCAAGCTTCCTTGTTGAAAAATAGGAGTGATTTTCTGCAGTGGTTGATTGTTCTCAATTCCTTATCTGAGATCGTTGTGTAGATTTTTGCAAACTCAAGTGCTTCGTTCAAAATCTCTTTAGTTATAGTGGGGTAGAATTCCTTTATATCGAGTTGTATGAACAAACATGCATCTTTATTTTCGATAGAATCAAACCACGAAATCGCTTTGTCTGTATTTTTCCATTGGTTCACTTGAATTGAATTTCTGATGTCTGAGTTGATTCGATCTAAGATAGATTTGCTTACTTTCCCCAAGTTGCTCTTGCATGGATTGATTAATCTACATGGGAGCTTGGTTTGGAAGTTTTCCTTATGGTCTTTGAGGGTGATAAAAGCAGGGCTGCTTGCGAGGGATTCGGCTCTCTTGTCAATGTTGTACGAACTGGCGATGTGTTGCGCTTCTAGGTTGGTCGCTCTTTCGAGGTTCTTTGGCACTTTTTTGTAGGTTTTTGTGACGTTGTATAAATTTCACGCTTATAAAAATCACATGTATATAAGTACCCTGGACAGCCCCTGAAACAAAATTTATCCAGGCCAACCCTGGGTCTGTCCATCCTTGTCTCAACCCAACCGTTTTGGAGCAAGTTAAGTAAATGTTATAGTTGTAAGTTGGTGAGTTGGCGAGGCGTGAGTCAGTGGGCTGGTGTGTTGCTAAATTTTCCGAATGCCGACATTTGGAAAAATATGCATATCCTTTTCTTGTTGCTCTTCACCGTGGAGTTTCATATTTTAAGATGTAATTATATCATTTTCACATTACATTTCAGGGTGTTTAGTGACAATTATGTCAAAGCAACAAGTTTGAAAAAGTGGTGGAAAAGTCACGAAGAGTTAAAAATCTAATTTAAAACATATATATAGTGTGTTTCCTATAACCGAAAATGGTGTTTTTTATCTCTTCTCTTCGTGGTTTTGAATAGCAAAAAAAATATCAGTGATCACATTTTACCCCTTTGAATTTAAACACAGTGATGATTTGCTCAATATGGCCAATTTTCCAGTTTTTCAGGTCCTTTTTCAGTCAGTGCGCTTCGATTTGGGGGAAGAAACTTAAGACGAAATTATCATACCAGCAAGATATCTAAAGCATTGTGTAAATTTGTCCTTTTCGCCTGCAGTTGCTTGCGACTTGCGAACTTACTAACTCACACACTCAAAGATTACCTATACTCTTATGTAAAATTTGCCTAATTGAGGATCAGCCTTAAGCCTTTTTAGATTTACTTTGAACTATTCCGGTGAAAAAGCAGGTTAAAAATGCAACAATAAAATATATAATAATTTTCTGGGAAAATAACCATATGAAAAATGGCAGCCGTTTTTTTTTTTTGAACTTACCAAGTCACCAACTTGCGACTTGCGAACTTACTAACTCACCGACTCGAAGATTACCTATACTCTTTTGGAACAGACAAGTTAATGACGTCATTAAAAACCTCTAAATCCAAATATCTCTGTAACCATTCACCAAAAGTACATGATTATACATTTTCTTAATCAGCATGTTAAAAGCAATTGGCATACCAATCTTTATTAAAACTTTGACAAATGACAGTGTGCCTTAGCTTAGTGGTTATAACTCTCCCACTTTGTGCAGGAGACCAGGATTCTATTCCCCTTTACAGCAATTCAGTATGGGCGAGTGAATGTTACCATAGCCCCAGGTTAACCATAGCCATGTGAGGGAAATTTGGGAGATAGATGGAAACACTGTGTGTGGGCTGTTAGATGTTGCTGAGAGGATTGACTGTTAGAGTGCAGCCCCTAATTGGGTCTGCATAGCTTAAAATAAACATTACTGTAGGACTCCCTATTTAATAAATGCCTCCTGGAAATAGAGACATGGTATATCCCTCTATATTTGTGAGGGCTAGCCATGTATTTAAAAATATGCACATCTAGCTATCTATCGAGCTACACCAAAAGAAGAGGCCGGAGGAAGGAGACCATTCTGTTTATGAGAAAAGGTTTGGCTACTATGATTAGCTAGGTAATGATGAAAGAGCTAGCTAGCAAAGTCTAAAAAACTAAAACAAACATAGATAAAAATGACTAAAAATGTAGCTAACAAGGTACTAGCTAGCTAGAGCTACTTAGGTAGTCGTAATAGTACACAACTCTCACCTTCTGAATTGATTTATTTGATTTTAAAACTGCAAAATAGTCATAAATCTAATATATATATTAAATATTTCCTAAAGTATGCACTTTCGTTTTTACTCTAAAAATTGCAAAGTCTTTCGTCAGATGGACCGTTACTTCTCCCCCATTTTAAAATTGCAAAGCAACCTTAACCCTATTCCGTCCGGGGGGGCGGATTCCGCCCCCCCCCCTGACGGTTTTTTTTAATAACTCCTGATTACTTTCTTATATGGCTATGATACTTACTGAGTTTCAACATTTACCTATTAGACACCTGCACGTTAAATTTTTAGGTCCCATTCCTTTCAGAAGCTTTGATATTGGCCATTACTCGAAACTACCCCTATATTCTCTATGAAACCCTTATAATGGGGAAAATATATAACTCCCCTGTTAGGATTATCCTTAGAACTTGAAACTTGCAACACAACTTTGTTTCATCAAGAAGAATCATTTTGAATAATTTTGACACGTGACTAATCCGATTTCCCGATTTTGTCGGATTTTACCTGAAAATCGAAAAAAAACGGATTTTCGGGCAATTTTTGGCAATTTTTTATCCGATCATGTAAAAACCGGAAGATATGTTAAAAAAAATTTATTTAGCTTTTAGAAACTTCAAACAGAATGTAAAAATTCGCTCTAGAACAAAAGTAATTATATTATAAGCAGATAGTGGCATTTTTAACAATGTTCAAGCTTCTGATGACGTCACAGAAAATGTGCTGACGCAAGCAAAAAGTTATTGCCGCCATTTTGTTCCTTTTATGACGTACTAAAAGTGTGCCAAGTTTGATTCAATTTGAGCAATCCTATGAAAAGTTATTGAGGGGGGGGGGGGGGCGGAATCCGCCCCCCCCGGTCATACTATGTTCGAAAAACCCCGGACCGAATAGGGTTAAGCGGCAGCTCTTTTTGCGCAGGGACTTAAAGAGGGGTGGCGCAAACCTGCCACATTTTTGCCAACATTTTGACCAACATCGACTGACCAACATGTTGGCCAACAATGTTGGCCGGTTTGCGTTAGACGCCATCATGCTCAAGAAGAAAAAAAATGTCAAAAAATATTGGCCAACATTTATTAAATATTTAATACATGTTGGCCAACATTTCCACCAAAATTTGCATGTTGGTAGCATGTTTGTCTGTTTCCGCTGGGTAACCAACATTATGGCCAACATTTCGACCAACATTTTAGCTTTCGAATGTTTTAATTCGAATTTTTTAAAATTCGAACTCCAAATCGAATGTTCTTAATTGATTTGAATGTTTATATATATTTTACATTTAGCATGTCCTTATAGCACCCTATTCATTTCAAAATGGCTGACAAAAAGGAAGTGAGCAGTACCAAAAAGTCTGCTGCTGCAGCTGCAAACAAAAAACGCTCTTGGAATGATGATGAAGTAGAGACACTTATGTATGAAGCAAGACCATGCCTTTGGGACGTGGCTGATTCCACATATTCCAAGAAAGACGTAAAAGAACAAGCGTTAGCTGAGATTAAAGAAGAGATGGAAAAAGAAATACCCTTGATAAAATCGGGAGAGAGCTTACTAAGGAATCCAAGACCAAAAGTGGGCAAGGCATTTTCAAGAATAAAATGCGATTTATTGAACACGCAAAGAAAACAGCAAAAAGCACGTCAATAGTCGACAAGATTACAAGCGCCTTTGAAACATAATCGAAGACGAGGAGGATGGAAGTGAAAAAGAGGAGGAGACTCCTGTAAAACAATCAGCCAAAGAAACTCCAGTAAACAATAACAAACGTAAACGTACCCCTAATTCAGCTGAACAAAAACAAAAGCTGATTTCAAAATGCATTGATGTATTGGATCGTCCGAAAAACCCTATAAAAGAGAAAGAGCTTGAAGAACCATTTGCTTTGTATGTTTCTGATCAGCTAAAAACATTAGATAAACGACGCAGGTTGCTTACAGAAAAACGAATCAATGACATATTATTTGAGATGCGCTTTTAGGAGTTTGACCAACCTACACGTTTCAATCCTGGCGTTCACAATCAAAGATTTGCTGCTTCACCTATACAAGGACCTTATACTGCTATGTTAAATAATGATTTTTGATTATTGGTTAAGCCTTTCATTTGATAAATATAGTACTCTAAGCATAAAATATAGTGTTAAAATACAATAAATCCGCCTTGCTTTTCTTGTTTAGTTTTTGTCTATGCCTTTTTCTACTGCCAGTCGACACTTCCTTTATCAATAAAATATTCAGTAAATGTTTCTCGAATTACTTTAGCCGTTGTAGGAGCCTTTCTTCCAACTTGAGGCACAATAGATGAAGAGAAAACGCCAAGAGAGTTCTTGATATTCTCCGCTCTCCAGCTCCCTCGCACAATTTTGCCTGTCGAAGAAACGGAAACGACAAATTCAGGGGGAATAATGTATTCATTTCTGCTTTTCCACTTGCAGAGAGAATTGTGCAGAACCACAGCACATGCTGTGATGGTACGAGCTTTTTCTGGCGATAATCGTAATGGTTATAAAAAGATTCTCCATTTATTTGCCAGTATTACAAATAGATTCTCGGAAATTGTTCGTCCCCGGCTATGCCGGTAGTTATAGATTCACTTTTAAATTTGCGGGGTTAAATTTGCTTGAGCATAGGGCTTCATTATGTACAACTTTAAGGCAAATGCGTCATCCCAACAAAAACATGCGGGGTGTTGGTATATCCATGAGGTAAAGGAGTTGGGTCTGGGATGTTCATACTATTTTCCTCGAATTTTCTGCGCAAATCTGAGTTATTCCAAACTCCAGAATCATTCATTCGTCCATTACTACCTATATCCGCATAAATACACTCGTAATCAGGACCATCTATAGCCAATAAGATTATTGAAAAACTTTTCTTGTAGTTGAGATATTCAGGAACAAGTGCCAGGTGGAGGTCTTATTAGGATATGCTTTCCATCAATAGCGCCTATGCAATTGGGAAAGTTCTACCTTGATGCAAACTTCTCAGATAACTTTTTCCAATCATCTAGAATTTAAGGTATCTTGATATACTCTTTTCCGATGTACTCTGTGATCGCTTTAGTAACCTCATCAACAATATAAGATAATGTTCTTTCAGATACTCTGAATTGGAAACTTAAAGACTTATAAGTTCATTGGAAGTAAAAAAACAAATGAATGAACATTTCGTAATGTTGGCTACTTGTTTTTTTTAAAAATATTCGCCAACGCAAACAGTACCAACATGTTGGCCGAAATGAACGCGGTTAACCAATGTAAACAATGAATTTGAGGTCTAATTTATTTTGTCATGAAAATTAAAAAGAGAATTCGCCATCGAATTCGCTGTTCAATTCGCTTCGTGAAAATCCTCTTTTGCACATTAGATTAATCAACAAAGAATATTGCTTTTTACGATTATTTTTCAACGTTTTATAAGTTAGAATTTTTGACGAAAGAATAATAATTATTTCTCATGGTAAAACGCAGGAAGGTAACAATACCGTAATGCTTTACCGGAAAAATAAAGTGTGCAAAATTTCAAGAAACTTCATGCGTTCAACTACCCACTGATTGCTGTTTATTCGAAGCATTACTATATGCACAATCTTTCAACACACTTTTGAAAAAGGTTGAAACAAGAAATTATATCAAAAGCGTTGTTGAATATACTATTGTTGAGTAAATTAACAACCTGCAGCGAATTCACAGATTCTGCCTCGCTTGGCGGAAATAAATTAATATCAATTATAGTTGGAAATAATTTGGAAATTTTTATTAAAAGATATTTAAGGGTGAACATAAGCCCCTGCCTTGCGCATTGCCCAAAACGGTAGTAAACCCTATAAAATAGTAGTTAACCTCGGATGTTAGTTGACCTTACGCTTTCTGATGCTAAATGCTACTTTGTACTGCTGAATACAAAGTTGAACAGTTGCACCATAGTCATACAAAAAAATGACGCACCCCAGCCAGCCAACAGGTATTTTATTTAAAAGAAAAGAGATAGTTATTCCCCAGACAATTTTGAGAAAAAAGTGTTCGAATATTCTTTGATATAACTTAAGCGTTCGATTATTTAATTTAAGAGGTATCTGGCTTACATAAACAGCTTAACCAGAAGATTGAGGTAAAATATTATTATAATTGTGTGTTATGAGATATATATATGGTTTTTTTGTTACAAATATCTGCATGGGTTATATTTGCAATACAGTATAGTTAAGTACTTGCGTAAAAACACGTCTAGTCATACGGACGATTTTATTAATTTACACAGAATTTTCAAACGATTGCTGTTGATTGGAAACTTTCTCCGGGTATTAATCTGTTTTTAAATTCAGCGAAAACAAAACTGTTTAGTGGTTGTCCATCTTTTGTTTTTGAGAATGTCCTATGATGTCATTTATCTTTAAAGCTGCTATGTATTGTCATGTGTGGTTATGTTACTTTTTTATATTCATGCCCAAACGAAGTGAATGTTCAGAAATCCTCTGGTTTGCGGCCAGTAACATCTTAAGGAATGTTTATGGACAGGCGGTCTTTCAGGCGGTAAATTTTCAGCTTGTTTTTATCTGAAAAAAAAAACTATCTCGGTTGGCGGGCTCGGTCCAAAATTACGCAATGTAAAACAAAAGACATACTTTTTATCACAAAAGAAATTGATGAATTCAGCATAATAAAACCTTGCCTAGGTACATTGGTTCCGTAGATTATGATTACATGGAAATAGTACACCCGTCTCGACAAATTCAACCGAAATCTTGACAAAGCACATATAAACACAATTTTTAGTTAAAATTTAATAGAGTAACCGAGACAGTCAGGTCAATCGCCCCAGCTCTCCTCATTTCTCACCCAATAAAAGCAAGAAGTTCAAATTCCTCAGAAAAAGAAGCAATTTATAAGCAACAACCAGCCTCAACTGATTAAAAACTTCTAGAGACTTCTTGTTCTTGTTGTAAAAGTCAGTAAGTTTCATACGATTACGACGAACGTAATTTAAGACGAAGGTAGACTTCGACTGAAGCACCGGCCTAACTGCGCAAGGGAACATGTTAATTTGATTCCACAAGAAGATACTTTATTCGGAGAAGCTTTCGCGAGAGAAACTTTCGCAAATTTTGTGTTTTTTGGACTTTTTCGCGAAACTTTCCCGCGAAACTTTCCCGCGAAACTTTCCCGCGAAACTTTTCCGCGAAACTTTTCCGCGAAACTTTCCCGCGAAACTTTCCCGCGAAACTTTCCCGCGAAACTTTCCCGCGAAACTTTCCCGCGAAACTTTCCCGCGAAACTTTCCCGCGAAACTTTCAAAAATGGCCAGTCGCGAAAGTTCATTAAGTACAAACTTTCTAAATTGTTGATTCGCAAAAGTTTATCCACTAATACTTAAAAAAAAATGTTTGTTTTAAAAGTTTTTTCTTGTCTCTCCCTCACTTGGCTATAAAGATATAAAAAAGAGACAACTGAAAAGAGACAAGAGACAATTGAAGCCTTTGCATGCTGGTTGGATAATTGACTTTCACAACTACATTACATTAGCCGATGGTAAAGATATCATCATTAATGGATGGAAAGCCGCTGGAATATACGACACCATTGTACTTAGATTAGGTAAGCCACCGACCATAGGTCCTTTCCATGATATTGATTTCTCGGTCGATCAAGACCCTACCTTATAAGCGTTAAATATGGACGCCGTTTGCAGAATTGATGAAGAGGAGCGGAATGCTTATTATGCTTATAATCGAGTTACTGGCGAAGAAGTCGATGGCGACGATGCGTGGTATGTTTTATAAGAAGAAGATGTTGAAGAATGACCAAAATAATGTCCACATAGAGGTTTTAACCCAAAACTCAAAGTTTCACATTTGATAAATTTTCCTTTTATTGAAAAGAAAACACATAAGAAACTTTTCGTACTAAAGTCAGGGAAACTAGACTACTATGCGCTTTCATTGGTTTCTTACAAAAAAAACGTGTATCATTCAGAATGTTATGATATGATTTTGTTCACGTTGAAAAATGTAATCATGTTTTATTTTTCTAACGGTGAACCAACTTTAGATAGATAACCACTCAAAACTTATTAAAAGAGGACATCGGAATGTTTATAATATAAACCCTCACTAAGAGATATTTATTTATCACTGCAAAGATTTTAAAGGCATGACAATTAAACGTGTTGAATATTTGATGACACATGTGAGAGGAACGTGACTGTAAACGCATGTGGGCCTAAGGAACTTAAAAAGTTTTTCAAGCTTCGTATAATTTTTGACGAAACAAATAAAAAAAAAAATGAAAATAGAATCAAAAAAATATATCAGATTTCGTGGATTTTAATTTTTTTTCGACGTTGTTTAAAGTATAACTTTTCGCAACCTACAAATGATGCTGTTCGATAATTTCAGACAATAGTCAAAACGACTATTTCCACAACAATTGTTACGTCCAGGTCATTTTCTTGATTACACATTGAGACATATATACAGTGGAATCTTCTTAAAGCGTACATCCCCTAAAGCAAACACCTTCTTAAGACGGCCAAAAAAATTTGTCCCGAGGAATTTCTAATATATCCATGTTCCTAATAAACCCTTATAGTAACACCTCTTCTTCAAAGCGGACAGTCCAAAAAAGCAGACACTGCCTAAAGTGGACACTTCTTCCATGTCCCGAAAACATCTCGAATTGTTTCTTCTTCCAGAATTTACCTCTACGAATCAGAGAAAGAAAAAAATTGACCAGCTGTGTAACTTTGCAATTATTTACTAGGTTTTTATATTCTTCTACCCTACTACTTAAAATGTCCAAAAAGGTCTGTGTTTAGCATGAAGCTTAATTCGTTTTAATTTTTCCGATTTAGAACATTTAGCCATACTATCCTGAAAAGTCATTATCCGTTCATTCTTTTATTTATTTATTCGTTTATATATATTCTAATATTTTGGGTACACGAATTTGTGTAGCAAATTCTGGTTGGTCATTAAACCATTCATTCATTTAAATGCATTTCTAATAATTTTACTTCTTTAGGCCAAATTGTCCTTTACAAATGTTTCTTTACCTAACTGGTTTGCTTTAGTTTCAAAACACTTAATGTTATTTATACTTAATGCGCTAAAGGTATCGCTTTAATAGTCCAAAATCGCACTAATATATTCTGCACTTCCTATCAATGGTGAATATTCCAACTAATTAACTGCGCCGTAATCTAAACATTTTTGAACGTACTGATTAATTGATTTTTATACTTTTGCAAATTTCAAGAACGAAAAAAAATTAACAAATTAGCATTGTTGAGATATTTTCGCCAGTCTACTAGTCCTTTTTTACTAGTACTTTCTTTTGTGATAGAAACTTTCGCGAATTTTGCGAATTCACCGATTTTGATTTTTCCCAAGAATTAACGGGTATAAAAAACTGAAATGCATTGTTTCACACTTTTTTAGGAAAATATGTACAAATACAAGTAAAGTAAAATATTTCGCGAAAAAGTAAACTTGCCTTAACATCAGAAAATAAAAAACTGCTTTGCACGAAAGTCTAAAAAGTGTAAAAATACAAAAAAGGAAATTTACAAACAAAAACAAAAGCAAAAACCTAGAAAAACCCCTTTTACTTTCAAAAAGATGTGGTGTTTAGTAATTTGGCGAAGAGTTATTTTCGCAAATCTGCTTTTTCCGGCAATTTCCGAGCAGACAAATCTCCCGTAATTTAAATAAAGTTAGCGAAATTCGCAAAAATTAATGAACTTAGCGTATATGCAGAAAAAAAGATTTTCTCTAAAATTCACACCTCTTAAATTTAAAAATATCTTTTAAGAATCGTGCCATAAGCTTTCTCTTCCTTGACAATCAGACTTCAATACGCTGATCTCAAACGAAGTATAAAATCTTGTAGGGATTTCCTAAGGACAGTCAAATGTTTTGTCTGCTTCTCTATTTAAATATAAAGGAACCGATGCGAGAGGGCCAAAAAAGTTTTCCAATTCTAAGACCCAACTTTAGCTACATTTAGGGTGAAAAAAACTTATCTGCTATAAAAAGCGTTTGACTTACACAATTAAATGCAATTGTCTGTAAAAGCAATGTATGTATGGCGCGAATTTTATGAAAAATTTTAATTGTCGTTACCATGACAACAGGGGATCCTTGTTACTACGGGAACAAGTAGGTTATATTTGCTCGCGCCTAAACGCTGTTAAACTGTTATAACAACATGGTGGTGATGTCGGAAATGTTGATTTGTTTATTTTCTGATTAGAAAGTGTTAAACGAATCTATGCTGAGAGCCGGATGGGGATTTCATCTTTAGTGAATGAAGTGTCAAAAGAAACATGACTAAACGATGATGATGAAGTTATAAAGATTAATTTTTATGGATAAAATCATGGAGATGTAAAGTTGTTTGCTTTTTTACATTTCACGAGAGAACGAGAGACTATCTGTGTATATCTCTGCAAAGATTGTTTACGGGTCAGATGAAATTTTTAATAAAGTAATGTCAAGAAAATACTTGCATGTTTATGTTTGATATAACGTTACTTAGTATAAAGACTTAAAGTTCTTATGAGTTAGGATGAGGTGTGTTAAATTTTCCAGTGTCAGTTCAGTACATGCATTTTTTAAAATGATCGTACAACTTCGCGTAAATCTCAAACTGATAAGGATGGTAAATAAATATTGCTTTTTTCCGCATTTTCTGTGAAGAGTTATGTTAGGCGACTCCGTTTTCATTTAGTTATCAACCTAAGAATGTAGCTATTTAGGCACTACACGGAGGTTAACCAGATGTAAACAAATTACGCATGCGTATACTTTCCTCAGCGGGCACACGACGTTTATTCAATGTTCATTCAACATTGAATGTTAGACGGGACTTCGCAGCCCTACGTTAGCAACGTTTTTTCAACGTTGGGTTAGCAACGTCGATGTGACCTACGTAAATCCAACGTCTTTTCAACTTTAGACGTTATTGTCTGACGTTGAATAGACGTCAGAAAAAGACATTTTCACTTTCAACGCAAAATCAACGTCTATTCAATGTCACAACGTTGAAGTGACCACTGCCTGTGTAATCCTATCGTGTAATTGTACGACGTTTTTAGCAGTTGCAGATATAAATAAGATATACATAATATAGGAAACCATCGGCTGCCTAAAAAGTTGAAAAAAATAAGTAGTAAGATTTTTGTTTGATAAAGATGATGAAAGTCTATTCTTAACACTGCATCTCTGTGTATTGTTGTTCCTACGTTACTTACTTACGTTACTTTATTATTGTAAGCTCGTAAAATCACGTACTGTGATTTGTTGGATTTCATTTCAACTTCTTATTCCCTTTAAAAAGGTAAACAAGATTGCGGCATTAAAACTTATGAATTTCAAAATTTTGCGGAATAAAAAGAATACGAACAAATAATAGGAGATGAATGAACGGGAAAGTTTCTAGGTTTAAATAGAAAATAACCTCTTGTTAAAAATGAGAGTGTTAATCCTCCCAAATTTGACGGAAAATTCGCTAATACCAATTTTTATTCTCTTTTTCCGGAATAATCTCTTTTGTTTTAAGGTAGCTAAACTATATGTGCTTCCTCCCCATTATGCAAAACTTTAAAGCGACGCGTTTTACTCTTTATATACAAACTCCATGCACAAAATGTGTCTAATTACTCCAATCTTCTTTTATACGAAAATTTTAAAGTAACTCATATTTTGCAATAAGGATTGTGTTCACGCCATAATGTTTTCACAGACAAAAGAGAAGCTTTCGTTTTTTGTGTTTACATTCTTTATCTTTGTTTATTCGTGTAAGCGATTTGTTTCCCTGTTTACTATAACCTAGCATGTTGAATTGTAGAAAAGCGACGCGTGTACATTTCTTTACAATCTTGTATATGATATGGAAGTAGCTACTACGCATAACCTTATTTGGCAGTTCTTCATTTTAGCGCGAAAACTAGAATGAAATCGACGCCATTGAAATGTTTTGGTTGACGTGACACAAACACAAGAGTGTATAACGTGTTAGTTAATCGAAAACATATAAAAAATAATTTCTTGAAACAAAACAGAAACTTAACAAGACATATTTAATCTATATTTTGAAGTCTTCTTTTCAACAATATTTACCAATGTTTTGTATTCTCTGTCCTGAAAGAAATTTATTTACTTTCAAAGTAGCTTAAAGTTCTGCTTAAATAAATAACAGGCGATGTTATCGATCAATATTTTTGCACAAAGTTTAACAGAGCCAATGGTTTTCGTAAGGGTTGAAAAAATTGAAAGCAAAACTAATGTATTTATGTCGTGATTTTTTTTAGAAAAACCATGTTCGTTTGTTTTATCAACTGTGGCTTTGCTTGTTACACTTAGCTTATCCAAGCTGTGTATTCTTACGAAGGTCGAATGTGGCTGTTAAATATTTCGTGTAGTAGTAATGTTTTAAGTGATTTTAAAAACTTCCTGTTATGCTTGCCAGTAACATCAAACTTTCTGTGGACTATGTTTTTATTTTGTTTTAGGTGTTTTATTTACCTTTCAACTTTTCCCTTACAGGTACAAGAAAAAAGTTGCATGCGAATCAATTTTTTCCGATAACAACACCGAGGTGTTATTCTTCCGTGAAGAGAACACTGATTTTAATTTACCTAACGCAGAGTTACTTAACTAATTCAAAATGGCGTCAAAAAAAGTCAACACAACATCAGAAGTAGGAATTCATGATAGTGTTTTAGGTGGAACGTTGCTTGGAATCAACTTTTTTATCATTCTACTTAACGTACTAGCAATCATGGTGATAGTTCGATTTCGACATAAGAACGCGATAGATATATTTGTGTTAACGTTAGCCATGACTGATTTACTAAAAGGGATGATTCCAGTTCCAATGTCAATTTATATATACATGACGGACGCTTATCTTAAAGTAGGTACGTACATATTAAGTTTTTTCTACTATTCTCGAAATTGAGGTATCTATAAAAGTATTAAAAATTATATACAATCAGGGCTAATGTTAGGGTTTTATTAATTTACGTGCAGATGTTTACAGACGTGCATGATAAATAGCTGGTAGTATTTTTGTTCCGGGAATGTTTAAATGAATATTTCAAAAATATAGGAAGGCTAGGCTTTTCCACCTGCATCTGAAGGACTGGAATGCTTCTTAATGCTAACGTTTTAAAAGACATCAATATTCAGCTATAGAAAAATTTAAAATGTGAAAAGATAAATCTTGAATTTATTCACGTCTCCACTCAACAATAGCATGAGTCATTTACGTGAAGTTTGTCGTAACAAGATATGCACGTGCAAAACAAAGAATAGCTATATATCTTTGAACTAAACATTTGAACTAAAGTTAGTATAAAGTTAAGTATAAAGTGTAAATACATAATAATAAATATAATTATATAATAAATAAACACAGAAAACAAGGAAAAGATTTACACAGTAAACTCAGATGATCAAATATAAGCACATTTGCATTCTCTTTACAGTATTTTACAAATTTTCTGTGTCATGTGGAGTTTCTGTATCCTATTATATTATATACCATTATTACATATACTATATAATACCATATAAAACATAAAAAAAATTATTTTTGTTTATTATTACTCATCAAAGAGAAATTACAACTTTTAGACCTTATGTCAACAAGAATATAGCTTCACAATAAAAACTCTCATTGTTATTTACCTCGTCATATGTTAGGAACAAATAGTTTTGTAACAAATAAAAATAGTTTTTACAAAACTAAGTAAAGGAAAGTCTACTTGAGTAATCACAGTTTACCACTTGATGATTAATTTAGCCTAAGTGGGCCCAAATATAGACGGAGCTCGTAATAACATTGTGGTTGTATCCTTCTTGAAAGTATTTGTCTGCGGGTTTTTAAATCGTAACTTTTTTCTCCACATCAAATATACACCAATCAAAAGTAAAAAGATGCGGTACTGTGCCTGATGATTGAGGCTTCTCAGAACAAAAACAAAAAACATTTTTTTAGAAAAAATGACACATATTTTCTTAAAAGAAATCTGTTGATAGGAAATTGGGTACTAAGTTCCCTAAAGGTTTTAAAAACTCGTACTGCTATATCTTATTTAATAAAAAATTTAGGTAACTTTTAGGGCCATTTGAAATTGGACAACGCATTTTTGCCCTCTCGTTACCTGTTTAAATGTTTGTAGTATGCGCACAAGTTTTCACTAAAAAACCACATGCAAAACGGTTAATCACGAAATACTTAAGAAACCTAAACTGGTAGGCCCTCTGATTGGTTTACTTAGGGATACAAAGAAGACATATAGGAAAGAAAAATCGTTGCTTTTAATGACATCACTCCAACAAACGGATTAATTTCAGTCAATCCTTTCAATAAAATACTTTTCAAACATGTCGTGATCTAAAGAATCCCGTGGTGTGGATCCCGGATAGGAGTTTAACGAGATCTGTTTCTGCCTAAATTTCCTTCTTTCTTTACAGGAACTGTTGGATGTAATTTCTTTGGTTGGATTGCTTTCTTTACAAATTCAGCGGCTATGCTTATATTGACGCTCATGGCAATTGAAAGATTCTGGGCAGTGGTCAAACCATTCGCCTATAAACGCTGGGTGACAACAAGAAAAGTTCAAATCGTATCTGCAATTGCTATGTTGATAACAGCCTTTCAATCTGCATTACCAGTTATTGGTGTGGGAAGGATGCTACCATACAATGACGGGGCGTATTCTCATTTCGATTACTCCAAGCACTCCCATGGGACGATGGCATATTCCATTTTCATTATTAGTTATGGCTTTGGAATGATCGGCATAGTTATGGTGGCGTATGGTTTTGTTTTTTATAAAATTCGCGACCTCATACGCCGACATAGAAAACTGTCGGCACATCGAAAAAATGGGAGTAAGTCACCGAGAGGGCTTAATTTAAAAACGGAGAAAATGTTTTCCTATCTGACAGTGGCATTGATGGTTTTATTTTGGTTCAGTTGGTTGCCATTTTTGGTAAGTTACTCTGTGGTTATTTTTCCTATTTTTTTGTCATGGTGTTAGATGTTGTTTCCGTGACTACTGTTACAGCTGTAGAATATCTTATTTTGGTTTAGATGGTGGTGACAGCTAGCCAACTAGGCGTGGATATTCCATTAAAAAACCTAGATCTATTTGCTATCCGAATAGCTGTTGTAAATTCAATGTTAAACCCATTAGCTTGTGCAGCGTTATGTAAACCGTATCGTCGTGGTATATTATTTTATTTAAGAGTAATGTGTTCATACGCTGGATTCCAAAGACCTGATAGTGACATTTGGGGTAAGCTAAATATTTCAAAATTATTCTAAGGAGAGTAGTTTGTATCTCGTTTAGAGGGTGGTAATTAAGCACAGGACAAATTTAACTCACAACTCACCCCCCCCCCAACCATAAAATAAAGAATAAAAGTAATAAATAAATAACGAGGTTAAAGATTGTTAACTATATGTTATTTCCAATTGTTAGATCCATGGCGTCGGGGTACTGCATCAACTGTGCGGAGAAATACACGCAAAGCAAAAGAAAATGAAGATAGAGGCGATCAAAGAATACGATCACTCACTGATATGGGTGGCAGCTCACTTACAGACTCTATGGTTCCAACTGATTACCAAAGACACAGATTGCCCTCTGACCTTGAAACATATGAATCATATCGCCAAAAAAGAAGGGAGTCAGTGCCAGAATCTAAAAAGGAAGAAACAAAGGAAGAAAGAAGGCTATCAACTTTACCAGAAATTCATCACGAAATAGGATTGCAAGATAGCAATTTACAAATTTACAGCCAGCAACCAACAGCATCGTCTAGTAGGTCTATTGATTCAGGCATTGATGGAAGTCCTGACACACCTCATACAAAACAAGGTAAATAGTTGATAGGGTATAAGGATGAACGATTTAAAGTACAGCTTATTCTTTCAATATTTGCAACCATTATAATCATGACTTCAGGGCTTTGCGATTCGAGATTACTATTCCACTAGTGAGTTTAGTTTCATTTCAATGCCGACAATAAATGTCTTGTTCTCCTAAAAAAAGAAGTCATGAACATTATATTTTCTTTACAGAAACTGCTTGATATTGCATCAAGGTAAATAGTTGACATTTGTGGAAATATAAGATGGGAATTCTCTGTCTCAAATACTATCTAGCACAAATTTTTGTTTTACTTGTCGCAGTCAAATCGACAAATACCTTTTTTGCTATCTGGTGTGTTGATACTTTATGGCACAAATAGCCTCGCAGACGAAACACGGCCACTATTATAAAGGCTAGTGGTTAGGCCCTGGAAAAATCCACGGGAATTTTGCTATCAAATTATTTTCAGACTAGCGATTTAGCGGAATATTTCATGCATCTTTGACATTTTCAATTTCTAGCTTAAAACACAGCTATTATTAATAGAGAGATATTAGCAGCTATTTGCCAGCCTAGTACTATCTATTACTTACGAGATTATCACATTAAAGTGTTTCCATTTATTAGTCACTGCTACAAAAAACATTTGGTTCTATTAACATCATGATAAACATATCATTGCCCGTAGCTGATATTGATAAAATTTTTATTTATAAAAAACAGTCTATTATCAATTTATTTTTCACAATAGCATAGCAAAAACCAGGCTTAGTAGCTACTTATGTTCTTAAAAGATTTAAGTTCTTATTCTTTCACAATTGTCCTAATTCACTGGTCTGCTCTTGAAAGATAGCCCTCTGATACACTGACGTCTGGAAGTCTTTTTTTCCAAAATAGACGAAATAAGAATCTAAATACAGAGATACAGAAACAGTGATAATACCAGCTTTTCCAAACGTTGCGGGAGAGTAATACCATTAAATGCATTGAAACAAATGTCAGCATAGATTTACTTGGGATAAAATGATTCTGGCAGCTTCATATTATTTCTACCATATTTTATGATATTTTGCTTTTTAAATATGACAGCTAAAACATAAGTTGGTCATTAAAGTTTGTTGGGAAACAGGAAATTTGTTTTCTTAATTTCATTGGTTCCTAAAATATCGGAGCAAGCAAGTATTTTTTTAGTATAGTGTATACTGTAAAGACCTTATTCCTTTTCATGTTCTACTTATAAAGGAATCGAAGTTAATCAATAAACATTTTGTTATAGTTGAAGAAGGACCAAGTTCCAACAACAATAAGCAAGGTTGTACGAATGCTAAAGACGTTTTACCAGAAAATTTAGAAAATGAAAAAAAGAATAATCAACATCATAACAAGAATTGCATAAGAACGGAAGAAGGTTCAAATGAAGCCTCGCCTGGTCAGAGAAGAAAATTAATGCTACTTGATCGTGTACAAAAATATCTTGGTTCTAAACGTGAAACAGCAGATGTGAGAAATTCGTTGGAACTGCTTCGGTCATCCATAGCGTCGGAGAGAGATCCGCTGATTTGTCCTGAAGATATGGAAAGTCCGGTGAATAACAATGATATTTTTTCAAAAGGATTTGAACATAATAAAGAAATTAGTTTTGTTGAAAATCTGAACACTCAAAAGACTGCAGATCTTTCCGGGAAGGAGAGTGAGACAGCAGATTGTCTGAAAATAAAAACTCATATTGACGAAAGACGTGAAAGTCAATCTTGCTCTAATATACCTGATTTTGTAGATAGCTACCCATGTGGTGGAAGTGGTATGCGAGATTCTTGTGGCGAGACTAGGCCTCGGTCATACTGTGATAAAATAATCAACACAAATATTCGAAACATGTGTAGAGATTCAATTATTGATTCTACTAGAAGTTCGGTTATCGATGGAAGGAAAGGGGAATTAGGTAACAGTTAATTCGTTTTTTGCAAAACCCGAAACTAAACACTTATAAACCCGAAACTAAACACTTATAAACCCGAAACTAAACACTTATAACCCGAAACTAAACACTTATAAACCCGATACTAAACACTTATAAACCCGAAACTAAAATTAGGTAGTTTACTATTTTTTATGTGTAGTTTCCGTGTCAATACCGAGGTTTGTATATTTTATTAAAGTGGTTTTTCCTCATTAAGTATGATTTATTACTGGCTAATTTTTGCACGGATAATTTTTGAAACATAACGAAATGGGGTTATTTTAAAAAAAGAATGAATCAAATGAAATGAAAAATTTTAGTTTTATAATAAAATAAATAATAAAAATTATAGCTTCTATAATACTGGGGGAGGGGTGTCTGAAAAAAGTGACAAAATAAGTTGCTAGTGATGAATTATATTTCTGAATAAAATTTTCCTTGACGAAATTTTCACCGCTATTGTTAGTAGTAAGTTGTCACTGAAAGTTTTTAAAACTATGCGTGCATTTTTTTTTAGAATCTGAAACATACGTCACTAGACCAAGATGTTTTTCAGAAGGGGCTGGCAGTGATGCATATACGAGCAGCAATTTTAAAGGTAACGGAAACACTCGAGATCTCGATGTTTCAATCAACATGATTGACTCTATTACTAAAGAGTTGTTGGATTTCTCTGAAACAAGTTTACACCTTGTGACAACAAGTACACATGAAAATACACCAAACAAATACGAAAGAAATACAATATACTTTTAAATGTCAAATTATGTGAAAAAGTAATTTCATTTTGACATAAAAATCAAAGGAATAGTGCACATCACTAAAAAAGAAATGTTTTACAGTCACAGAAGATCTTATATACATATTCCTGTTGTTGGATTCAAAACTGTTTCAATGAGAAGAAAGGAATGGGGAAGTATGTAGTGATTGCTGTGTGTAAATCCAGTTACAACTTAACATGTTGGTCTTTACATTAAAAAGGTAGATATCAATTGAAACAGACATCACGAAGCTTAAGCATATCGTCATACCATAACAGATGGGTGATACAGTACAGTTGCTTTGCAACAGAACATCAGTGAACTACTTTAGCTAAAATTCATTTACATTATGTTATTGAAGTATATGTTATTGAAGTATACTTCATCTTCTGTTAGCAAGAAATTTTGCAAATTATCTAAAAAATGTTTTAATGCCATTATCTTGTTGCATATAAAGGCTTTTTATGCGTTTTCTAGCATTTCTTCTTATCAAAAGTACTGTAACTATTCTGGAGAATAGAAAAATATTTTGTGTGCCGTTTATATAACAATGTATTTGCACAACCTTTTCAGTTGTTATCAAACTGATGTTTTACAAGCAAAAATTAGTGCTGAAACATTATATTGGAAATTTGCGAAAGTTTGTGTTAAATTCGATCGAAAAAATTAAGGTAAAATTATACTTCTTAAATACACAGTGAGCTTTAAATGAAAGATAAATTGCTGTAAGTAATTAATTTGTTCACCAAGAATTTGCATTTTTGCAATTCTTTGTGAATTTTTTTAATTGGAACTGAGAATGTCCTCATGTTGCGTTTCAAATATTTTCTATTGAGTTTCAGTAAAGTTTCATCACTTTTCTTATTAGCATTTGAAGAAGACATTTGTTGTTTTCTTGTTATTTTTTTTTCTATAATTTTTTTGTGCATAAGTCCATGTTATGTATAGATTTATATATTTATTATTTCATCTCTAATATCACATTTGTTTTTTCTTGAATTTCTCAAAAATAGTTTCTTTTTCATTTTATATTGTTAATTTTTAACAATTTATTTCTCGACTGTCTATGAAAGTTTCAAGTTTTATATGCTTGTTGAACTCATTGCCCTCCATGCATTCTTCAATTCGAGGATAGAAAAAGAAGTATCTTTGTTCCTAGGACATTTTACCTTTTTGATGATCGTGATGGGTTAGGAGCAAAGAGTTACTGGAAAAGGTGAGAAAGGAGGGATCATGAATTTAAGACCATCCAAAGTAGCTAAGAAAGAACAGCTCTTGACCGGTTGAACCTAGATTATCTACAACCTCCACAAAATATGCTGAGACAACTCTAAAAATAAGTCAAAATAAAGGTTCTCTATCCCCTCACCCTGTATTAATGTTGCCTTACTAAAGACTCGCTAAGCACAGGCAGCTACTACCCTCAACCTTGAGTTGGGGGAAGAGGGGTGAAAATTTGCAAAAAATTCAGTTTTTCTTATAAATTTTGGGGGGATTGTAGCTTCAACGTTAAAAAGAATTGAAAAAAGAAAAACACAACAAAATGACAACACGAATTGGGTGAATACATTGCGGAAAAAACTATGTTTTGTTTAGAAAAAATGAAATTGGTTTAGCACTAAAATCCATTAACTTCTAAAAGGAATTTTGAATATTCTTTTTGAAGTCTTATGATAGATAAGTATACAATTGTAGCGTACATCCTAAACCGGAAACCTCTTTACAACATCGAAGCTCTACGAGGTCGACAGTTTTATACTCTCTATAGTGGACACTCATAAGGCACCGTTGATGTCTGCTTAAGCGAGATTTTTATACTGCTTAACGTCAAAATGCACGAAAATCCAATTTTCCCAATTTTCTGGTAAAATTCTCGAAATTAGATAATGCAAGCGTTTGAATTATTGACATTGATTCTTCCTAATAAAAAAGGCATGGTGATATGTATTGCAACAAGTCTTGCAATTTAATACTTTTCCGGTGTAGAATCTGACTCAAAAAGCAAATGGTTAGGAGTTTTCTTGAATTTTAGATTCGCTTTTTTTCATTCCCGTAAAAATGTTTGAAGTATACCAATCCTTGGTTTTGCGGAAAACGCTATGTTTAATAGGCTGCGACAGGGCGGGGTGTACCACTTTTTTAACCGTACTGATCACCTAGAAAAGTAAAAGTAAGTTGTTTCTTGGAGTTTAGGAACAGTCAAATTTGGGTGTCTCAGGGTTTTTTCTTTGTCCCTCCACACTGCCAGGCTGTCAGGTTAACTACAGCTAACCGGCTTAAATTATACCTACCTTGCGTTAGCAGCTAGCTAGCTACACTTGCTTACTTTTAAAATAAAGTGGTAGCAACTATTGGGCACAATACGTTTTAAGGATACAGTAGACGTCCGTTAATTCGAATGCCGCTTAATTCGAACTTTCCGTTATTTCGAACAAATTTCCAAGTCCCTTGAGTTTGGTTTAATAAAGTCTTATATTTTGAGCTGCTTAATTCGAACTCCGCAATTCGAATATTTCGCTAACTCGAACAATTTTTTAGTCCCAAAGCTGCATTATGCTCGTTAATTCGAAATTTTGTGTATCGATAAATGAAATCTTAAGGGAAAATAAAAAAAATGTATTCATTTTTATTCATTCTTTTTTTGCATCAATGGTGGAAAAATTTCTTTTAATTTATCAATTAATTAATTGCGTGTTCGAATTAACGGACGTCTACTGTAAAAATAAAAACTAGCAATATGATGTCAACAATAACATTTCTTTCTTGTTTGACACATTTGACATTTGATTTTTAGCTAGCCTAACCATATAACGGATACCAACAGTTTTCAGTCATTAATAAACTTGAATTTCGTGTCTAGTGGATAGGATACATTCCATAAACCATTAAAGAATACCCTTCTTTAATTTTAGTGTTATAATGGTAAAGCCACAAGTTAAATCTTCTGCTAATGTTGTTGTCTTCTTTTTGTTGCGACACTATTATGAAAAATGTGCCCAGACTGCGCTGTATAAAAGTCGGTAAGTGCGTCTAGTGCGTAAAGTAGCCACAATCTTGGTTAAAACATATTGCTAAATATGCTACAAAATATGCTAATTACGAAGTTCGCAACCCCATGGAATTTCGTAGGTTATTTCCATATCAGATACATGCATTTAAACATGTCACAGTTTACTTTGTTAATGATCAGAGTGGACTGAGGATATTTGATTTGATCCAAACTTTTAAAATGTGCTAATTGTTGCTGACGTCAGACTGGGCATTTTACACTAATTTCGGGTCCTTCGGCGATCGCGGATTTTTTTGGTATGCAAGTGTGCTAGAGAATGTGTCTGGCAAATTTTAAATGCTGTATCTCTTACCTACGTGTGTGTAAAGTAAAGACTTTGCACCCTGTCTGGAAAAAACTGCCTTTGTCTCAATATTTTTGTCCAATATTGTAATCCTACAGCAAATGTTCTTTCTTATGTTTTACAATTAAGCATTGGAAAGCAGCTTACATAAAATGAACGAAAACAAAATTTTAGCTAGGGACGAGAAGCACTGCACGAATACAAAATATTGAATACAACGGCATAAAAAGCTACCACACAGGAGAAAACAACTAAATCAATGCACTCCTCCGTAACGAGCAAATGAAACCATAATTAGAGGAAGTATCATATTACACCTCTCCATCTTTTTAGGTTACGCACATTACGCGGTCCCTTCAAGTGTATCCACTTTTTGCGGAAAATACGATGAGACATGAATATCTTGTAAGTTGATTTGTCGAAGGGTTAGTCAACTGTGTCTTTCACGACTCAAACTTTCTTTAATTCTTCTTGAAAATCTTCAACAGCTCTCTTAACTTATTTCGTATGGGGATTGATATAGATAGCTTTTTTGTTTTTGTTTTCTGCCCAATTTCTCGAAAACTAAAATTACTAAGTATTAATTATTTTAGAAACTGATTTTTATTTACATGTACGTTTTTAACTTCTGCATCATCTATTATTTTTTTAGGCTTCAGCTGGAATTAAAACGTACTTACAAAAAAACAAAACGTGTCTGTAAAATAACTCTGTTTATCGTTATTATTATATCGGAAGTCGAGCTAGTTCTTAAATTTGCATGTTTGCGCTGCCCTAATGAAACGAAAGAAAACTTAAATAAATAGTTAAACCAAAAAAGCAAACAAGTTTTAAAGAAAATATATTTCGATGATATATTTTTATAAAATGGACTCATTAGTTGCAAGAAAGAATCTGTACTAGTATTATTAGCAACCTGTTGTCGCAGATACAAATAAACAGTCTGAAAGAGTTCACGATATGCGACACAAGTTTTAAACTTCGTGTGTCACTGATGTTGCAGTAAAAAATATCGGAATGAATGAAACGTGCGTGAAAATATTCAAGAAAAATTTCTCCGTCACTCTAAATGTTCTTCTCCTTTTGATTGTTTATGTTTGTGCGATTGTGTTTATATTGTTTTCTAATATCCTGATGATTATTGGCACCATCAAGTTAAACAAACATCTTTCATTATCGAAGAAGTTATTTTTATGTCAGTCTTTTTCCGATTTAGTCACTGGCATTTTAACAGTCCCGATTCAAATCGGAATGGTTATCAATGGATCAAAGAGCAATTGCACTTTAGTATCCATCCAAGCATTTTTTAATGCATTTTCACCTAGCTTGTCAATGATGTTATTAATGGTAATATCTCTATTTCGTTACGCACTGATAACAAAGAATTCCAAAGCAATGAAATTAACATCACCGTCAGCAGTGAAATTTATTCTAATTATCCAAGTGTTGTTTTCGTTGTGTTACGCATGCTGGTATTGCTATATTTCACGCTTGACTCGCCAATTACATCACGTAATTTTCTTGATATTTTCATCCGCTTATGTGATTTGTATCGTTACTGGCATGATTGTTATAAATTTGCGATTGTTATTTCACATCAACAAAACAAGCAAGAACAGTGCGTTACGTAAAAATTCAAACATCATTCAATACCATACAAAAGCCACTAAAACCATACTTATTATAACAGTCGTGGCTATACTATGTTATTTGCCACTTATTATTTTATTTCCATTTGTTGGATTTCTAATTGTCACTAATGATCCTCGTAGCCATTATTATAACTATATGCTTCCTTGGGCGCATGCACCCATTGTGTATAATTCTGGCATCAATTCTATCGTATATATATCCCGGAATGGTGGCGTATTAAAATATATGAAAATGTTTTTCACAAAAACTGTTGCCCAAGACAATTTTTCAAATGATAGGAATTCCTGTGGCCGATTGAGTTGTCCTGATAAATAAAATGTTCTACATCAATTCTACATACTCAACAAGTAACAACAATGCAAAAATGATAGACGATAAATTAACTTTACGTAGGTAAAGAAGCATTTACATGAACCCTTTAGTTGCTGCTTATTTTACCAAATCTAAATTTCTACTAAACAGCCTAAAAGCGACTATTGTGCATTAAAGTCTTCTTTTTTCTGTAGGAATTTCAACAGGACCACTTTCATAGTGTGTTTTTAGATCACAAGTCCATGTAAATCAATCCATGTAAATACCTATTGATATTAAACTCAGCAATAGTTAGTCGATGTTATTTTTGGTAAAAAAGTCACTGCGTTTGTTATTCGCTCTTGCTAATGTTAATGTCATGCAATATAATGTGGTTACAAAAAAATTAACGGATTAAGAACTGATAATATTTTTGTTTTTTTAGTATTGGGTGTGCACTGTAAAATTGAGATAAATATTTAACTGGGTTATTTTCTTGGTTACACGTTGTGAGTAGAATGCAACTTTTTGGATGTTTGCGTTGCCAAAAGGGAATCCGGTGCAACGTCAAACATGCTATCACGACTTCTCTTACTTAAAGCTCAAGTAATGTGAATTTTTTCAGGGTGCATCGCCTGCATATGGACGTGCATTACGGAGAGCAAATCAGGCAAAAATATAATTTTCTACACAGAATAACTCAAAGTTAAAACTTTAAAGGCAAATGTAAGTCACTTAAAACATCGGCCATACTAAACGCCTACAAGTTGAGATATCCTTGTCGGCGTAGTGAGACAGTGAACCAAGAAAAACGCAGTTAAAATATTTTAAATTTTAAAATATTTAAAGTGGACAGGAAAGATAAGATATCACTATTTTTGCACTTCTATATTACGTGTGTGCAACACGATCACCTAAAAATGTAATGATAATGATTGAATTGTATTGCGTAAAAGTAAAATGATATTTGATCATTTAAATTTTTAACCGCGTAGAGTGATGACACAACAAAATAACAATAATGGTAGCGTAGTTGTTGTAGCTAGCTAGCTAAACTTCAATGGATTCTGCGGCTGTAGAGGCTATTAATTTTAATCTTTTTAAACCAAAACCCAAACCTAGTCAATATATGTGGAATTTTACACTACTGCGACGTTATAAGAAGAGAACGTAAGGCTCTGCTAGTGGAACTAGTGGAGAAAAAAACAACAAGATTCGGCAAGAAAAATTAGTAAAAGAAGTACAATCATTAAAAATCAAATCTATATCTATAGTCTCATCTAAAGGTAAGTTTGTAAGAATCATAGACAATGAACTCGTTAGATGTTAAGGACAATAATAAAGGAACAAAAAAATTAGCTAGTTTGTGCACCCGGAACATTGTCAATACGTTGTTTTTCTTATTTTTCTCAATGTTCAAAATATCCATCAAGTTTCCATTAATTACATTTTCTATTATTTTATTCTCTTCAAAAAACTTATATTAATGTCTACTCTTCGCCTAAACGATAACCAGTTTCTTCAACTTGTAATGTTTTCCCATTTTTAAACTTGGCGTGTCCGGTCAACTAAAAAATGAGCACTTTCACGACCCTTTAAAGTTTTGCGATTTTTGAAACCAGGAATTTGTCTATTAATTATGGTAAAATGTATCTAAACTTCCATACTTTTTGCGTTTTGCAGAACTTAGCATATTTGCACAATAGTTTCTTTGTCTTGTTAATTTCATACAACTTTCGGGAAAAAAATAATGGCAAAATTTATTAATTACACGTTTCGATTGCATCAACAATCATTATCAGAATGAGTGTTTACAATTCAAGGTTATATCATATGAAGGTATAAAAGAAGAGGAGATACATCCTCTTTAGAGCTATTGAAATCATGCGTGATGCAAAACAGAAATGAAACAAAAGAATTATTTAGCAAATCAAAACATTCATAATAGCTCTTGGCCCCGTTTTTTACTGAAATTTTGCTTAAAAAGATGTCAGAAATAAAAGCCTATAACCTGTGCAAACATCAATGGATCGACTTGAAATTTTCAGAGACGTTTTCTTCAACATTAATTGTGCCATGGCTGTAACAGCTTTACAACGGCGCATGTATTTCTTATGTTTTAAGTCAGTTTTTACAGCATTTTATTTTTTTTTATATTTTCCAATTTCTCTCAAGATTAAGATTGTGCTTTTTTTAATGTTACATATCCTTTAAAGATGATTGGCTTATAAGATTCAAAAGCCACCTAGACCTTAGCCCTTAGGAAATATGTATTTAATAAATGGCTTTTCAAAAACATAAACAAACTCAAGTGTTCTGCAAATCTGTGTATATCCAGTAAACTTTCCATCTCGCATAGCTTCAAAGGACACTGCTTTCGAAAGAAATTTGAATAGAATTTAAATTGCCGATTCGTGAGTTGTATTCCAATTCTCAAAGGTAAAAAATTAAGTGAATAAGTGTAAAAAATACTTGTAACACAGTTTTAATCCTTGCATAATCGCATGAATCAAAGCGTATGAAATCATTGCGTGGATGAAACGGGGAAACAAACGTTCGCTGGATATGAAGACCTTTAAGCATTCATTGAAGGTCTTTTTTATCAAGGAGTTGTTTTAGCAGCAGCATCTTCATAAGCTTTATCCATGGTTCTGACCAGAGAATAATCCCAGATAATAACTACCATCGACTAATTCAATAATTTTCTCCCGCTCCTTCTTTATGTTATTTTTTTTGGATGGCAAGGAACATTTCCGACTTCGCTTTCGATCTAGGGTGGAAACATCAAAGACGCCTTTTCGCTTATGCAAATAATCAGCTAGCTCTGGTGACAAAAATTAATTGTCGTAGAAAAGAAAATATTTGTTTTTTTTCAAGACTGCCAGCTAGCCGCATCACAACAAAATCACTTTCTCAACATTTTGGCGACACTATTGCGTTATATGGAGGTCTTTTGCATACACGCGGTCTATCTACTTCAAAGTCAAAAATATAGTCCAGCATGTGAGATCACAGCTGAGAGTAAGACATATACCCACCCAGAGTACCTCCTGTCCTAAACAACCACCGTTCCAGGGAAAACTACAGTTGCAGTATATGCAGCGCTTACTGACCAGGCTTGGACACAGACGAAACGTACACGGACAAATGTACACGAATAAATATACGGAGGATTACAGACACGGATTTACTACTGAACAACGTAGCCTATTGCAAAGCGCCCATACATAGAAACACATGAATATACACAGCAAAATCAAACGCCTATACATCTACAAATACAAATAACAAATCGATGAAAAAATAACAAATAAACACAACGTTAACGCGACCGCCAAATATCCGTAAAACTGTATACGTAACTTTGAATTCAAATTTAAAAATTTTCAATTAAACAAACTTCAACATTAGCCTCTAAAAAAAGAGCTTCTTTTCTTGCTAATTTTAACATTCGCAGTACACACTTTCAAAAGCGACAATTCAGTTATGACTACAACAATTAACAATCGTCAAAAAAGGACAGTCTATTTATGCAGTTGTAACTATGCCCGAGGGAAACCAGAAGCGTGCATGCCCATACACGCGCGCGAAGAAAAACCTGACATGCATACGCAACACCTGACTCTCCTCAAGAAGCGTTAACATAAAAATTCTTGAAAAAGTTACCAATCGAATTAAAATATTGTGATTTAAGAAACCTACTATTATGTTGGTAAAAATGAGCAATGATGTAACAATAATGGCGGAATATTGTACAATCTAAACACCTACTGCTCGAAAATGACGTTTGTATTGCTAGACCAGTATCAAATAAGTTATTACGACACCGAGTTAGACAAATAATACAAAAAAAATCGTTATGAAACTCCTGGGAACAGTGATATTGCGATTTTTATACTATAACAACATGAGAACGTAGCTAAGCTAACTGCAATCGCTGTGGAAGATTTACTGAAGTAACCTACTGCGATAGCGACTTCATCCTTATGAAATAAGATGTGTCAGAAACGATACCACTACCACGTAGTACGAATCAAATAAAATGGATATTATTCTATTTGTAATGAAATAACATGTTATACACAATACATATTATACCTTGAATTATATAACACGACTGTCAATACAAGTTTTGTTATTTCATCCTCTTATATCCACTCCTTATGTTTTTGCTCGGATTTTTGGTTTAAGAATCGGTCCGATATTTTTGACACATAATCTTGGGCTATTTTAACTTCAGGTCGCCTGACCCTTTCTTGCACATTTGGTTCTGCACCAGACTCTACTCGTATAAGCCATTAAATGTCAAAAAAGAACCTGCTCTTTTTGTCTGTTCTGAAATAAAAAATGATCGACCATATCGAGCTTATGACAGTTCCACTTTACTTTGTGTAGAGGTTTTAGCAATATTGCTTTTGCACTTCCAGTTCATCATTCATTCAGGTTCATCATTCGTTAACGAAGTTGTAAGAGGCGGAAAAAATTATTATTTGCGTTTTGAGAGAAATCAAACTGCCAACTCCCTAGGTAAGAAATTAAAAAAACAAAAACATATAAAAGTAAATTATTACAGAAAAAAAGTCAATAATACATGTTGATGTAAAAAAGAATTAGATCAAAATTAATGTTTTATAAAAAGAGTTTCTGCTTTAAATAGGTTTGTGGGTATTGTTTTCACGCATTGTTTGTCTACTTTCCCCTTTGCTCATCACATCCATACCATCATGCTTGCCATAAAAACCAGAAGAATGATGCAGGACGAAACATGATGAACAACCTGATTGTTTTTTGTGCGTCTTTTTTTATAATTTTTACGCATCCTAAAAGCAAGTAAGAAAATATATTAACCAGTTAAACAGATCGTAATAAACTAAACGCATGGAACCACGTGGATTAAGTATTGGACAGTTATTAGGCTATAATCTATTCTGGGTCTTAGATACTCATTAGGACCCAGCGCAAGGCAGTGTAATGCTAGGTTAACGTATTTATTCATTCCCAGGGAATTTGTCCAATAAAAAAAATGAAGAAAACAAGCTAAAAAAATAAAACAAAAACATAAAAATATGCAGGAATAAAAACATACTTTTATCTTTCTGAACGAAAATGGTTTCTGCTCCTGTTATCGGGTCTCGTTGAGGTGAGAAAATGATATAACAGTTATCTGAAGATTTGTGATGACAGTGTTCCTCGGTTACATTAACAAGAACTATGTTTAAGCTGCATTTGAGATTGCCGCAAGTATCCTTATCTGGTTCATTGAATGCTTGACATCTCACACAATCGCTTAACATGTTGCATTTTTCAGGACAGCTCTAAGAAACAAATTATTTAACCATGGTGTGTAAAATTTTGTTTTAAGTAAAAATAAGATAAGATGAAGTTTGCTCAAGCAATAAACATACTACGCATTCTTCACAAAACTTTCCGCGATAACCTGTGTTGCAATCGCACTGGTCACAGTTGCAAACGCCATTTCCGCTGCATGAAGTCTAAAATGATAAATATATTCTAACCTTGCTATGATTGTTAATTTTAAATAATTTTTTGAAAATTTGACTTTGTATAAAACAAATTAAAAATAAATACGTTTGGTGAACTGGCATGTAAACAATTCTTCTTTCCAACTGAGCAATCCACTTTTCCACAATTACTTCCAAGAAATCCAGTTTCACATCTACATTGTCCGCAATCACACACTCCTCTGTCCTTGCCTACACAAAAAAGTTTAACTTAAAATGTACCACTGCTAGTTTGACAACAGGTAAGAAATTATAAAGAACATAAAAAAAATAACGAGCGTGGTTCTTTGCAACAAAAGTGGGCATCAACTTAACCTTACCTCCACAAACTTTTCCTTCGTGTCTATCACAGCCAAAATTATTACATTGACAAAATTTCCCTGTGATTTTCTCCGTGGGATTCTAAACGTGTTAGAAAATAAAATAAATGGAAAATATGTAGAGGCTTCAATTTTCTTTCCAAAAAAGTGAAGAAGACATTTACCGATCTTGAAATGCACTCGCACATTCCATTAACACATGTCCCCAAGCCACTGCAATCTACTGAGTCTCCCGGCCGTCTACACGAGCTCTCAGCATTTCCTTTGAAAAACACAAGTCTGATATTTTTTTTAAACAATGATTATAATTTGACTCTTTTGCTCTGTCAAAGTTATTTCTTAACCCGATTTTATATATACATATTTTAAATCTTAAAGGAAAGGTAAACTTATCACCTACCTACTACCATGATGGTGCAAATAATTACAAGACTTGCTTTTAACATGTTGAAGTTGACAGTCTAGAAAATTATAGTAATGAAAATTTTAACAACACTTTAAACAAATAACTAAATATATAAATCTTTGTAACCCAAAAAGTTTGTGCTACAATTTATGTGACTGATTGTAAATTTTGCCCGTATCCTGCTCACATTTACTATACTATAAAAACAAGCAATTAAGTAAATTCCTTTAAAAAACCATTTACAAACGTGTGTTCCTAATGAGGAACTTTAACGATCATCGTCTTATTTTCGCTGATGCAGTATTAAAAAACTTCCCTTTCGTATTATTATGACGTCACCAACCATATATTTGTAACTGTTATAAATTTGTAACTGTTGTAAAGTTGCAAAAATTAATTAGGTGACACAGTCATCGTGTTTACCCTCAAAACAATTTGACGTATCGTCACAATATTTCATGTTATTTTTGTTATTAAAAAAAGAAACAATCATGCCAAGTCTAATAATAACAACGACGGCTGGAACGGAAAGCACAATAGCGACAAGAAAAAAAAATTAATTAGTTGCAAAAAAATAAAAAATAAGCAATTTATTAAATAAACTTTCACACAACTGGAATATAAAATTACACATCCGAAACAAAACAATCTGAAAGAAACCAGTTGTTAAAACCTTTTTAAATTTTCTTTAAAAATCCAATTTAAATGCCTCAAGCGGTTTCAAGTATCTCAGTAAATAATACATATACTGCCAGTTACCGGTTTGTTGGTAAAATCAATTTTGTCTACCAAACAGGCGATGCTATCTCGTCTTAAAAGGTTCCATTTCATATCTGTGGAATTTGAAGAACGATCTTTATTGCGCCCCGCCGATGGAATTCTACATTTAGTGGACCGCGGGTATATAGTGTTTGTTTTATGTATGGGAGAAGTTTTTTCTTACTCTCAACTTCGCAGGGGACTTCGGCTCGAACATCCAACCTAGGTTTGATATAACACAACCTGTGTGTTTGGTACCATCAAGACAAAAAAAACAAACACTGATCGAGCAAAACTTATCTTGTCTCGGTTTCCTTGTTGTCTCTGAAGATTTGACTGCTATAAAAAATGTTAGTCGAGATTCTTTTGTTATGTTAATTTAAAGCTTTGTAATATTATCTCGTTTAATGTGCTTAAATGTCGCTGCAGCTCACGTGAATTTATCTTCAAGAAAAGGTTTGTTTTTGTTTGTCCACGTTGTTGCCAAACTTGTTAACAGTAAGTAAGATTACTTGTATCTTATATTAAATTAAACTCAGAACGGTTTATGGAGTTGATCCAAAGGCGCAATTTATAAATGCATCACAATTTAAAGTCAATCAAGAACAGAACATTCCGTGTATGGCCATGACTAAAGCTTGCATTTTGTTTGTCTTCCCTTCCCGATTGTCTGGCTTGTCGTAATAACTTTACTGATGTAGCTAGGGAGCTAAATACTTATTTTTAAATTGTTGCATTTTATTAGGTAATAGTCGTAAAACTACCTTTTAGTTGTACTACAGCTATCAAGTTAGAACTGCACAAAATAGTGCTTTCATTAGAGTCCCTTTTTTTCGGAAGTCGGCAGCAACAAAAAACTTTTATCCTGCTTTGCGTAATTTTATGAACCACATGCACCGTAAAAAAGATTGGGCGTTTTGGGTGAGTAAAATAACTTCTAAAAGAACCTTTGTGAGGCTGCTATCAAGTATTCTTGCGGTTGGAATGTTCTCATGGTGAAACCTTTAAAGTAGCAACCTTAATTAAACAGAATTTACAAGTAAAACGGCGTTAAAATGTCGCAAAATGGCAAAAATTAAGCAGTATCTAAAACATATTAAAGATTTGACTAAAAAAAAGAATTCCTTGAAAAAATCTAGTATTTTATTTATGAATGTTTCACCGCAAAAACATTATGATTACGCATTTGTACCCCATTTCATAATGGCTGCTTAACATGAATACTTGCCCGTAATGATTCAACGAGTATTATGAATCGGACCGCAAGAATATATATAAAAAGATATTTGTTGAATTGTGAAAAAATATTGTTGTTCATTGCACGAAACAGTCAAGTTGAATTGATAAATTAACCAATAACATAACATAGTTAGCCGTTGCAGTACAACTAGAGCTACCCACAGTAGGTTACAGGTTTCTTTGTTTTCTTCACTTTTTCATGTTTTTTCTTGAAATTATAATATGATGTTGTTGATTTATCAAATCTGACAAATTTATTAATTGAGTGTCTACCCTTTTTTGTATCAGCTTGTTGAATTCAATTCGAAAACAATGACCAATCAATTTCCTCGATAATAAACAATCAAATTTGTATAATTCAATAAATCGATTTCGACAAAATAAGTCCTGTATTGTCCACAGGTTTGAAAATCATGGATCACTTGCTTAATATTTTACTTGTTTAACAATGATATCAAAACCAGCTTGACTAAATCTATATACATTTATTTATATAGCATACCTTTTGTGCATCGCATGGCATTGATTTGTATCTTTTTAATAAATTCTAACTTTAAATCAGAGAAGTAGACAATAATTAAACAACCTAGTATTAATTCAGTTCTGGCAAAATTATATTCTTCTTTCTCAATTTTAAATATACTTTCTTTTTCAGATCACCTGTTATCAAACCATGCAACATCAGCATTTTCGAAAAATCTTCAACGAGAGAAATTTTGAAGGATTTTATTGGTAACCTAACGGTGTAATAATTCATTGAAATTGAAATGTTCAGAAGTTATTATATATATTCGTGAAGTTCATACATAGCAATCCTGTATCCTAGAATTTTCAGAATTTTTCAGATCAAGATCAGTTATAAAAATATCCAGTTAAAGTTTTAACTATTGTTTTAGAATATATACTATATATATGTAAGAAAAAAATTATTTTTTATTTCTCAAGTTGTATTTTACGTTAATTACAATAATAATTAAGAATTAGGATACTTATGATGTGTGTATATACCCCATTGTTCTCCATTTTTAAAGTCTACTTTAAATTTCAGAATCTTTCGGGCTAATAACGGAAATCTTCAAGTCGCAGGGCTTTTTATTTAAAATTCTTCCCCTGGGCAATAAGCTTATTCACAAGCCTCTATGCAATTCCGTACTGCATTTCTCTATCATATTTGTTATCGCGCTGAACTAAAATTTTTGGCGGAAAATGTTTTAGCAGAATAGCTTTTGGACACAATTTTTTAATTCAGCACAAGAATTTTTGGAGATTTATTAAGTCAAAAATGTATGCGTAAGTCTTTTGAACGGATTTTAACCAAAATTCAAAAGCAATAATTACGTGAAATTACACAACAAGAAGGCTAGAGTCGTTGAAAGTGTACATATATGTAACCAAGATCTAAGAAAGGGTCTTCAGGATCCAACTTTATAGATAGAGCCTTAGCCAAATGCGAAAATAATGAAAATAATAAGTTCTAACGCTGCAGTTTTTATTGATTTCAAACATTCACCATTTTCAATTTTAATGTTAAATTTGAATGTTTTAAATCGTTATTAGCAATTCGGGGCGCATTAGTGGTAACTATGGCTAGTAATAATCATAAAGTCTCGTGGTGGTTGCAAAACTCATGTGCTGTAATTAAACCAATTAAAAGACTGCTATTCTTTGAGTTTGTTTCATTTCCTTGCAAGTACGCGTTTTCTTTGCTCGACTCGAATCTATCAAAATAAAGACCGCAGTGTGCGCAAAACACAATTTTGGGAGCATCTCGAGGGTCAAAAGTAATTAAAGTACCCTTTGGAAACTTTGTTGTTCGCTTTTGTAAAAGACTTCCATTACATCCAATATTTTAAAATAGCGATAAGGATTCCATTTGCAGGGTACACCATTGGTAAAAGGGGCGGTAGGAATCTATCTTTTATTATCTTGAAGTAGGGTGTTTCAAATGAAGAATAACAGGCCTCATCGGTGTATTTGACGATTTGTAAAACATATTGAGACTAACGGATATGATTCGCTTTCCATTCTTCAGATTTTGTCATGGTGACTCCTGCCGCCTTTTTTATCGGGGAAAGCGGCGGCGAAATACAATGATGCCGGAATGTGGGACACAAATGGTGAAATGCAATCGGACAGGTACCGTTTTGGAAAGCCAAGAAAATGTATTTTTTGAGACTGTTTTCAGTTCTTCAGGGTGCGTCCCACAAAAACTGCCTAAACAACCTAAATTCGAATAAAACACACAGGTACGATGGCGTTTAATGTTAAAGTTCTATACCATTTCACACATGTCCCTCCACCAATTATTTTATCGCGGAGAGGGGCGTCGAACGATAATATTTGAAGATCAGTCTTAAATTCATGTTGATACGAATATTTTTTTGTTAGACAGAGGAGAAAATATAGTTTCCGAAAAAGCGATAATTTCTTTAGCGCGCGGTAACCCTATTCATACTGGCAGTGTGCCAATGTGCACGAAACAAATCTATGTTGTCGCCAATTCTATAATTTTCACTGCGCTCAGTAAAAATTACGGAATTGGTTTTATATGCCCTTTATAATTATTATACTAGCGCCTAACCAACAGGGCATCAAGGCGTTGCAAGGGTACTAAAGATAACAGGAATTTTTTAAGTATTATAACACTCATAATAAGATTCACAAGATTGTTAATTATACACTTATGAAAATTGAAAATATTACCGCTAAATTTCCAAATGTCTTCGACAATAAGTCGTACCCATTTACAAAACCAACCGTTCCACGTGAACTTAGTGAATTTGTAGGATTGCTTTTATATAGAGTGCTTTAAAAGCTATATAAATTTATTATTGATACACTGTTTACCAACGAGTGTGGCGAATATGTGATGCAAATTGTCACATAACTGTTTAACATTTCCTTCCGCCATACCTTTAATTCGACGACCAAACTACTTAAGGCGACACATGGAAGAAATATCGTTTTGCTGTTAACCATCACTGCATGCAATGTCTTTCACCGGGAAATTGTCTTTCGTTAAACGACACTGTACGATATGTGGACACAGATAGGGGTTAAATAGTACTACCCAAACGTGTCAGGTACATATGGAATACTCTTTAAGTTAATAAACGGAAATCGTAACCCATACAGCTTTGTTGCTGAACCATATCGTGAAAGAGCAGTTGAGGAAGGTGGTGAATATTACGTACAAGGTACAGAAGAAATTGTGAAATATTTGATTGAAAGATTAGAAAGCATGACACAACTTGCAGGATGAAATATCTGCTTTGATTGTTTATACAAGTCAATGTCGTTATCACTTTGGTTGTACGGCAAACACACCACATATATCGCAAAGATGCAAACAAACAATTCCGCTAGCAATAAAAGACATGCAGGATTGACAACAACTATTTTTTTGACAAACAAGATGGACATTTATGCATTTCTTCGTACGCAGTAAAGACAACATAGAAAAATCATTAAAATATCAATATCATAGAAACATTTCCATGCAGTTCCTATCTTTAACCCTATTCGGTCCGGGGTTTTTCGAACATATTATGACCCGGGGGGATTCCCCCGGTCATAATCGTCCAAATTAAATCCACACTTATAGTACGTCACAAAAGAAACAAAATGGTAGCAATAAATTTTTGCTTGCGTCAGCACATTTTCTGTGACGTCATCAAAAGCTTGAAATTTGTTCAAAATGCCACTATCTGCTTAAAATTCTATTACTTTAGTTCTACAGCGAATTTTTAAATTCTGCTTGAAGTTTATGAAAGCTAAATTAAAGTTATTTAACATATTTTCCGGTTTTAACATAAATCGTAAAATGAAAAATTGCCAAATATTGCCTGAAAATCCGGTTTTTTCCGATTTTCGGGTTTAATCCGAAAAAATCGGGAAATCCGATTAATCATGTGACCAAAACATGCCAAAAGATTCTTTTTGACGACGAAAGTTGTGTTGTAAGTTTCAAGTTCCATACATAATCCTAACAAGAGTTATTATATTTTCCCCATTATAAGGGTTTCATAGAGATTTTTAGTTGTTTCGAGTGATGCCAATATCAAAGCCAATATCAAACCTAAACATTTTGTATGCAGGTGTCTAATAGATATATTGAACTCAGTAAGTATTGTTGCCATGCAATATAGCATTAAAGGGTTATTAAAAAAAACTGGGAGGGGGGCGGAATCCGCCTCCCCCCTCCCCCGGACCGAATAGGGTTAATGAAAAGCGTCATTTGTGTCTTTTTAGATTCTGCCAGGGAAGCTTACTCGGAAAGAAAAGTTACCATCTTCTTAGTTAGTTAGTATTTTATTTACATATATATCACAACTAAATGTGGTTTATCTTTGTAATACAAACAACCTTTTCTTTTATGTCATACTTCACAAGCCACCATTTAGGTAAACTATTTGTTTTTATTTTCATTATTTATGTCAAACAGTTACATTAGTTACTGCAATATTTTGCTCCATAAATCTCTGTTCTATTATGTAGGTACATGTAATACTCTATACAACGTTTACATACTTTTGGACCAAACTTATTTTGATCGGTACTATTTTATTTAAACAGATTCCTCGCCAAAATTCTTTCAAAAAATCCCAATTTTTGCATTTCGTTCCTTTTTACCCAGAACCCGTGTGACCGCTGGGAAAAGTTTATTTACAGAATTTTTTTTTGTGGTAAATTAATGTTGAAATTTTATCCGGTCAGATTTTCAGAGCTATGGAACTAATCAAATAATTTTCAAGGACCCCGTGCCCTATGTGCACACTGCTTGTTTTAAGCGGCCTCAAAAGAAACGGTATGATTAGAATTAAATACGAATATTATAATGAATAATAGCTGACAGCTGTGATACATAGGTGGGCCTTCTTTACAAGATGACTTAGAAAGATATTTAGCGTTACTTTCATAAGATTTTGAGTGATGACATGTTTAAAGTTTTATTCAAATAAATTATACTTCGTCGATTTGAAAGTTTGTTATGATTTTAAATTATCCTGATGGTTGGTGTAAATTCTTGCGAAATCACAATACGTTTAAAAAACAATTTCGTACCGGAATTAACCGTGATAAACAATTGAACGAATAATGTTTTCTTCCTAGATCTTTGATGTTGCATTTTATGTACAGAATCAAATAGGAAGACAGTATTAGTACAAACATTCAAAAATGTGTTTTATACTATTTGGCTGTTCAATAGCAAATATACATCTATTATACGCTACGCTGAAGAAACTGATCAAAATAAGGATATAATACCTTGAATACAACTTAAATATCATCAACAAACAAGCTTGTGTTAAGAAAAAGGAATAATATAAAACAAAAAAAAGAAAAAATATATTACTGTTCTTAAACTAAATTTTTCGTTGAACTTGCAAAAAAACTAAAATATTTGTGACGACTACAAGAAAAAGTACAACAAATTAGGAGTTAATTTTTAAGCTACTTTGATCATTACAGGGCGTTAAAGAGCGGTGGCTTGGTTAGTGTCTCACAACGCCCCGCAAAACCCAAACGCTTTTATTTTTACACCAGACAAAAAAGTCTATTTGAAGAAAATAATATTTGTTTATTATGCAATTATTTATGAATGATCGTGGCCTCGGGTTTTAGGTTGCTTAAAATTGAGCCTTGGGTTTAAATGGCATTTTAAAGTGATACTTATCCAGTCATTCTTTTACTTTCATTATGTCACAAGTTTACTGTCATATGATCTTCACACGAGAATCTATGTTTCTCTTCACAGTCTCCATTGCAGAGACTTTTAAAATACTTTCGTAATGAAGTAAATGTACACTGAGTGTATAGTGATGAAGAGATTTTTGCATCGTCATTCCAAACTTTACTATAAAACAAAAATTCTTACTTTGTCATCCCTTTTTTAATTAACCAACAGACTTGTTTATATCAGGTATGAAGATTATTTTGTCTCTTGTACTACATGTTTTTCATGCAGGAGATGGACCCGCTTTGAGATTAAGACTTTTATATACACAGATCAAAGAACTTATGTAGGCTGTCGTACTTTGAATTGGCATCTGGCGAGTTATAAAAAAAGTTTTAGAGTGAGTTGAGCAACGAATATAGGCCACAAATATTTTTGAAATACATGCATGGAAGTTAAGAAACTTCCTGGCTTAGTATGCTTTAACAATCACAAGCTGCTTTCCGCTAAAGCGCTTTTTGCCGCAGTTTCCAGTTACGACAGCGCTCAATATGCCTAATTTTCAAACATTAAAAATGAAAGCGTTTGCGGAATTTTTATTAAGTCTGCAAACACTTGGCCTTATCTTGAAGTCTTTAAATGTTTGGAAATGTTGAAAAAAATTCTATTAATTTATGTCCGTGTGTATTAAGACGTAATTTTCAGCCAAGTAGATTTCAACGATAATTTTGTAGCTGGCTTGTTTCATTTAACAAACACAAACACTTTTTATTACTTTGACATAAACCTTGTTATATGACTTCTTCATTTAAAAGATTGGAGCATTAACAAAATATTTTTTAGATCAAACAAATTCTTAAACTTTATTAAAAGGCAGACGTTTTCAACTGTTTCAACTATTTGTTTATTGTTTGCATTGTTTTAGGTTTAATTTAAAGATGACTGCTAAATATTCCTTGTTGTACTTTGACCTTCGCGCACGCGGCGAAGCGATTCGAATGTTATTCAAACATGCTGGAGTTGATTTTGAAGATAAAAAAATCACATTTGCAGAGTTCCCAGAGGTC
Organism: Hydractinia symbiolongicarpus; assembly: GCF_029227915.1. Classification (NCBI taxonomy): domain Eukaryota; kingdom Metazoa; phylum Cnidaria; class Hydrozoa; order Anthoathecata; family Hydractiniidae; genus Hydractinia; species Hydractinia symbiolongicarpus. The sequence continues at coordinate 10,731,588 of NC_079886.1, forward strand.
AAAGCAGACGGTACCGACTCTTTTCTCGTTTCTTTGTTTTGTTTTATTTTCTTCTATCTTGTTTTATTTTGTTTGTTTATTTTTGGTGTTTTGTCCTAACTTGCCCTGTCTTGTTTTATCCAGTTCCGTGTGACCTTATTAATATTGTTTTTATTATCTTTTTTCTGAGCCATAAAATGCATTATGTCCCGGTTCGTATTTAATTTTTTAAATCTTCAGCTTGACAAGTTAACACTATAGTGTTTTTTAGAAAATACTTTGTTTTGTCTTTTCAGTTACAAAAACTCCATCCGGCTCTTTGCCAGTTTTGACAACACCATGTGGAAAGAAAATAGTGCAAACAACTGCTATTTTAAGATACGTGGCAAATGAACTAAATCTCTATGGTAACGGCAATGTGGAGCGTGCAATGATCGATGCTATTGTGGATACACATAAAGAAGTACACGATCTTATGATATCTTTGGAGTTTGGAACGAAAGATGAGGACAAGGTAAATCATTTTGTTGAGGATTCACTAAATGTCATACAGCATTCCCTTGCATTTTTCTATTAAAACTTTCAGCTTTAAATGGTACACAGTTGCTTGTGGATTATTTCGTAAAGCACAAGCGTAATGTAGCAAAATTCTTGAAATATTTTTACTGCCGTAAATAACTAATATTTTTCTATTTGTTGCATTTTAGCCGGAGAAACGCAAACAGCTTGAGAATACAATTCATAAGTCATTCAAATTTTATGAAATTTTTATCAAAGACAATGAGTCGAAAGACCACTTCGTTGGAAAAGCGGTATGTCATTTAAATTCATTGATATTCTAATCTGTTTAAGCCGAATTAAGAGAGTATTAAGAATTTAGTGGATGTATTTTCTATATATGTTATGTTTTCAGATTTCACTCGCCGATATATATTTCGTTGATGTGGTTGACTACATGAACGTTTCTCTCCCTGAAAACAAAATTTTGGAACAATACGCCGTCTTAAAGAACATTGACAGCAAAACGAGGGAAGCAGAAAATATAAAAAAGTATTTATCAGAGCGCAAATAAATATTTTTAGTACCAGTTATATTTATTATTTTAAGATATAGAAGTTATGTTTATCATTGTCTGTTCTTTTTGGGGGCCTTAATTAAGCCATCAGCGTATAAACGCGTGTCGAAAAAGCACGCACATTTTAACGTTATTCACCCAAACTTTATGTCCAAAGACTTCTAGAAACACCTACCATACGCCCTTTTTTTGCCTACAAATCTGGGAATTAGTATTGACCGTGTTCAGACCGGGCTTTTGGGGATTCTAAAAAGCCTGGGGTGAGGGTTAAAAAAGTCTGCTTCCCCCTTCCCTTCTCCAAAACTGACGAAAAAGACATCGTGTTGCGGTTATGTGTCTAGTCTGTGTTTTATGTGTTAAGTGCCGTGTCCGTAGACTGCATGTTATCTGTGTTGTACATATTATATAGGTGTGCACGTGACAAAAATATAGTTTTCAAGTTTGTTATTCCGTAGTTATGATCTGTGTGATACACAGTAGTTGCCAGAAAACTTGACATAAATGTTTGTTAGAACATTGGATGACATTTGGGATAAGAAATTTTTGGATGACGTCATCATATATTTCTGAATTTATTGTTTTGGTCATTCGGATAAAATAGTAGCTAAGACTGTTACTTTCCCTTAACCTGCGCTCTTTTGCTGTATTGATTGATTTGAATAACATATGTTCAATCAGTCCTTGTAGCAAATATGTGCTAGGTATTTGAGAGAGGTGACAAAACAGGTCTTGTTAACCTTATTTCAAGAAATTAAAAGATTCACTTTTTCAAAATATAATTCACAAATAACTTGGAAAGCCATATAAATTTCCGATGTATTTGAACAAAGCTAAATAGGACGAGAGCATGGCTTAATTATTATCTATTTACAGGATCTATTTACATTAATTATAACAATTTAATTACACGACTTCGTATTTCCCTTGTATAACTTTTACCACGTCTTTGATTTCCACATACCCGTTCCCAATTGCCGTTGCTACAGAGATTATAATAATTAGCGCTAAAAATACCTCTTTTAACCAGCCCATCCTATTGGCCAGTTTGCAATAAAAGAGAATGGGGAAGATGACATTTAATAAGCTAAACAATGTTCCACCAGCCAACGATAAAACTGGTCCAAAGTTCGGTATTACAGTTGCTACAACAACGATTAAGACAATAATTGCGGTGCGAATCACAATTCTTTGCCAACTGAAATCTAAACGATGAAAAGCACAGGAAAATGGAAGACAGTCATTCATAAATTGGCCAATGTCAAAAAATTTAAAAATGAAAAATTTAAAAAAATCTATCTAGCTACAGATAAATAGATCATGTGCATGTAATTCGCGAATAAAACTTTTTTTAGTTTTTAAAAAAATATGCTATGGTCCTGATAATTACAAAATTTATAATTTAGTCAATGTTAAAATAAAAATGATTATTTAATAAAATGTGCACATTTTTTAATTTCCCGTGAAAAATACTTGCTGGCGACGGACATTCCACAAAATATAGGTAGCTAACATAATTATAAAGCATTGGAGTAGTGATTTTGATTCATACAAAATGTGTTACTTACATATCGGGGCATTCAGAAGAGCTTCTAACTGTTGATTCACTGGATTTACTAACATAACAAACGCACATAACACATGACCGCATATCAACATTTGCGCAATCATGACATACGCTTTGAAAAACTTGCAAGTCTTAAACATCGGCATGCTTGAAAATGAAGTCAGAATATCTTCTTGAATTTTTCCATCAAGTACTATAAAAGCCGTCAAGGACACTCCAAGGTATATAAACAAAACTATGCAATACCCAAATATAACAGCAATGGGGAATTTCTCCGGTTTTTTTAAGTCGTTCTGTATCGTTGGAAATATAGCTATTCCACCGAATGTAAATTGTATAGTTCCAAAGGCTGCTAATATAGTTTCAGGGTTTATTTTGATTCTGGTCGGTATTCTATATCCATACTTATGACTTGTCATGGCGATATTTACTACAATTAGTATTGCAGCTAAACTGCTACAAACAGTAGCCAAAAGACCAATTCCCCAGAAGTCCTTTGGAGTTCCCAAAAAGGTTAGAGGTAGTAAAACTAACGCACAAATGATAAACCATATTCTAAGTTGATTTCTCTGCGTCAATATGTCCGTTGGAAGTGGAGCGAATTGCGTGAAAATCTCGCCCAGTAGCAATAAAAAAACAATGCATGTAAAAATAAGAGATACATTTAGAATGATAATGACACTGATTTTGGCTTTGGGACCAAATGCTTTCTCAGCCAATCTTGGGTAAGGATCTCGCAGTTCTTCTCTATTCTTAACTTCCTTGAAAACAATTAAACAACCTTTCGACAATAATATGCCACAAAGGCACATCAACAGAGCTGCCAAGAAAAATAAAGGAACTCCCCACCAACTAACCAATCGCATCGTGTAAGGCAACGTGACAATCCCTGCACCTACTATGTCACCAACAACAAAGAAAACTGCTCCCATTGTTGTTAGACCTTTCTTTTCAACTTTAGTAACTTCAGTACTCTCATTGGTTTCTTGAGTAGTGAAATCAGTAGTGTCTTTTAAACCCATTCCTTTAACGTTGTCGTATATCAAGAATGAGAGTAATAAAAATCTTAAAAGCAAATCAAAGTTCTATTTTTTTAACATTACGGTAATCTTCTCCGGTATATTTTTTGCCGATACTTTTAACTGTTCTTAACATACATTCGTTACTACACTCAATTCAGGAAGGTGTTCAAGCGTTACCAAATGACATCAAACATCAACTCAGATTCGGTATGATTTGGTTTTACTCGCTGTGGATTCGCTGTGGCTTCGCTGTTTTCTGTCAGTTTATTTTTTTAGCAAAATATCAAACAGAGCGTGAAATCTACTGCATTCTCATTCAGTTAAAAATCTGAAGACCAAGCGTTTACAAAATAGAAAAAGACACCACAGGAACCTATCAAATTTATTTTTTATTCATTTTTGTTCTTATGAGAATTGATTCCCGGTGTTTCTTTAGAGATTAGATAAATTCAATTTCTTTTTTTTTTTTGATGTGCGTTCTATTTTTTTCCAATATTAAAACTGCTTTAAGTGCAATTTTTTTTAGGGAGAACATCTTCTTTTTTTCCTATTACGAGAATTTTTTTGCACCTTTTAGGAACTGCTTTGAAAATGTTGGAACTTTTTTTTTATCGTAGAATGCTCGATCAAGGATTTAATTTGCACAAAACTTTGGGACGTCATGGGTCACCTCGAAAGAGATACGTTTTAATTACAATTGATATACTTCTATAAAAAATAAAGAATATGCAACAGTATGGTTTCGATAGAGCTGTACCAATCGTATCCAGAAGGTCTTAGTGTTTGATAGCCTGGAGAGAATTAGGGTTTTTTTAAATGTGTCACTTTTGATGCTGTGTTCTGAAAAGATTTACTTTTTAACATCACCTTATTATTGTTATGATTGCAGACTTGCATCCCATATAACAAGTATTTTGTCCGGTAGAAAGTAATGGCAAACTTTTGCTAGCATATAGATGGTTCTATTAAGCTTTGGAAACGAGCGCATCCATATGAAGGTTCTACGTTAAGTGATCATTAAGAATCACACCAAAATACTTTTTGGAAGGTTTAGGATTTTTTGTCAACTTATTGTGCGATGGAAACGCATTGATAAAGGTTTTCTGTTGGATTTAAAAATAATGTTTTTGATGCGTTCAGTGCAATCCTTTTTGCTGTCAACCAGGTGTCGTCAAAAGTGGAATACGTTGAATACGAGTTGCAACATGAAAATAGATTATATATATGCACCAAGAACAAAGGTGAACCAAGAACGGACTCCTTTTGCACGTCCTGTATATTATCATTTTTATCTGAAGACACTCCACCTAGTTAAACTCTAAGACCTACAATATAATCTGAACCAGTTGCTTGATCCACCTCTCCGACGAGGGGAGAATCTCTTTAAAGTGTACTACTATGTACTAGCTACTTTTTTGGTGATGATGTTAAGCTCCTGGTTGTCACAGATAGAAATTTAAAAAGCTTAATCTATTTTTGTACACATAAAAAGCCCTTTAGAAAAAACTGTTAGAATACTTTTCTATGGTTTTTGAGATGCTCTAAATAAAGTTTTTTGGACCTGGCATTTTGTTTTGAACAAAATATAAAAGAAAAACTATCCGTATTTTTTATAATTCAAGGAAAAAGGTATACGAGTATGTACCTGAAAAGAAAATGCAACACTTTTACTAAGTATAATTAGAGAGACAAACGATATGTTAAAGTTTTATTTCCACACCACATATTTCGAGAAGAAAGTATGCTGAGCATTGGCGTTGGTAAATTCTGGTATTTCTATCGATTTTTTTTCTTGTGTCGATTTGCGAGTGAGTAGAAATATTCAACTCGCCTTCGATAATTAAAAATATTTTGTCCAATCAGAAGGCGTAGAAATTGGTGATAGAGCAGAAAGCCAAAAACAAGTCTTAAAAGATTGGCGTCCTCTGTGCTGCAAAAACTTTAAAAAATAAAACAAATGGAATAAAAAAGACTAAATAATGAAATAAAATAAACTGAAACATTTATTGTCCTTTTTTGCCAGGACGCTCGTTGTATATTTTATTGAAGCAGGAAGAAATATATGATTTTGGTAACTTCATGTAAATTATGTCGGAATGTCGGAATGTCGGAATGTCGGAATAGAATAGAGAACAGTAGCTACACAGTAGACAAGTGCATTTATAGTATTTCTAATTTTTTCGTTCCATTTGTTTTTCGATGTTGATAGATTAGAAAATGGAGTACAAGTTGATGTCTAACTGAATTTCATTTAGCCTTTTTTTTATCATTACATGTGAATGAGAAGAGCGCGTTTTTGGGCAATCCATTCAAAGCAGAAATTTTTTGATCAAAATATTAGTCGAAGGGTTACCTTCAAATCAAAGAAATATGTGACAGGGCGTTTACAAACTAACTCAATTGGTTCAATCATTTACAAGTTACAGTTATTTCAGTCGGTTTAGTAAGGGGCCGGATACGGTATTCTAATGTAATTTTATTAAAGTGTTTGGGAAAGTTATCCAAGGGTGGATGGCTGGTTGGAAAACTTTGAAAAAGTTTGTTACCAATGCGTGATTGTTTAAAAGTGGATTATACACGGTTACATCATTCTGCTGTAGATAGTTTGCAGAATACAAAGGAGCGCACGTGACTAGTTAATAACATAAATTCATTAAATAAATACACCATTTAGTCAAAAATATCAATAAATCGTTTATACTTCACAAATAAATATAAATAAAAAAGAAAGAAAGAATAAAATTTCGTATTCAATGTTCGGATAATCAGTTACAACTTTGTCATACCACAGACCGAAATACTTCAAATTAAGATAACTAGATTATAGTTACAAATGATTTACTACATCTTTGAAAATTGATTAATTGGTTGATTAATTGTACAATATTTTCGCTTGTTTCAGTGAAATTTGCAAAAACCATTATATGTTACACACAAGATAGAGTGTTTATTACATTAGCATCCACGTTGCAAGGGTGGAGTGCTTCGTGCAGGTACACCTTGTGGAGCACTTAAGACGCCTTTTATTCGTAATTTTTTTTTCAACAAATAATTTTCTGTAATCATGCATTCACACAAGCTACGCCGGGTTTTTGCATAGATAGACATATCGTATGTTGTGGCGAGGCGCCTAATAAAGGTATGTCTGCCACACACTCAGTGGAGCACTCTTTTCGGCATATCTTTTCCAAAAAATAGCTTTTTATCATCACTTTTGTCTGTTTAAGAACACAGGAAACAACCAATAATGATTTTTAACAGTAAGTAAGCTCGATGAAAATTGCAAAATTAGAAAGAAAGTGATTGTGTATATATCACCCAGTTACACATTTGGCCTTGTAGCCCTTGTAAAAAAGGTTGATTAGATAGCTAGAGCTAGCTATCATACTGTTTTATAGGCTTCATGTACGGATAAAAAACACACTAACCACTGTGGGCTACTCAGTCTATCGGTATCATCCGCAGTTACAACTACACATTTAAACTTTACACAGACTAAAAAATTTAGCTTAGCTAACTGGGTAGATACCAATGAAAAATTAAAAATGCCAATATTACCGCTAATCATAACAGTGACAAAACAAAAGGAAAATAGAGAAAATAGTGAAAAGGTCTGAATTGTTAAATACTTTGCTCATCTCAACAAATTAATAAATTAAGGGGATAGAAAGATTCCAAGAATTAACATTTGGGAGGAAAAGGGTGCTGCGATTAGTCGGTATTCTAGAGAAAGCAGATTTTAAAAAAATTGACATTTTAAATGTTTTTCTATGTGTTAACATCTGGTAATAAACGGATAAAGTCAACATTTTAAAAATTATGAATGTAGTACTACAAAAAGAGTATTTGAACATAAATTTGATGTGTTGAAATTTGAATTCACTGCAAGAACTTTGGTATGTTATAATAGGGTAAATACATATAAAGCAATTCTTATTATCTTAGAGTAAATGAAGAAGACTGGATTATGGAAGTTGTTACGTTGTAATGTTTTCTATAAAATGATTGACATGCATAAGATTTTTTTTTACCATTAAAATCAAAAAGTCTCTTATTTGTAACGTCCAATAATATGCTCGCAAAGATATATGTCCATAACGTTTGGGAAAGCCACATATGTTATATGTGTCTGTTCAAACATAATATTTTTGAAGTAATTTTAAGTTTTTAAGTGTTTGTAAAGGATGATTATAATAAGATATTTATTAATAAACATTTAAAAGAAACATTTTAACATCAAAGACCGCAATAGGTATATACCAATCAGCTGAGTTGATGCATGTACACAATAGCAGTGAGTTTTTTAACTTACAAAAAAGCCAAAATGTCAAGAGAATATGCAGTGTTTTTTCGCAAAGATCTTTTATAAACGAGTCTTTTCAATTCAGAAGTTCACAAGTCTGGTAATTAAAAGGTTTTTCTTTCTCAAACAACAGTTTGTAACAATACTGTTGAAAACAGCTGGAAAATAATCACTTTTGGTGGTTTTTTGGAAAAGTTGAAGAAAGATTCAAGATTGATGGTTCTTGTGTTGATTATGCAAGGTACTTTTTTGGTAAACTTTAGCCTTGCCACTGTAGTGGTGGTGTTGTAGTGAGGTGCATTTGATTGATGATTATAAGGTTGTAGGTTATCCTGTTTATTTGGAGTCTTCTATTAAACAAGTTAAAAAAAAATTATGTAACTCTAGCGTGTGATGCAAAAGTAATGATACAGTTGATAAGGAACCAGCCTAGGATGCAATATTTTTGCTTCTCGCTCTTAAAAAGTACCTTACGGGAAGTCATGGCACTTCTTCACGGTAATTTAACTTTGCGGATGGAAATAATAAAGTTGTATTACCACGTGAACTTATAAACAACCTAAAAAATAACAGATATAAAATTTAATGTCTCCGATTTGCTAAAATCTTAATTTTTTCCTTTCCATCAAGGGGACTGTAATATTGTACAAAGTTCTTTATTTTTAGATCACGTCTTATTGTTGATACTAATATCCTTGGCATCATGTGAAAATTTAAATATCGATACCCCTTACCATGATGTAAGTACTTATAACTCGGATTCCATACGTGAGGGGCGGTTTCCTACCAACGAGAGGCAGAATGGTAAGAGTGTACGCGATTGCCATAACGACCGACCTCAATCTGGAAGATTACTGCTGTCAAGTTTTAATAAACTCAAGCCAAAGTTACTAAAAGTGAAAGCCATATTTAAGAAGATAAATTCGGCAAGAAACATTAAAAAAAAACTTAGCGATGCCACTTTTGCGCCTACAACCACATGCATGAGCATTATGAAACAACGATCAACGTACCATTTGCCCTTTACACGAATTATATTACCATCTGTGGATAAACAAATCTCTACAGGAAATAAAATTATCAAAGAAACAAATGAAAACAAATTCAGTGATCCTTTACTAGTAATACTAAGACGCACTATCATTAAAAGCAAGAAACTTATGCTTCAAGCTACCAGCAAAACTGTTGTAATACATGGTGGCATCAAATCAATTAAAACACAACTCGTCACGAAACAACCCCAGTCTACAAAATACAAACCAACCAAAAAATCCACCACCATGACTAATAAAGAAAATTGTCAACGCATAGGGCGTAACAAACGCCCACCACGAAGCTGTTATGAGGGCGTTTTTGCATCACTTTATAATCAGGTAATTATTTCTTGGATGAAAGGTGTTGGGGCAAAGGTCCTAAGGCGGTGCAAACGTTAAGAAGTGGAGCTTCTGTTAAAATGTTAAACAACTGAATATGTGTAGAAGCGACTGGTTGTGTTTTTGAAGGACTTTTTATGAAAAACCCCGCAATTGCGACACTGGAGTTTAAAACATTTCGTAGAAATGGATCAATCTAAAAAAAATATTTGCAAAATACCTCAACATTTTTTTTTTAAAGAAATAAACCTAAAAAAGAATACTTATAAACTTAATGTAAACAAGACTGCAAAATGTTTAAAAGGAAAAAAAGTTTAAGACAAAGAATTGTTTTACGGGGTCAGCTAAAACCGTCCTGACCTGTTCTTTTTATTCTTAGTTATACGACGATGTCAAACGACCACGTGTTTTCTCTCAAGCACATATGAAAAGCGTGGTGAAGGTAGTCAAGGAAGAAAATCTAACAGATACTCAATTGATTATGATAACTGATCTTATCAATGTAGAAGCAAAGACCCCAAAATATCAGGTATTTTTACCCTTTCGTGGTTTTTATTTTGCTCTTACTAATAACGGTAATAGACAGACTGCGTATCTGCAGCAGTCTCTTTCTCAGTTGGATTAGTTCAAAATAGAGAAAGTTGCAGATGAATGATTGAAAATCTGAGAACCAGTCTTTTGAAATTTGGGACTAAAGATTGATTCATAAGATTCCTTTTGACTGCCATTTTTTAAACATGCGATTTGATCTTTCTTATGTAAACAAATTTAATATATTCAATTATACAGGACGTCCTTGATCTTTGCAATGAAGTTATAGATGACAAGAACATTGAAGAGATGAAAGTTTTGAACGAGGTAAGATGTCAATTTCTGTTTTTTATTTATCCACTTTATAAGTCTTATGACTTCAATGATCCATTATTTTTTTATTTAAGTTGATTCCAGTTGGTATAAGGTTACTGAATGATATCGAGGTTATTATATCAAGTGGATTGGATGATGTCGATCGCTCATCTTCAGTCGAAAAATATTTGAAAAATATCGGTAGGTTATTAAATGATGAATATTAATATGAATATTATTATCAATATAAGCTTAAAGGAAGAAATACGGGCTGTCTTTCTTGCTCCTAGATACTTTTTATTCTTTAAAACGCGTCCCTGTTCTGTTCTGTCATTTTTACATTTTCTTTTAATTATGTCTTATATTACGTTTAGTCTATCAAGGTGTTAAAATGTCTCCAAACAACACCATGACGTTTTCGGATGAGCTTGCAAATGACGATCAAGATCAAATCAGCATTAGAAATCATTCAGCGAAAGGAAATATCATATTTAGCACTGTAGTTATAAAGAATATCAACAAGTTATTACCAGTAAATGTGAAAAATAAAAGTGTTGGATCCAACAACAGGTCTGATTGCCATTTCTTATCCCGCAAATTCAACAATGAACTTTTATATGCCTTAAGGGAATACATTTTTACGAGAATTAGTTTTTGCGATTTCGCGAATAAAAAATAAGCTATGCTTTAGATTTTGCGAGAATTAAATTTCGCAAAAAATCAGAAAATTAAATCTAATACTTGTTAGGAGCCCGCCTATAAATCCATGAGTTCGCTTGTCCTTTCGTGTGTCCGTGTCACGCCTATAAAATTGCGCAGAGACAGAATACAGCTATTATTATTACAAGCTCGTGAGCTTGTATTAAAACGCAAATGTGTCTACAAGAATGGAAATTTTTGCCTCTCTGAGCACCGACACGGGAGTCGTCGTGTGTTTGAATCTCATCTTGGTAACTATTTTTACTTTTTTTTTCTTTTTTCTTTTTTAAAAAGATAAGACAAGTGTTCAAAACACTTGTTTAACTAACTAGTAAATAAAGGTGTTTCCACCAAACTTTTTAAAAGTGAATGTAGGCAGAATTAACTGAATTAATGAATTTCGCAAATTTTGGGGTTTGTGGGTTTGTGGTCTTTCTTCTTCCTGTCAGTCGGTTCACCCAAGACGGACCCATCGAAAATTAAAAGTTCGAGGAATTTTCCGTTCAGGAAGGTCTCACAAATCAATTTTGAAAAATAAGTGTGTAACAAATATTATTGCGTATCTGAATAGTAAAATATGTCGTGTCTAACTTCGTAACAAAAATCCCAATTTGATAGACAGCTTCTTGCAAACTTTATTCGCGAGGTTGTTTGCGTATATCATACGTCTTGTTGTTTCTACGAAGAAACCTTTGAAAATTGTGAGAAACATGATCTAACATTTCGATTTTGCGAGAACTTTGTTCTGATAATTGCAAAAACAGTAAAGAAATTCGCAAATTTTATTTTTTCTTAATAATTTTTATAGCATTATATAAGTAATCGTATAGGCTTTCTAAAAATATATACATTAATATATCAAAATAAAGTTTTGTAATTAAAAGCTTTTAAAATATCACACCTTTTTTGTATACTCACGCCTTAAAGGATTAAATTTTTCAATATTTTTGTTTTTTATTTGATTTTCTGCTTTTCAACGCCAGTCAACTACAATTAGCAAAACAAGTTGTGGTGAGTTGCGCAAATTGTTGTAGCGAATACGATTCGCAATATTTACGTATTCATAAGTCGATCCACGAACCGAACTGTAATCCTTTTTACTGGAACCATGAGCAAACTCATTGCTTTTTCAAACTTCTTTGTCCTAAGAACAAAATTGTACATACAAAATAAAGTATTTATACATAGTTTCTTTTTGTTCGGGCGCCTTCTTTTGTAGAAAAGCGTATGGGTTTCACTTAGTAAAGAATTTAAATTGTGATCATTTTCAGCTTTATCAATAGCAACATCATCTCAGGAACCTTATACACAGCTAACAGTAAGAAAGAAATCACAAAAGATATTGTATCAGTGATCACATTGAGACATTTGAAGGTAACAATATAACGCTTCCAATGTTTTTTTAAAGAAGTTAAGCAAACGAGCTGTGAGCCTTGCTTAGCGTTAACGTGATGGCTTATTCCAATCAATGGCCTTGTCTTTCTTTGTACGAGTTTGAACACCAAAACTAAACAAGATTATACATTGTTTGTTACTCTAGACTGATGTAGAGTACAAACAAATTCCTGTATTCTGGCAAATCTTGAACAGGTACTATAATTTTCACATTTGTTGATAATCCAATAGTTCTTAGTGTTATTTCGTAATCTCCAATTTTCATTGAGCCTAAAAACCTTAAATTTTTATAAAGTGCTTTAAGAAAGTTAGTATGTGACTTGCTTTCAGCACTTCTGGAACTTGGTCAACTTCCGGATGCAAAGTTTTAACTTCCTCAGCTAATGCTACGACTTTTACGTGCAATCATTTGACAAACTTTGCTATTCTCGTCACTGGAGAGTTAGTAAGTATTTCGTTTATTTTGATAATTCCCCACCACAGTGCATTTTTTCTGGCTTATCACCTTGAGAAATACAATGGATTTACGAATAGACTGCAATCGATAGTAATGTATTTCCTGTGAGGAAAAATCCTTAAAACATGAAGAGGAAAGAAGACGAAGTCCGAAAAGAAGGAGAGGATGCATCAGGCCTTACCTGTTGGATGATCTATATGAAAAATTCTCCATGTAAACTTCATGAGCTACTCCTAACTGTGTGAAATTGACTGTATGACTAATGTTTATCATACGTTATATATACATACGTTTCCTTGCTTAATTTTGATATATATGTGAATAACATTAATTTTTCAGACGAGTGCTGAAGATGACATAATTTTGTCTTACATAACAACAATTGGGCTCATCATATCCATATTTTGTGAGCTTGTTAGTATAGCTGTTATGATTTACATCAGGTAATACATAGTCCATCCCCCCAGCAACATGTTTTTCAAAAAAAACACACATAATTTTTAAAAAGCGCAATCTGTGGGATTTTATCCTTCTAGTTGTACGTCTTTTTTTATTGACATATACTCTTTCTGAAACTCGAAATCGTGTATTGCTAAAGTAAAAAATCAGATTAAAAAAAATCCACAGATAAAAAATATTCAATTCTGTTGCAGGGCCTGCTAGGTACTTAGAATAAAAGTGGTATAATAAATGTACTGATGACAAAAATTCTAATCTCTACCAACTGAATAAGCAAGAAATAACTTCTCAGTTAACAGAGGATGCTTTAATATTACTCTCCCATTACAAAAAACATTATCTGTGTTCAATACTCCTACGTAAAAATTTGTAAATACAACTGATTTTCTTCAAAAGACAAAGAAAGGTTTATTGCTTTTATCTTAGACAGCTGACGACACGAAGGAAATTAATTCTCAATTTGCTTGTCAACATGTTGCTTGCACACATTCTGTTCGTCTCACTGGTTGAAAAAGCTAAAGTGACTGTGGTAGGCTTAGTTACATTACTTGTCTGCTTTTCCTCATTGCAACTATGCTTCGCAACTATACAGCCTACATCTATTTATCTATGTACTCACAAGCGCGTTCCTTGAATAATGCTTTCGAATCATACATCAATCACTGCAAAATACTTATAAGGATAGCGTGCTTGAGTTTTATGTAGTTGACTGAATTTTCAAGCATGTTCGCCATAGTTTTTGTTGCATTCAAATCTCATTCATAACAAATTCCGGATTTTACGACACATCCTACGACATCAAAAAAAATCGGTTGTAACATTTTTGTTAAAAATCCTCTAATCGTAGATTACTTTTAGGAAATTTCTAGCAGTTTAATCAACAAATTTCACGAATTTTAGCCTGTCGAGGTTTGTTTAATTAAGGAATTTTGCAAACTCTAGACCTCTAGAGTAGGAAATAAACAAGGCTGTGAACGAAATAGGGTGGGCGTGAGTGTACTAAATGTACTGAATATTAACAATTAAGAGGGGGTCAATGAGGTGTTTTAAAAGAAAACGCATAAGGAGGATCTGTAAATGCTTAGCACTGTTTCTGCACAACAACAAATGTGTTAATTTTACTTTGATTTAACTACCTTTTTTTCTCATATGTAAATTTAGGCGTTATGTGCAATTGTGGCCCTTGGTACGTCGTTTTGGTACACATGTTCTTTTATGTGGATGCTCAACATCGGAATACATTTGGTGTTTTCCGTTACTACCAGACTCATGTCGAAAAGAAGAAGGCTGTTGTATTTTTATTGCGTTGGATATGGTATGTGTTTGCATATTTGTTTTCAGATACAATATTTCCTTCTCGATTAGAAAATTGGTTACAGGATTAACTGGATTTTGCTATGTGGGCGCCCCTAGGGTCAGTCCATACTTTTACGTTAAGGGATGCATAGTAAGAGATAAAACTAGAATCCTAAAAAGATAAATATACTATTAATTGCGTAAATAAAAAAAACAAATATAAAAATATTTAGAAGACGTTAAAACAAAATCATTTTGGATTTTCTTCTGCAGTTTCTCTCACTATTAGTTGATTATCAGTGGTTAAGTCGACGTTTGATGCCAAGGAAGGCTGATTTGACAATTTTGAGCCTGAAACACGTTTCTCAACAATTTCATCAATGGACGCTCTGGATGATGGTGTAGGATATTTAATAGCAGTATCTGTTTGTGATGACGACGTGACGAAATTGATAGAAGCAGCAGGTGTCACAAAAATGTGACCAGATGTAAACGAAGAGTCTGAAAGTTTTCTGGAGGATGCAGCCTTCACAAGCACAGCACTTGGAGATTGTGAAGAGATTTCATTTGCAGAATTTCGCGCTGTAACGCTTTGAGATGGTACCCACATGGAAGATGCTGTTGTTTTGGACAGTGATCTTCTGTTTATCACATCATTTATCGAGGACCCAGGCTTAGTTAATTCAGTAAACGACTGATAATCCCCTTCGCTGACTGGTAACATCGGGATAGATTCTTTAAATGTAGAAGCATATTGACCACGCCTGGACTCATTTGACTTGACTCTTCCGGCCGAACCTAAACTTTTACTTTTTGAAACGGCTCTCATAGCACGGTTGCTTACCATCGCTTTTAAGGATTGCGAAATAAACATATTTGGTCTTTTTCCTGGTGGTGGAGATGGTAAGAACTTTAGACTAGATGTTGTTTTCGCGGTATGTTTACGAATGTTGTTTCCAACTGTCTCTTCCAAACAGTTTTCTTTTGATGTTTTCAAATTATCATTTTCTACTTTTGAACTTTTTGTTTTCAACATGTCTAGTTTGCCATTAAATTCTAAGGTAACTGTTGACACAGGGTTATCTTTCTCTCTGGCATTCTCAGGATTTTGTACGGCATCCACAGGAACTTTTCCAGCTAGATCATCCTTATCTTGAGATAAGCTTTCGAGTTCCCTTTGTCCTTTTTCACCGGTCACATTACAAGTTTTCTCCTGGTTAGAAGCATTTTGAAGTTCTTGATTATTTATCCCCAAATCATCTTCTTTTCCTCCAATACTTGTCGCATCTGTGTGTGTTGACATCTTATTACTGTCGGTCATATCACTGAAATCTTCCATTGCTACATCGTTTGCAGAAAGTTTTTTGTCATTTCCTTCGCTAATATCTTTTGCGCTTTGTTGAATTCCTTCTAGATTATTCATTTCATCTCCCACTTTAATTCTCGCAGCATCTCGTTCAGTCACATCTATTTTTAACTTGAATCGATTCTCACCCTGATCTACACTCACACAAGATAACTTAGCACTGGAAAGAGTTTTCTTTGTTTGCTCTTTTGTGTTAATTTTAACATTAGCTTGTGAAGTGTTACATAGATTATTTGTATCAATCAATTTCGGAATGCTGTTACTTGCAACTTCTTGAACAGCATTGTCTTTCTTCATGCTGAGCTGGTTTCCAATCTTTTGCGCGCCAGTGAAGGACATCTTAGGATTGGATAGAGATTTCTTTGATTGTTCTTTTGCGTCCAGGTCAACATTAACGCGTGAAGTTGCGTAAAGGTTATCAGTGCCATCAACTAATTCGAAGATTTTGTTACTCGCAACCTCTATAACAGCACTATCTTTCTTCAAGTTGTGTTGCTTTTCACTTTGTGTTGCACAAGTAGAAGACATCTTAGCCTTGGAAAGTGATTTCTTTGACTCCCTTCGACGTTTTTTGGTGTGACTAGTTGAAGCATTGGCCATAGCATTTCTTGACTTATTTATTTTAGAATTACTGAAGACAGAGGATGATCTACTGTTGCTAACTGATTTCCTTTTAACTTCAACATTACTTTTAATGTTTTTCAATGACACCGATTTTTTAGTTTGCCCTTTGGGCATCGATGCATTGGAATCACTTGCTTTTTTAGTAGGCTCGGTACCTTTTTTGTGCGCTACCTTGTCGAGACTTTCATTTGTTTTATTTTTACCAACTTTAGATTTTGTATTGTAAATAGCGCTACTTTTACTAGGTGGACTTGATCGCCAAATAATTTGGTGAGATTTTATAACAGGTATTTCATTCGATGATATCCTAGTAGTGAGATTGGACACTACTTTTGTAGTTGAAACACTTTCAACATTTGAAGATGCTGATGTTGATGATTTAGATGGCACTGACCCATAACGTTCCAATTTAGAGCGATTTGACGTCCTCGCATTTTGTTTCGTTTCACTTCCAGGCAGTTTTGCTGGCGTGTTTAATACGCTATTCTCTTTAACCTCTTTATCTCTCGTCGTCAATTTCCCTTCAGATCTTTTATTTATTGTCGATAATCTTTCAAACACAGAGTTTGAAGAATTTGTTTTTGGACGGTTACGTACTTCAGATTCTTTTATGTTAACGGATGACATTCGATTTAAAGGTTTTGCATAGCTGGGTGTAGAATTCTGCGAAATGGTTATTAGTGAAGATTTTTCTCTCGTGCTTATATTGTCAGCTGAAATTTGTTTAATAGATTTTTTTATGACCGCTGATGACTTACTAGATGAATCTATTGATGGCTTGCTATTTTTTACGGTATTTCTATTGTAGGAGTTGGTCACACTGGCTTGGGTTAAATTTCTAACTTGTGCATTTGACGAACTCTTATTCTCGAGGGACTTTTCGACATGCTTTTCAATTCTAACTTTAAAATTATCATGGAAATCTGTTGGAGCCTTTATTACCACCTCTTGTTCCTCAGTTATCATCATATCATCTCCAACAGTTGCATGCTCAATATGTTGACCAGTGCAACCGTCTTTAATTTCTACACACATCAGTGAAAGAGATTGTCTTAAAGCAGGTACGTTTTCTGACTCTGGTGATTTTAGTTGCGGGAGACGTATTTTATTAGAGGGAGACTTTAGTCTTGGCAAAGACGGTACGCTGGATTTTGAATTAATATCAATTGGAGCAACAGAAAGTCTACTTCTTGTTGCTGATGAAACAACCTGCGGTAATTCAGTTCCCAAGTCAATATTGCTAACTTGCTTATTCGAATTTTTACCGATGTTTATCGAGTCTTTTCTTCCAGTTAGACAAACTTGACTTCCTGAATGTAATTCAGGAAGTATATATGAAGATTCGTTTGATAAGCTGCACAGCTCATTTTCCTGGTTTGGTATGGCGGAATAAAGACTGATCTGACAAGATGAACTAATTGCATCTGCTGATGTCATGGCGTTAGTTAAAGTCTCTGAAAAACATTGTACGATGTTAGATTGGATTGAAGAATACAAATCAAGTATTCCTGGAGGTGCTTCCTTCTTCTCCACGTGTTGATAAACTTCATTATCGTCACTTTTTTGTAACAATTTAGAATTTTCTACACTAAGTAGAGTCAAAAATTCACATTCTGTCGGATACTCTGACAAACTGTTTCGATCATTCCTTTCTTTCTCGTTTTCCTGCATGATTTTGGAAATCATTTCTGCTTCTGTCAATTCTGAAAGGTCTTCACTTGTATCTAGTTTCTCAACTTGACCGGTGATACTGTCAAGCTTTTTTATAAATTCTTTCGACCATTTTGTTTGTATTTCTAAGTCAGGACTTTTCACAGGCAGTTTAGGTCCATCAGCATTTTGTTCTCCATCTTTGACATCTTCTTCTTCGCCTTCTTCTTCCTCTTCTTCCTCTATAATTAATTCGTGAGGTTTTTTGCTCTTGTTAAATTCCTCTACAATCTTTAGTTGAATAGATGGAGGAAAGTACGGTGTAGCTCGTCTTTCCTTGGTAGCTGTATCATTTGTATTATTCTGCATGACTTCATCGATTTCAGCGCAGGATGCTTCCCCATGACTATCCTCTTCGATATCACTAACATCATCAACATTGTCATTTGATTTACATGCAACTGGTTTAGGAGTTAAAGGTCGATTTCTAATTGACTCTCGCCTCTGTTGATTTGATAAACTTTGTCTTTCGGCTGTATTGATTGATTCCTGATTAAACTTGACCAGTACATTTGGATGCTTCTCAGAATCACCTTTTTTATTCCATGCACTTATATTGCGGGATAAGGCGTTTAAAATCGCTTCATCTTTATACCCTAATATTTTTCCAGCTGACCCAATAACAACCATTGAAAATTTCAAAGCGAACGATTTTAACTTTTTATCTTCCATCAATAATTTAGAAGCACTTTTTTCTTCGCGAACAATTTTCACAGCTTTTCCCATAACAGTTGACACTAAATTTTTGGCATACAACTTTAAGTCGTTATTATCAACTCTATTTTCCTCCTTAACAATACCCAAGTCAAGGCTTGTTTGATGTATTGAGTCCTCGCAAAGTTTTCGAGAAACAAATTTAAGATCCTCGTGGTCACGTGTCTTTGATTGAAATACTGCTTCTTTAGCCACTTTCTGAATTTCCTGGTGATAACGTTTTGCGATATCTTGCAAGGATGCGTTATTAGGAGCAATGCCCAATGCAACTGAGATTTCATTGCTATCAAATCCAAGAGAAACAGCAGCGCTTATTAGTGATAATTTAGTAATTTCTTTTGCAGATTCCATAATTTCCTCACTTTTTGATGCTTCCATTTCATTTTCTTTGATTCTTTCCACCATTTTTACACCAATAGTTTCATATATTTCGTCAGCTGAGTAATCCAAGTTTTTGTCATACAACTTTAAGTCGACATTTTCAACTCTATTTTCCTCCTTAACAATACCCAAGTCAAGGCTTGCTTGATGTATTGCATCCTCGCAAAGTTTTTGAGAAACAAATTCAAGATCCTTGTGGTCACGTGTCTTTGCTCCTTTAATATGTACTTCTTGATGTGATGGCTCGCATAGATTTGATGAATATCGTCTTACTAAAAATTCAGAATCTTCTTTGTGTTGTAAATTTTTATGGTGCATATCTGCTTTACTTGTATCGGATAAAATGCAATTCTGTATTGCATTTTGTGCAAGCAACTTTGCCCACTTGCGTATAGTTGCTTCATCTTGGTGAATCTTTTCGGGTCCTACCACATTAAGGACCTCTTCTTCAGAATATTTCAAAGAAAATGCAGCGTTTCTTAGAGCGTTGTGAGCTATAACTTTGAACGGTTCATCGTAATCACGAGAGCTCACTGGAGTTAAAGTAAAGGAAGAAGATTTATGTTGTGCATTTTGGTGTCGCTCTTCAATATCATGTACGAATGTATGACTTGATATTTTCTTCTCAAATCCTAGTTTCTTTGCTGCTTCACAGACTGCAGTTTTAGCAAGTTGTTTTGTGAGAGCTGTAAAACTGCTTTGTGTCGAAGAAAGTTCGTTACTTGACGAACGCGAAATGGACCAAGAAAACGTTTCTACAGCCATTAAAGCTTCTTCTTGAGAGTAGCCAAGGTATATGGCTGCTTGAAATACTGCTTCTTTAGCCATTTTCTGAATTTCCTGGTGATAACATTTTGCAATATCTTGCAAGGATGCGTTATTAGGAGCAGTGCCCAGTGCAACTGAGATTTCATTGCTATCAAATCCAAGATAAACAGCAGCGCTTATTAGTGATAATTTGGTAATTTCTTTTGCAGATTCCATAATTTCCTCACTTTTTATTGCTTCTAATTCATTTTCTTTGATTCTCTCCACCATTTTTACACCAATAGTTTCATATATTTCGTCAGCTGAGTATCCCAAATCTTTTGCTGCATTGCCAAGTGATGCTTGAACAAGTGCTTGTGCTGCCACTGCAATTTTTTCACTCTCAGAATCGTCAATATTAACTGATGCAGCCGATACATTCGCAGACGTAAGCAATACAGGAACGTCATCGATTACGTGCACTAATGTGAACTTTGAATTATCCTCGGTTGTTGATAGGACGTTGATATGACTATTTGTGCGACTTGGTATCACTAATATTTCATAGGAACTCTGCTTGGAAACTGAATCCTCATCACCCAACACCTCCTCAGATTTATTGTCTGGCTGCTCTTCGTCACCTTTATTTGCATCAGCTTCAAATAGACACGGTAAATGCTCGTGACTACTTCTTGTATGCTGGATGACCAACTCAGGTATTTCCATAATTTGTGAACTTTTACCGGCAAGATTTGGCACGATGGATTGTCTTTTTGACTCGTGGTACACATCAACAACGTCATCAGGTTGAATATTTCCAAATGTAACAAAACTAATTTTTTGCTCGATGGGGTTTGTTTTCAAATGGGAGCTAACTTTGGATTCGATTGCATTATATGAAGTTATCGATTCTTTGCTATTTTCGTTTACCTGAGAAAATAAAAAGATAATGAAATTTAGTTTTATAGCATAAACCATACACTTTATTTTATAAACAATGTCATATTTAAACAATCGCCCTCAAAAGTGTAAATTGAATTGGTCAAAATTTTATTCACTTCGACTTCTTCGGGAATGGTACTGTATTCTGTATGGAGTATTTGCAGAGGTATTAAAGTACTATCAATCGTTGAAAAAGATCAAAACAGTGCTGTTTGAAGAAAACCGGAAAGTTGTATATTTTTAAAGTAATATAAAATGATATACGTCACTATGGCAGCCCAGAAACCACTTAAGCCTTAAAAAAAACGTAACCACGATCACCCACCCTGCAGAAAACGGGTTACACAATTGCAATTTTGAAGAATCCAATGAATTTTAAGCCTTACTAATTTGGTAATTGCACATAATTTCCTACCATTCTTTACAAATATGTTAAATTTTACTCGTTTGAAGATATGGTGGTTTTATTATAATCAAAAACTGTGCTGATCTGTTCTGTGATGACTATTCCCTAGAATTTTACTGACCTCAGCAGCAGTTTCTTTTTTCTTTCCCTTTTCTTCTTCTTCATTTCTTCTGTCGTCTTCTATTGAGTCACATTCCTCACATTCTTTATGGTCGTGCGACTAAAGATTGATATAAATACTGAGAAAAATGTTTAAGAACAAAAAACATAGATCACATTGGCACATTTTGATATGCAAATGCATGCGTGCTCTAGAATGGTGGGTGGCCTAGGGTTATGGAGGTCGCTTTTATAATCCCAAGGTCCGTGGTTTGGTCCACAGCACGCGCGTGTTTGGGTTGGAGGGGATCAGCCACACTGCCAATTTTCTTAATAATTATTTTTCGCCACGCGGCGTAACTTTGATACAACTATAACACTTTCCCGCCAAAATCGGATTTTCGAGTAGAGCATTTTAATATCTGAAATATGTAAAACCCAAAAGATATGTTGAATAACTTCCTTATTAGCTTTCAGGAACTTCAAACAGAATAGTAAAATTCGATCTAAAACTAATGTAATTTGATTTTAGACAGAATTTGGACAAATTTCGAGTTTCTGTTGACGTCACAAAAAGTGCTGGCATAAGAAAAGAATATCGCTGTCATTTTGTTCCTTTTATGTAATACTAGCCATAATTATATCAACTTTGATTTCATGATAACCCAGTATATATAAAGGTAAAGGAGCAAACATTCACGGAAAGTTTGGTGAAATTAGAGGATTTGGCAAACATCCAGCAAAATTATTTTTATTTGACGTCTGACAAATATAATTCCCGCCAAAATTACTATTTTGCGAGCTGCCATTGTTTTTAAAAACCATTAAATAATGCTAAGTAAGAAAATGAAAAAAATTAAGTTGCCATCACAAGCACATAAGTGGAATATAAGATTAATTTAAGTGTCGCCGTTTGATAAACTTTTTTATTTTTTCCGCGAGCATTTGGTAAAAACCACACATTTTAATTTAGGATCAAAGGCCTATGTAAAGAAATTACCTCCTTATTTTGCAACTTTTCCAACTCGTGTCTCTCTTCCTCAGTGAAACTTTCCATGACTTGGTTAAGCAAGACCTTATCAACATCCCATGCACTTTTCCTTGATTTTGAATGACGCCGTCTATACATCCCAGCTTTTTGATCGTATTGTCTGTTTTGTCTGTAGTAATCAAGCAAAGCCTCACGTTCTTTTATGCATTTTAACTTTTCTCTCCATTTTTGTACTTCTTCTTCCTTCTTAGCTTCGATTCGACTGAGAAATTCACTCGCCTCTTCAAGATGGCGCATAGCATTGTTACGATTCTCTTGAGCATGTTGCAGCATGTAAGCTAAAAAACATTATCGACACTGATTGGGTACCATAGTTTTGGCCGTTTATAATTCATAAATTTGCCATATCAGAATGCAGCTTTTGCATCAAGTAGTCAAAATAAAGTGAGATATGTGTTATTAATTTTATGTCTTTTTTCCTACAAGCTCTTATTTTATTCATAACGATGTCAAGACTGTTTCAAACACATCCTGCTACTTAGACCATAATAAAAAACATTATCGTCTCGATAAATAAACGTCGTCTGTCTCGTTTTACCAACATGAACAGCATCACAATCCTTGAGGGATCCCGAAAATATTATTACATTGACTCTCTAGACATATTTTGTCTGTAATGCGACAGTATACTACGTAGCGTGAAAATTAAACACAGAAGCGAATTTTTAGAAAAAGGAAAGATTTTTATCAAATTTATTGTTACCACCCATGTCCGTAAAAAGTTATTTACCTCAACTAACAAATAGTTAAATATGATTACGATCACTACCCGTTGATGACAGATGTAGCCTAGAATAAACTCGCTTGCTTACGATATGTATTATATTTTTTGAGCATCTTCTCTTTAAAATAGCAACCGGGTCGCTAATTTGTGCTGATTAAAATAACTATACTTAGGGTATTTGCGATTAAGGAAGACCTGAGGACCAGCAAACCAGTGCATTTTTGCGCGGGCTGACGCTTAGTTCGAACTACAATGCTTGCTATACGACTGGCTGCTTGTCTGTGAACCAAAATGGTAGTTTCGAGTAGCGACGAGCGAATTCTCGTGGATTTTTCCACGTGCTAAAGAGTAGTATTTAGATAATTTCGTACCATCACTCCTTCGCCTTTCTCTTTGATAAACACTTTCTCTTCTACTGATGCTCTGTCTTCGTGCATACCCTTCATGTTCCCTTGCTTCTCGCTCTTCCTCCATTTTTTCTAAACAATATGACTGCTTCCTCTTCCATACCGTTTCAGTCTAGTAAAAATTAAAGTATTGTCTAAAAGTTTTGCTTTTGTAGAAAGCTGACGTAAAAGCAAAAGTCTTTCAGCATAACAAAGCCGACAAAGAAAATTTTCCAATGCGGATTTGTGATTTACTTGCAATAAGCTGAGCAAAAAGAATAAATTTCTTACCTTAATACCGTGTTAAAAGTTCACGAAAAGGTCAAAGTAGCAAATGCGATATATTTTTAAGGAATTCTCCTAACGACTGCTGTAAATAATTAGTTTAACTATCTGCCCCACTAACAATAGAAAATAGATAATTACCCTCTTCTCTTTTTCTAGAAGCTTCTCCTGGTGTAAAGCATTGATACGTTCTTCTCTCTTTTTAATGCTTTCTTTCGAATCGAATAGTATTCGAATGCGTATCCTCTTACCCTAAGGAATGATAATTTATATACGTAAACTAATTCTATGCATCTTTTTATATGGAAATGCTATATGAAGGCAGATGTAAGAAAAGGGTGAAGGCACAGCTAATTGCAGCCCATGTTTCTAATAACTTTAATAAGGCAAGTGCTTGCATGACGCAGACTTTCACTACTCCGCTTTTACTACTCCGATTTCACTACTCTGCTTTCACTACTGCGATTTCACTACTCCGATTTCACTACTTCGATTTCACTACTCCGCTTTTACTACTCCGATTTCACTACTCCGATTTCACTACTTCGATTTCACTACTCCGATTTCACTACTCCGCTTTTACTACTCCGATTTCACTACTCCGATTTCACTACTCCGCTTTTACTACTCTGCTTTTACTACTCCGATTTTACTACTCCGATTTCACTACTCCGATTTCACTACTCCGATTTCACTACTCCGATTTCACTACTCCGATTTCACTACTCCGATTTCACTACTCCGATTTCACTACTCCGATTTCACTACTCCGATTTCATTATTCTGATTTCACTACTCGGCTTTTACTGCTCTGCTTTTACTGCTCTGCTTTCACAACTTCTCTTTCGGACATCTTTTAAAGAATATTCTAGTGGATTTTGCACAGACAAAGGAGACAAAATTACCTTTAGGCGAAGAAAGGCTTAACAAGAGCTCCCCCTCCCCCACTCCCCGGTAATTTTTTTTTTTTGGGAGGGGAAATTCTATTTTGCTGCGTTGCAAAGCTTTGGTACTTACTGATCTTTAGATATTTTTCTTATGTTTAGGTTTCTACTTTTTAGCGGCTTAGATATTGGCTATTACTCGAAACTACCCCCTTCGATTCTTATTAAATCTTTTTTATCGACAAACTTTAACAACTTTCTTTAGGATTATGCTTAGAACTTAAAAATCACAACGAAACTTTACCTTATCAGGAGGAGTAAGTACCATGTATAACCAGACTTCCTGATTATTTCGGATTTTACTCGATCATCCCGAACTTATATTTGTAAATATTTTAGCATTTTCTCATACGAAAACTGTAAACTATGTAAAAACCGGAGGGTATGTTTAATAACTTTTATTAAACAAAATGTTTAAACTCAATTTAGCACCAAAGGGTATATCGGGGTATAAGCAAACAGTGTTATTTTGGAAAAATTACAAAACTTTGATGCTGAAATCAAAGTTTTACCTTTAGCAACTAAGGGTAAAATTTATAATGAAGTTAGTTATAAAAAAACATGTAACAAACTGTATAACGATGCATGTTAGCTGTTTCAGTATTTCTGAGTATAATCTTCCCTACTTCCTAGAACATCTTATTACACTTTAAAAAACATTTATACCTCCTTTTCTTTTTCTCTGTATTGTTGTAGCTTAATTTCCCGGTCTTGATTTCTTTTCATTTTTCGTTGATCAAACATCCGGTTCATTTCGTTCTTCATTTTTTCGATGTACAACTCTTTTTCTTCCATATACTTTAAATACCTAACAGGTAATGGATTGATAAATAATCGATTGCTCAAATTAGTTTTGTGGAAACATTATATGGAATTCGTACGTGTTGGGTATGGGAATAACACTTAAAATAAAACATAGCGAGAGTAAAAAATTTATGGTAAAATTGATAGAAACATTAGGCGCACCTTTTCACAGGTGGCATTTGGTAAAAAACGAAGATCTAGTTTTTTTTTAACAACGCCACCTGTGAAAGAGTAATAAAGCTAACATAATATCCTAACGCGTTTCTAATACACACGGAAACCCAAATTTAAAAACAATAGATCAAGTTGTGAATAGGCCCAGGCGTTATTAGCACAACATGCTATCTATGCATTGAATTCGAGTCTATTTAAAATGTAAATTTCACAAACAAAATCGCATCGGCGCGAGCCAAAATTTTTGTTGTATTTGAAGCATTGCGTACTATAATCTAGTTATGTCTTCTGTCAATATAAGACAGTAGTTAATCACCACCGATGTGTCTGAACAATGTAAAATGAAACTGTGTAAAAACCTGAATAAACGAGACATTTTTCTCTCTAAATTTTATATTCCGTATATTTTACTCGAAAATAAAAAGTAATATGACAAGTTCGTTTTTATAACAAACAGTAACTTACTTTTTGCGTTCCTGCTCTTTCTTTTTCAGTTTTTGATCGTACAATTGCTTCGCCCTTTCCTGACGCTGTTTACTAATTTGTGTCGCTTCGTGGTTTTTTGACGCTTTCTCTGTTTTGACTTGATTGGCTTTTTGCAGGTGCCAGTCTTGGTCGATGGCATCTAATTTCAGTTTCCGAATCCATTGTCTGTAATCATTAAATTCTTTAATAGTGCACTTCACATAACCATCCTTTGTTACCAAGCCTATTGACAGGACAAAGCATTTAACCATTTTTATATTGTACTGTTTAAAAACAAACTACAATTTTCAGCCTTGTGATTCTCAATGCGTCCAAGTCTATGTAAGTTTCAACCAATTCATTTCAAGCAGATTCTCTATATCTTAAAACGATAAATACAAGGGAAATATTTTTCCCTTGTATTTATCGTTTTTTTTTAAGGGAAATATTTTTCCCTTGTATTTATCTCCTAAATTTGATTTTTTTTTTAATTTTTAACAAATGCCTTGTTTAGTAGATAGTAGAAAACAAGATCCATCATTTTTTAAACTATTGGTGACAGGTACAATAATAATATACGTTGTCTCTAGGACCTTGCATCATATATCAGGTATGTGTTTTAAAATATAATGAAAAGAAAACACTTCAAAACTTTTATAGCTTTTCGCAATTTTGAGTTCTTAAATACCCCGGTAAACGAAAAAAATTTGTCATACGAAAAATAAGAAGGTACTACTTTGCAAATAATTGAGTAAAATGATTCCTAAGTCGTAAGAAATATTTCATACCAGACAGAAACAAAAATTCATGGTCATGGGTTCATTGAACACGAATTATATGAAATTGATTCACACCCACCACCACCAAAAACCTTTCCCTCGGACAATGCCTAGCTTCATTAGCTAACTATGTGTTTTTGCCTTGAATACTATATAAAAACCTAACACTTTAATTGATTAAAAATTTAAAAACGAGTTAAAAATATTCATAGTTTACAAAATGAGGAAGTTGTTGTGGGCTTGTGAAAAAGTAATTTACCTATTTTGCCGCTTCAGAAATCCGAAAAGATATTAAATATTCTGCAAATTAACTAAACTCTATTTCCAGGGGAGACAGGCCACGGATTACCAATTAAAAATTTTCGTTGCATTTTAAATAAAGTTAGAGAAAGAGGTGATTGGGTAATGCTGGGGAGGAGGAGGGATTAACTGGGGCAGGTGTTCTCCATGTAGCAATTGTCAAGGGGGAGTTATTCCAAGTAAGGAAAGTCCACTACATTTGTGATCTGCGTTCTTGGAATTAAAGGAAGCCTCGAACTTATACTGAACTTTTACTAAGAAATAAATGTATACTCGTCATTACCTAATTTTAACAACAGACGATTAAATTTTGACTTTTAAAAAGAGAATTTCACCTTGTCGTTTCGATTAGCAAGCCCGTCCCAAACCCTGAAGTCATTTCTTTCTATCGGAATACCGAGGCTTTCGCCTTGTCGTCTTCAAGAGGAAGTTGTGATAACTTAAAAAAAGTTTTAAAGATTTATCCTTCGCGACATTAGCTTCAAGCTAATGTCGCAAAATATATTCACAAATTTTGGCGGAACTCTTTATGTTTGGAAAAATGTAGTCATCCATCCATCATCAGCAAACAATTGCGTATCCTTAAGATAACTCGATTGAGCCCATCTTAAAACTGCTCAAAAGACAAAAGGAATTCCAGCAGAAACAATCATTGACTTAAAACTTTCATATGTGAAATCAAAACACTCACAAACCTACCCCTCTAAATTTATTGGTACCCTCCCCACCCCCGAACTTGCGATATTCTTTCTGCCACCTATAGATGCATATATTTCTACTAGAAATTATAAAAAAATAAGAACAAAATAAGAAGAGCTTCATCCTTCAATCATTGTTTTCAAAAGTAAAACAACCTGAGTCTGCAAAGTACTTATGTCATAATTTGTTCTTCTAGCTTGAAGAACAAATTATGACGTAAATACTTTTGTTTTAAATTTCGGTAATTCATGAGCACAATTATAGGACTTCATTTGCAGAAAAACACTTTTCATATAAGGTTACAGATTTGGGAGAAATTTGCAGGGGAAAATAAAATAGAACGAAATAAGGCTGGATTCATCAGTTCTGTTCTTACTATTAAGAACAAACTAGATGTTATAAAAAATCTGGCAGTCAGAAATTTTTGAATGTATATATAAAACAAACCTTTTTCAGTCAATCTTTTTCGTACGAGAGAATTGTTTAGATAATCATGCAGATGTGGATCGTGTAAAAAATTATACCCCGGAGGTGGTCGATACGGTTCGCTCAAATCAAACTCTGCATCTGGTGGTACTCGAAATCTCTGAAAGAAAACAAATTTTGCTTTAATTTATTGCAAACACACTGGGCTTTTTTCGCCTCAAGTATCCTTTTGATGGTACCCACCCATCTAGAAGATATTTTAACCACCTTAAAAAACTTTTATTGAATTTAACCACCTTAAATAATTTTCAACAGCTTTAAGGTATGTTAAAAGAAAACTTTGCAGAAATATAGTGTAGCATAAATGATATTCATTAGATAGATAGATAGATGTGCATATTTTACATGGCTAGCCTCACAAATATCGAGGGATATACCCTGTCTATTATTTCCAGGAGGGGCCATGGCGTAGATGGAGAGTCCTAGAGTATTTAATGCTCATTTTGAGCTACGCAGACCCAATTAGAGCCCGCGCTCTACTAGACAACTCCCGGCAACATCCAACGGCCCACACAGTGTGCCATCTTCCCAATTTCCCTCACATGGCTTGGGTTAACCCGGGGCTATGGTAACATTCACTCGCCCATGTTGAATCGCCGTCAAGAGGAATCGAACCCCGGTCTCCCGCACAGAGTACGAGAGCTATAACCACTAATCTACGGCGCCACAATTTACTGTGACGTCAAAAAAAAATTTGAGACCACGTTTTCTATCCACTGATCATTACTGGTTTATTGGATTTCGTTCAATACCACCAACTTACTTTTTCATTGAAACTCCTAGCATACTCTCCATCAAAATGTGCTGAATTTTATTAATTTTTTATTTAGCACATTTTCAAGGACACATTTTTCAGAGTTGTCATGGAAACCATGTTGCATTGTTTTTGCTTACTTTCTGTAGTATTCCAAAAGATAATATTATGAAAGATAATAACATAGAAATCCAACTTTCTAAGTAAAAAAGCAGGGAGGTCCAAAGACCACAGAATTAGAGTAAGTGTCACTCCCCCCGACATTAATGGAAGTAAAGAAGTACCTTGGTGCCTATTTTAGTGGTTGCTAGGTCAATCATATCGCTTAGTCCCGGAACCATCGGTACTTTTCCATCGAGACTTCCTGGTGTTTCGTACAGTATCAAATTTGCTTTCACTTGTGGAAAAGTAAAACCTTGTTTTTCGTGGATACCAGCATCATCTAACCAACTCCAGGGATTCTTGTTTGGAAATTTTATGAATTTCTCCTTCTTCTGCGCCACCATAATTATTACGCCACCTTATTGAAACTTTATAAAAATAACATTAGTTTTAACGCATAAAATTTTGTTAACAACGAACCAACTCGTTTTTAACTGTTTACAAAACTGCAACTGACTTTCGATTTCGTGCGTTAACTAATGTTCGAATTTAACCCGAATCGAACGTTGTTTTATAATAGAAACCATAGCATTGCTAGTTGGAACTTCGCAAAATCTTGTTGATGTTCCCTAATTTTCCCACAACACAGGCCCCCAATATTCATCTGTTTTATGAGCGAATTAGGAAACATATCGCAAAATTAAGAATTTCTAGCTAACATTTCCTGGTGGAATAAAGGTAAATTTGGAGAACCTAGAAACCCAGGCTCTTAAGGACGATGAATTAGCACTACAATGAGCAATATACTTCATCCTTTTAAATTGTAATAAATATTACTTTTATTCTACTCTTTTCAACAAGACTTCTTTTTTCAGAGGGGGAGCATAAATTTTTTTTCATTACAATGATTCTTGCGAAATGCTACAATTAATTTATTTAATTCTTCTGCCAGAGAAATTTTACGAAGGGCGAAAATTTCAGCGAAAAAAAGCGGCCGAAATTCTTTTTCGACTGCATAATCTAAATCCCAAAAACGAGCCAAGCTAAACCATGTGCATAACGTTGTAAAACTACTTTTGTAGCAAGATAATGTTGTTAAGGGCAGCTATAATCTTTAAAATTTTGGCGGGATTCTTCAGTGCGGCTTGGCCCAACTCTTAAGAGGCGATGTAATAAGCCAGACCAAGGCGTGATGAGTATACGGAAAAAGTGATTGCTCTTTGTAAAAGAGTTCCTGTTCCGTTGTACAGTCCTGTCATTTAGTTATACTCCCCTTTGAATTACTAGCCGCTGACCGCGCTAATTTAATAACTTTTAAAGTTCACAAACAGCGTTAGTTTAATTAATTTCATTGAGCGCTCTATTTTCAAAGAGTTGAGTTTTCGAAACGATAATTTTATAACCTATTTCAATTTAAACTTTAATGCAAAGATAAAATTCTGCTCCGAAATTTTTGGGATTTTTTTGTATTTCTAGTGATGATGTCATACTTGCTTTTTACCTTTTCATATTTGTTTAGGAATTCCAGTAGCATTGCAAATAATTGGCTTGAGTTACACGAAAGGAAAAGGATTTGGCACCAAGCACCAGTAAGTAATATATTAAAGTACGCACATCAAAGTCGATTGTATTTAGAGGACATCTATAGTAAACATTGAAAAAATTGTGAATTTCGTAAACATGTTGAATCACGGAGCTCGATTGTTGAATTAAAGCTTAGATTTAGAGGTTTTAAAATAACCAAAACAACCAACGGCCACCCAACAATCGATTAGGGTTGATCTCTTTTGACCTGCAAAGGTTCCAACCTCTGGTTCTCTATAGCAATCTTCTTACTTCTAAAGATGCCAGTACTAGATTTCCTTGTAAATGCCAAATTAATTTTTACTTAGTTAACATGTAAAAAACCGTAAGTTTACTATTTTAGCGAATTTGATAAAGAAGTTTGATTAATTTCTGTAAACACTTAATATACCAAGGAAACCGGTAACCGTGTTTCGACTTTTTTATTATTTTTATAATTTTAAAACGCGATTCCTTAATTATCAATTCTTTATTGCGTAGGGAAATAATCCTAAAAAATGAATCCTGCATTATTATTTACGACTGCTTTTTATAGTTGCTGGTTAAGTGATGAGGCTCTGTGGATATTTGTCATCCCTGTTGCAACTGTCGTAGCTGTAAGAACCTTTTTTAAGTATATTTATACGGGTTTTTTTTGTTTTCTTTTTGCCTACGAAACCAGGTGCATTTAGGGATTAGAAAGCTTGAACACACAATTCTCTCCATTTTAACACAATAAAACTGTAGCTAGATTTTAAATTGCTTTAGCCAATGTAAAGGTCTTCAATGCTAAAAATGTTTTAAAAAAAGGCCCAACCATGACTAGACTCTTTCTAGTCCCAGTAATTTTCCCTCCACTTGCAAAACCAGTTCGTCAGCCCTGATAATGTAACTTTTCATGACTGGTGGTGTGTATCTGCATTTTTAATTCACATTTAGTATCTTTTATTTTCATTCTGAATAACCGCATGCACTTTTTAATCTTTCAGACCAATTTTGGTATTAGCATGTACGTATTGCGTCGATTATATGGCACAAAAGTGATGGAGAATGCAAAGAATATTATCAAGGCTAAGTAAGTAAAAACCATCTTCTTTTAAACAGCCAACAAAATCACTAAATTTAATCACAATGATTTCTGCATTCTTACGATTTTTTTTTAGAAAGTTACTTCGAGCCTTGGTTGTTCTTACACCTTCGCTTGGATTAACCTGGTTGGTTGGAATTTTTGTGTCAATATTTCCAAAGAATCGTCCCTTGCAATATGTATTCGCTCTGTTCTCTACCAATCAGGTAAACATTAAGCGTACCACCTGCTTAGAAATTGAAAAATTTCAAAAAGGTTGTTTTTTTTTCGCCACCTTCGAGATAATTTTGTAAATTGACACAAATTTTTGTTGTAAAAATACAGACATTTTTGTATTCGATTTCTTTATTGCGTCACAGTGTTTTTCGTTTTGTTGTTACACAAATGATTGACGTAGTCGAGAAATTTTCTATTCGGGCTTTACTTTGCACTGTACTTTCAAAATATCATATACGTGTTGGTCACACGGATATGATCTTTTGAAAATCCACATCATACATCATTTGCAACGATATTTCGTTAGTGATGTTCTCTAAGCTTGATTAAGTCTCTTTTCTTGCTTCACACACAAGCTGTCAAATTGTGAAAAAAAAGAATCATAGTGCTTCATGTCTACATGAGTGCGGTGAGACAGTGAAAAGAAGTTTTGAAAAATGTTCAAATTATTGTGGGACGTTAACGCACCGCAGTTTTTCCGTTTCTCAGAATCTCCGTGTATAGTCGGTTGGTGATCACGTAGCTTCGGAAATACTCTACTTCACTTAAATTTTGTAAGGAACTCGCCCGTCGTACATATTTTTTGTATTGCTATCTCGTGATTTTTTGTTCGCCTGTTAACATGAAGTAATTAAATTAATTATATGGACAGACCAAACTAAGTTTGTGCGCAATTATTTTAAACAAACAGCAAACGAATATTATTAATATAGAGAGTATTTTCACAAAGTATTCGGGTCAGAAAGTTCGTTTTCACAGGTATTTATAAATCTAAAAATAAGAACAGCGAAATTAAGACCATGGACTTTTTTGGACTTTAAAAGTATGTGGAGGCATAAAGTTCCAGCGGTCTATAACTTCTTGCAGGGTTATAGTTATGATGAAATAAAACTTTGGCGCAATTGTAATATGAGATTAAAAAATAAACAAGCATTGTAAATTTAAGAGCGTTTGAGAGTGTTCTAAGTATATTTCGCCATTCTGTTTTGATTTTCTGTTAGTAATATAAATAGTTTATAACACATATTTTGGTTTTTGCACATAAAAAAGGATAAGTATACGCAAAATTCTAAAATATCTAACTAATATTCCATGTATCAAATTACAATCGTAAAATCAGCGTAAAAAAATCTTAAAAAAAAAACTCAGCCGAAATGTTTACATTATCAACGTAAACCCTCATATGATTAACAGATCAAAATTTATAGAATTTCTCATTTTATTTAGAAAGTATTCTTTGGCGGTTTTCAGCAATGTCTAGTAACTTGTGACGTCATTCACAAGTGGAGTCAAAAATTTGTAAAATATGCTAGTCATAAAAATATTAATAGTAACTAGGTTTCATAACAATTGAGCAAATAATTCAGAAGATTTTAAGATTTGAATTTACTTTGTGCTTTTCCCCTTCCATACCAAATAGAGTTAAACGACGTTAAAAAATTGATCATTATCCTTCAAAATTTCGAAGATCTTATAGATCAGACAGAATGTAAAAATTCGCTGTAGAACTAAATAATTGAATTTTAAGCAGATAGTGGTATTTTGAACAAATTTCAAGCTTTTGATGACATCATAGATAAGTGCAGACTTAAGCAGAAATTTATTGCTATCATTTTGTTCTTTTTGTGACGTACTATAAATGTGCCAAATTTAATTTAATTTGGACAAGCGTATGAAAAGTTTTTTTTGTTCAAGATTAGAGTTATAAAGATTACTATCAAAACATGTTTTTCTTTCATGTTTTCTGTTATTCTCAGGCTTCAATCTGGATTCAAATATATCGTTTGTTTTATAGGGTGTATGGATATTTATATGTTGCATGATCATGGACAAAAAGGTTAGCAATTTTTAAATAATTGGGAAAGTGGAAGAGCTTTTAAAAAAGGAAAATGTGTAGAATTATATTTTTACTTACCTTTAATAATGTTTTACGAATTTACATGCTCCTGCATAAAAAAACCTATTTTATAGGTATACGTAATGCTATGAAGAGAACAGAACTTATTTCTTCAAAATGGTGCTGTATAGTGTGTGTTTAACTCGACATTAATTTCTGTTCTGTAAAATATGCATCGAGCTTTTGAAAATAGAATACCTGATACTTGTAAACTCTGCTTTAAAAGGTTTTCTCCGAAAAGTGTTTACGAAAGTGGACCAGAAAAAACAATTGTTCTTCTTAAATTCTAAATTATATTGCCACTTTTTTTGCGTTTCAGATACGAACGGATCTTCATCGCCGATTTACCCCGCGAAACAGAAGTTCACAAAGAACATGACAACGCGCTATCATTGTTATCAAGATTAATTAATCACGGGCATAGTTTATGGCGGTTTTGTATTGTATTGTATTTTGCTCATATTACCTTTCTTAGTGAGGACGGGGGAGGGGGAGGATGCGGGGGACGTGGTTGAGAATATACCATACAAGAATTTTGTCAGTAAGAAATTCAGTTTTTTTGCCTTTATATCTATGAAAATCTCCAGAAAACCTCTTTGTTTTCAAGAATTCGAAGCACATTTTAAATAGTAAAAATTAAGGCCTTCTTGAAGGACAGATAATTTTGAAACACACAATTTTTTAAGTGCCTTTCGGTTATTTTTCTTATAAAAATATTGCATATCACATTTTCCCTAGGATCTATTCCCTGGAGCAGGTAATTACGGCCGTCACCAAGTTTATCATAAAGACAAAAATTCGCTGGCAATAAGAGTGCGTTATATCAATTGGCATTTGTAATCATATTCAATACTAAATAAACTACAATATTTATCTTGTTTTGTGCCCAGTTTAACAAATTTCATGTTTTTTATTACATCAATAAAACAATATAAAAAAAAATTGATTTAAAAATCAATTACTATTAACTATCTTCTAAACCAAATTGCTTTCCAGAAAATCCAAAAGAAATGAAATCGTCCCTGTAAATGTTATATAACGTGCGTAGAAAAGACTTGGGAATTTCTAAATAAAATCTCATCATAACAGAATTAGCGCTTTCTCTATAATTATCAGTGGCGTTGTAAGGGAACTTGTATTTTTCGTAAAGACCTGTCTGTTTCAATACCTCTTCAGCGTCTTGCAGCAGCGTGTCCATTTTGCCAATGAAGTCGTATTTCATAGTGCAAGGACTGCACAGTTTTGTCATTATTTGCCAGTGTTCGTCAAAAGCTTTATGCCCTTTTTTCTGATGTACTGAAATTAAATACATTAAGAATTCTTTAAAAGTTACCCCTTTTCCTGCATCGTATTCTGCTTTACTTAGATTTACACGAAACATCCTTAATATAACCGAACCGTACCGCTTTTGAAAACCAGGATGGGCTGGTTGCTTTAATTTATTTCGATATGCGGAAAATAATCTCTCGAACGGATGTCTGACGAACACGAAAGCATAGTAAGAGTTTCTTCTCCATGCAAGTTCTGTTTCATTTAGATTTCGTAGCATTGAATATTTCATATTGTGCAGCTGGTCCTTGTCCTTAACTTGAAACAAGTCTTTCATTCTTCCATCAAAAACTTGAAGCAATCGTTTCCAATTTGTACAAGCAGCTTTTGGTATGGAACAGTAAATAATTTCTTTCTTTTCACTATAGAACATATTATTCATCAGAGGTTTACTTCTTCTTAACTGATCTTTTGTTTGGTTATAGCGGCAGAAATTCCGCAATATCTGCTGCCTCTCCATTTGTGTTTCCTTATTGGTTTTAGTTATTCTCGCGGTTGTTTTAGGTGATGGTGGCAGCGGAGTACCTTGATTTAGTGAATTCTTGCTTCTCTGAATAAAAATTTATGGTAAATGTTAGTACTTGTCCGATTACCGCCCCAATAGAGTTATAACTCTAACCCTTAACTTTGGGAAGAGGGTGGAGTGGGTAACTGTCTAGTACCATCAGTCTGGCGTATGCAGATTTATTTTTTGCGTAATCGTTTCTGTGGACTGGACCTGTTATTTAAAAAAGTACCTGAATGTTTTCATAATTGCTGTAACGAAGGTTGATTCCATTTTCTATAACGCAAGATGAAAGGTTTTTATTTTTGCATATTTTACAAAGCATTTTTGCTAAATAAAGAAGCTCAGTAAGTATAATAACCATACAGCCATGTAAAAAAGAGTCTTCCCCTCTCCTCTTTCCCTGGACTGAATGAGTTAAAAGAACAATACAATTAAAAATACCAGGATAGAGGGCTTTTATAAGAAAGAAAATAAGCATTCATTTCTTACCTTTGCAGCTTGAAAACATAAGTAAACATTGAATAACGGAAAGCAGAAGCACTAGAAATATCAACAAGACAAGTAGTTTGAACATGCCGTTGTTTACTTCGTATCCGCCATATTGAAAATTAACTTTTGCTCTCTTAAATTCCATTGTACCTAAAACAGGTTAATTTATGTTTCAAACTCACATTAATATATTTGCCTTACTCAAAACTTTGAAGATATATAAACACTGAATTAAAAATCAGTTTATCGTCATTGGAAGATCATTTATAACTTACTGTTGCACGCATTTTTTATGAGCAACGTTTGATTAAAATAGATTGAAAAATAAAGCAACAATCAACCTAAAGTGATTAAATCTCTTTAATAATATCCGTATTCCGTTTGTCTGTTTGTTCGCGTGAAGAAAGTCGTGTTATGTAAACACGAAATGTGATATAATATTTTTTTTCACAAAAGCTTTTGTGTAATTTAAAAATTCTTATACAAAAGCCTTTTTTATTCCTTCGATGCAGTCTCTTTGATATAATAACATGCGCAGCTAAAATCAATTCGTAGTTTTGATTATTGGCGCTTTTTAAGGAAATTAACAAAACAAGTTAAAGATAATAAAAAAGTCATTAATTCATCAAAACTAAATATTAATGTTTATTGGCATACTCATCCAACTGAATAAATTTGATCCTAAAAAGATCCTGCTAACTCTTTCCAAATGAAAAGCCAACAACAACGACTAAGTAACATTTGACGCCCCGGAGAAAGAACAAACTCAAGAAACAGACATATATGTAAAAATCAAGCTTCTTAAAAAAAATGTCAGAGTGGTGCACAGCTTCCTTAAAATTGAGTTTGAGGGTGCAGAACAAATTGATAAAAGGTAACCCTTACCAACCATGCATAACAACACCAGCCAGTTATTCACGGGGACTTCAAGAATGACAATCTCCGTTTTGAAAATGACTGTTTAGCTGTTTTAGCACATTCATCCAGTTTATCTTTCTCAACTAAATTTCAAAAAGATTGAATTTCATTAAACATTAACTTGGAACATATGTTTAAAACATTTTGATTGTGATTTAACTTCATAAGGTAAAATTAAAGAGAAGCTAAATGGTAATTTAAATTATTTACCATTTCGCTTCCATGCATTCAAGACAGCAACCGTGAACACAGGTTGTTTTTTGAACCACAACAATTGTGAAATTGTGGGTGGGCACCCAACGCCTAAAGCGCAATTTAAATTTTATAAATAAAATTGAAAGAAGATTCTAACACTGCATTTTTACAACCCAATTGCGTGCGAGCAGGCAACGAAACTGGTAAAGGTAAAACAAATAGCTAAATAATCATGAAGAAATGACACAAGATGTCAACAAGACGTTATTTCTTTCCTGAAAACATGAAATACTACAAAGTAGATCTCATCTGTTGTAATTTTTGTTGTGTTGATTCTTGTAAAACGGCTTTGAAGAGAGATAACAAGTTATATATACAGGTACACCCTGTATACTATTTGCGTACAGTATATGGGAAAAGGAAGATTAGATCTTTTTTTTGATTTTTTTTATTAGCTCTCAAATGTGCTAAGAGGCGCTTCCTGCTCTTCTGCAAATTCTCAAATTTATTTCATAAAATCTCAATCTAACACTACTTCTTTTAACCCAATCGATTGCGTTTGGGTCCGCGAAACTGGAGCACAGACTGCTTTCTTCTTCAGTTTAAAGCGACACTACTACACTTTTTAAAACATCATTTTGTAAATGTAATCAACTTTCATTTCAAAATATGACGTCATGTTGACGACCTACTAGACTAGAAACCTTTATTAAAAATATCTTCAACGCTTGGACCATGGGAATTTGCTTTTGAGGTTGAAGCAGAACGGGTGGAGAGTGATATCATTACCTGTGTAATAATACCTGTGCTCAGTAGGACTTGTTTGATCGCTTATTATTGTATCGCTTAACATAGGTTTATAAGGGTTAACATGACTTAGCACTAACTGGCCAGGCTCGTCATCCTTTCTCCAGTTTGATGACCATTGAAGATAGTTTTCATAGATTCGACAACACATAGTTCACTGTCATCTACAAACTCGTGAAAAGTAGTGATTGGAAGTTTCTCCAATTATCTACATGACTCGTGAAAAGTAGTAATTGGAAGTTTCTCCAATTATCTACATGACTTGTGAAGTTTGTGATATATAAAAGTAATAATCAATTCAAAATTAGCCTATGCTTGATAGAGATGATGAAGTCCTAAAGACCATGCAGCCGACGTTAGAGCAAAAATCATTGTTGTCATAAGTGACAAAGGTCTATCTAACAAAATACCGGTCTCGTCCATCTTTTTAGATAATCTAGCACTACTCGAACATTCCACATTGTGGTAAACCAAGGTTGTGGTGGGCGTTGATTAAAAATACCTGTAATAAGAGAACTGATGAATGGATTTTCTCCCAAAGATTTCCCATCCAACCATTATAAGTTGAGATGGCTGCACGTTGATAGCATATAGTATTAAAAGAGTAACCTGACTCGAACATGGAAGCTAAACAATCAAAAACCGATTCACAGTAGACTGAAATGGATCATTTTTGTGTTTGTCATGCTAGCTACCCCATCTACCCCAGGCCGAAGTGTAACTTGACGC
Organism: Hydractinia symbiolongicarpus; assembly: GCF_029227915.1. Taxonomy (NCBI): domain Eukaryota; kingdom Metazoa; phylum Cnidaria; class Hydrozoa; order Anthoathecata; family Hydractiniidae; genus Hydractinia; species Hydractinia symbiolongicarpus. Next base: position 10,770,736 of record NC_079886.1, read on the forward strand.
AGAAAACTGCCTTCTGCATGAGATGATACGTTTAGGAGCTCTATCTGAAATTCCTTCTGCGCAAGTATTTCATTGAAACCATCAAAACCGGTATATTTAGGCTTTTGTTTTGTACTTATGGATAATTTATTTCTGTAGGATTTTTAATAAATCCTTTTTTTAAAAAAATTGAATACCATGCCTGACCTTGGAGTTTCCTTAATATTCTGTGAATTAAGATTAAGAAGGGTGGAAAGGTATAGAGAAGAGTTTTGGACCAGTCTTGTTGCATGACGTCCATCCCCTTACTGGATTTGGTTTTAAGAGTAGTGCTTTGTTAGTTGTTGAGACAACCGACTTGTAAATAAATATATTTATGGACACCCGAGAGGGTGATAAATGTAATGGAACACAATAGGGCAACTTCCACTCGGATGGGTCTGTTGTGTTTCGAGACTTCAAATTTCCCCATACATACAAAGCGTTGGGGACGTAATTGTAATCTTCTAAAATATCAAATGTTTCTAGATATCTTTTGAGATATAGCACATTTCCAAGGAGGCTTACCTCCTATTTCTAAAAGATAACAAAGTGCCACTGGTAACATCTCGATAAAGGTTTGAATCGCTATTTTTATTGCTAGAAGTTCCAGGTAAATGGATGTGATTGTTTTTTTTCTCTTTGCCTTCCCCTTTAAAGTATCTGTTACTTGTGGTAGGTGGTGTATACATGAGAGGGTATATTTCCCTCTCTCATACATCGCTTGATTACTTGTTATGACTCAGTAACAAAATCTACTGTTCAAAACAACTACAAAAGTTCTTTGACTAACGATGCTTTTTCTTCACCTTTATCTCTACATTTATCAAAAGTAACCCACATTTTGCACAGTGGTCCAACAACTTTTTAAACTTTGCATTGAATCCTCGCTACCAAATTTTCAAAATTCTTGTGTCTTCTTTTTCTCTTTTGTTACACCCCCCTGAGAATCATCCAGCTTTATGACTCATCTCTTTTTCTGATTTGGATTTATGGAACAATTTATTCATATAATTGGCCATTTTCTCTGACAATGATATGCTTGATTTGCAGAGCATTAACTAAACCATTAGCCAATCTTTTTTCTTCTAAATTATTACTTTCTTTCTTTCCTGAATCTAAACGTTCTTCTCTAGATACATCTTCACAACACTCTGTAAATGAGTCATTATAATATACAGATTAACGGGATTAAATCAGATAACTTTTAAGTTGCGGCTCCCTTCCTTGTTTGCAATAACCTTGAAAAAGGATGGAAAGAGGATGGAAACAGTTTGTACTCTAGTTTTACGGAGCCGAACGTAACCGATTACGTTGAAAATCGATTGCGATGTTATGAAATAAAATAGTTTAATCCGACGGCTTGAAGCTTTCCCCCGTCAAAAACCACACCCGTCGCAGAGAAAATTACAAACTAAAAGAGTCCGTTGCAAACTCACGGAAACATAGCTTCATTTAATTGAAAGTTTTGATACGTTTGGAGTGGACAAGCCACTTATCTCTATTATAAACAAACCCTTAGCCTTTACACATTTAAAACTATGTGCTTTAAAATAAAGCAATGTTAAGTTTTACTTGCATAGTAAATGTCGAACAGGATTATATTAAGAGATCTCAATGGCTTACCTTAAAACGCAGCGTAACAAAGGCGAACATACAAAGTTTAAGACTTTAGCGTTAACATTTAAACATTCTATGCTTCGTTGATTTTTGCTACATATCGTTGCTATGGAAACACGTGTTAATTTGATATCTCCGGATAGCATTACTTACCCAAATACTATATAATGTTTTTTATGGATAACTTTTTCAACTAAATGAAACATGCTTTAATGGTACACAATTTTCGTGCTACTTTTATTGTGGTTTTTTAAACATTTTAGCCAAGTTTGCAAGATATTCCTATCAAAGATTTTTTTTTATAAAAATATGCTTTATAAAAATATCAGGTTGTGATTTTAGGTTAAAATCAACAGGTTTATTGTTTAGCAGCCTGGTTAGGAAGTTGGTATTTTTATAAAAAAAAACAACGTGCAGTATTTTACTTATGATTTCATTCGGTCTGGTTAATTTCGCGAGTTTTATTTCGAGCGCCAAATGTAGGCGTATTCGCGCAGTGCCAAGTTCGCTTCTGGTAAAATAACTAAAAACAGAAAAAAACGCACAAATCCAGGTAAAATTGCTCTTTCTTAAAACAGATTATAGTCTTGACACATGGGAACCTATTGCGTAGTACCCGAAGGGGTCTTCATTGTTCCTTGTTTTTATGGGGGAGTCCTGTGCGAAATATTTATTTGTAGCCAATTTATAGGATTAAAATCTTAAAATTTCCGCCGGCTTTTCTGCTCCAACCACTTGCCCCCTCTTACATTTGTGTGCCAGCTACGTCCCTGGAACATAATCAAAAAGAGAAACATGCCTAAGTTCGCGGATAAGCTTAATTAGTGTGACAAAGCCAATTATAAAGCTTATTGAAAAAAATATGACATTTTGTTTTTAGTTCACCCTTTTCGCGCTACCTTGTCGCTGTATCCACGTTCTATGCAAATTCTAGACTGTGCTAGTTATCAACCTCGTTCCCAGGGCTTTTTGATTAATTTGCCTCAGGGGCAAGAGACCCTTGGGACAAGGTTGACTAGTTCCAAAAGAAAAAAGTACCTACAATTTTTAATTATTTTTGATCTGCAAAATTAAATTGAATTATTTGCATTTCAAAAAACATTAAAAAATTTCTATCATAAATAATTTACCTTTGTTTTAAAGGGTAGCTATAAATTTAGCATATCAATCAAACTCGTTCCCAGGCTTTTTCACTTTTTGTTGTGTGGCGAACAGGAAAGATTTGTTACTGATTTAAGACATAGAGTTTTAACTTAATACTTTGCACATCATTTTGTTTTTGTTTTAATATTTTACCACACTGTAAAAAAACAAAGAGAACCTGGGGACAAGGTTGCTGAAATAAAAACCACTACATAAAAGTTAAGTTACAGGATTCCAGTTGGTTCTTCGTTCTTGCAAAGAAGCAGAAAGAACATGTTTTGCCCGCGATTTATTTGACAACAACCGCGGGTAATATCATACTGCATATCGTTTAATTTCTTCATCTGTCAAAAGATCACTCACCACTGGTTTTAAAGTTAAATGCCGCTGCAAAAATCATGCGCAAAATCTTCACTTTTTACGAGTCGTGTTTATCATAAATCACACAACGGTATGATTGATTGATTCCTCCTTCTTGTTTTTCAAATTATTAAATAGATTGCAGTAGTTAGTGTGAGGTAAGAGTTTTTTTTTAAGCATCAGTGTTAAAATATAAAATTCAAAGATATAAAGTTTAATTCGGATTTACATTTGTTAACGCCATCATGAAGTAACCTAATATCTTCATTTCTTTCCCTAGAAACTTCAGAATATCCGAGGAGCATTTCAACCCTATCTTTCCCCCATACGGTTACGCATTTTATGTGTAATAGCATCTGTTAGCCGAGAGAGCGGGAGGAATAGTCGTTAGATCGTAGAAACATCCTAGGGTTGGCCCGACATATATATTCAGGTGCTTTTGGCCAGATTTTCAGCGTCGTGCGTAGCCTCGGCATTGTTATTTCGTGTATCCTTAGCACAAAATAATGGTTCGGATACCATTTTGAACAGAATACGGTTAAATATACAGCAGAAAAAAAGTAGTATTCAACTTTTTTGAAATATCATGAACGCATTTGTCAACCTCGTTCCCAAGGCTTTTCTTCCATACCTTTAAAAATAAAAAACGCCTGGGAACTATGTTTCATAGAAGCTGTTATTTGATTGGTATCACTTTTGACGGGTTTAAGAATGTATTTATCGTTTCTTTAGGTCACTTTCAAGTGAGTATATCATGTTGATGTTGGCACAGGCTTTAGTTTCAGTATTTTGTTTCCAGCTTGCATCCCCTGCAAATACAGGTATGTTTGTCTCTTTTAGCATATTATGGATGTCCTATGTGTAGACATCGAACTGTATGTTTGTTATGTTCTGACTTTACTTTTTATCTATTGTAAAACGACTTGATTTTATTTATTGTAGGCCCTGCGTGGAAAAAACAAGAAATATCATGTCCTGATAACTGTCCTCCATCTTGCGCTCCGTATTGTCTTTCTGAATGTTGTTCTCCTGCACCCTACTCTATACCTCCACCACCACCACCTCCACAGACGTACTACTATCCACCAGCTCCACAGGGCCTTCCCGGACCACAGGGATTGGAGGGTCCACAAGGACCAGATGGTCCCCCAGGAGAGCCTGGACCGGCAGGAGAGCCTGGTGTTGTTGGTCCGCCAGGTCCTCCCGGTGCACCTGCTGGGTCACAAGGAGAAGATGGACCACAAGGTGCAACAGGAGCCCCTGGATTTTCAGGTCCGCCTGGGCCTCCTGGTCCTGTCGGAGAGACTGGGGCAGTGGGGAGGCCTGGTCCACCAGCTCCACCACCGCCTCCCCCAGCGTTCTGTCCAAATTTATGTGCAGTCGAATGTACAAACCACTGTCACCCCACCTGTTGTGTGGTTACATCATAAAAGCATTTCTGACATTAAAAGCAAAAAATGCAAACTCGATGCGAAGAAAATAACTACGTATTGGTGTTAGGAGACATGGTTAAAGACCTGGTGGAAACACGTGTTCTTACATTCATTTTATGCATTATATGTGCAATGTCGAAATTCGAAAAAGAAGTGTAAATATGCTCACTAGAAATTTTGTATCAATTTAATACCAAAACTGTATATATGTACACTCAAGGATAGATAAGATTCTACCTCGTTATAAATGGCAAATAGGAGACGAGGTTGACAAAACTGTAAATTCTTTAACGGCAAAAAAAAAAAAAGATATGCTTTTTTTTTCTTGCGTTGTCTATTCCAGTTTGCAGTCAACGAAACCTAATTTGTACACATTTGCGAAAAAAATATTTGCCTCGTAAAATTATGTACAGAAATTATGTGTGCAAATTAATGTGCAGGAAGGTATACTTCCTTCCAAAAAAATTACTTTTTCTCAAGTTTTTTTTTCACGATTTGCGTTAACAGTTACAAACAGAACTTACCTGTTTACATAAAAGAAACGATATATTTTGGTAAAAGTTCTGAAATTTTACTTTTATTCCTTGTCTTTTATTTAACTTGCATGAAATTTATTACGCGCGGAATAGATTGTTGGAGGTGCGAAAATAAATACGCAAAAATAATTTGCAGGAAGCGGTAGTCAACTACATGGCATTGAGTTACACAGCTTTTCAATACTTAGCTGAATCTTCCAGCGTTTGGTGTACGGGCATGCGCATTAGAGATCTTTTGGCCGGCCACGACGTCTGTATTTCCGCAACCTTGAAAGTAAGACGAGCCCACCAAGTGTAAATTTTCTAAAACGCTACAGTCTTAAATATAATAGAAATTGAGCATACAGAACGCCGTCGTTTGAACGATGGACTGCGGTTCAACAGCATGTACCCACGAAATATTAATCAAGATAACATTCGTGAAAATCAATACCTGCGAAAAAGAAACAAGAATAGCTTTTGTTTCAGAGTAAAAAAGAGTGCAATTTCATTGACGGAAGAAGAGTAAATTTTATCTGCGAGAGTTTTTACAATCATTCGCGAAAATATGAGCCGCGAAACCATTAAGAGAGATCTCACTTTGACATTTAGACAACTTCTCGAATTGTTAGAAAGGAACAATAAAATTTGATCACCGTTGATTTCTATTCAGAAAAAAACAATGTACAGGAATATAAGAATTTTTGTGCAAACACTTTTAATACAAAAATACCTCTACAATTTTATAATTACATCTCATAAAAATATACACCTCTCCACAACAACACAATCACATTCTTTAGCACAAAAACATAAAAAAACTCTCTTGAAACCGTCGTCATGGTTAAATGTGCAAACTATACACCAAATATCACTACGGTGTTACTACTCAGGGTTTAACTATACGGGGCTCCCACACCTCAAAACATTGAAATATTTTACTTTGCTTATCTTGATGGGAAATTTATGAAATATAAACACTCTCGTGTACCATTTACATGTTTTTTTTTTTAGATGCAATATTTATAAAAACACGAAAATATTCCAATTTATTTGAAGCAGAAGAGCTAACAAAAAACTCATGACGAGTATTATATCCTATGATATTCACAACATTCAGTTACAAGATTTCACCCATCGAGAAAACATTGACCACACTTAGCACATTTTTAGTTGATATGTAAGTATTTATCGAGATTCTTAACCGAAACTAAATACATAAGTGGTCCTAAAAAACAACAAAACTGAGATAACTGAAAAAGACTATCTTATGGTGTTATCGCTTATAGAATACAAAAAGTAACACTGTGTGTATTTCATAACCTTCTTAGCACACGTGACAATTCAAATTTTAGGCTCAAGTTTTTAGGCAGTATTCAAACTAAACGTAAATTCTATTACATGAAATATTATATATTTTTTTTATCGTTTGCAATTCTATAAGGGTAGGTGCTAGAAAATCCGGCTGAAGTTAAATATATAGCATCAACCATTTATGTTATATGAAACCTTTTCAGAATATTAAAACGCTTGAATAAAAAATCACCAAAATCAGAAACACCAATTATACACATAAACCATAACCTTTGACGTCATAACAACAGTTACAACACTTTAAGATGCGTCAAATTTCTCATATTTTGGTTCATTCTCCTTGAACAAACCTGAAAGACAAATGTGATGATTTAGTTAAAATATCCAAAACACCTGTCTAATACAAAAAAAATTCTTTAGATTCGAATGGTAGCAGTTTTCTATCATCTGGGTGATTCTCAAGTACTAAAAAACAAGCCTTAAAAAATATAAATACGGATTTAGTTACTAACCATACTTCATACGGATTTGATCGTGTTTTAGCCTTCTCTCTTCATCCCTGAAAAAAATACAGAAATTTTATGTTGTATACAACTTCACAACACAACACAGAACTCTAAACCGGTATATTATAAGCAACACATGAAAGTAAAATTTTGACATAAAAAACATCGGTGGGTTTTAAAAATGTGCAACTAAATTTGTTTACAATAAAACATCGCCATGCTTTGATATTTTGAAGTTAATTAGATTAATATTGACTTCACTTAATCAACAAAATGTTAAAATATATTGACCTCATTTATCTCAAAAAACTCTGCCTTAAGTTTTTCTTGTTTCCAGTAAATCACATTACAAAAAATATTTACTTGGCTGCGTGGCGGTCCTCTCTTTCTTTTTTGCGTTGATCACTCCTATTGTCTTCTTTGGCCCACCTAGAAAAACAAGTCATAAGTAGAAAGCCATGGAAACAAAATTCCAGGACTTTTTCCAATAAATTAACTATAACAATTCCAGGTGGATTTTAAGATTATCAAGGAAAGTGTTTAAAAAATGTATACTGAACCAAATTAACAGTAATTCAGCCTTCAATAACAATATCGGAGAAAGAGGTTAATGTGATCCATCTTTAGCCAGTGCTTAAAAAACTCATCATTCAACAGGATATATAACTATATAAAGGTATTGAAAAAATTTAATAGGTTTTTTTTCAGCATTATTGATTAAAAAAGTCAAGTTTCCTGGACCTTTTTCTAAAACGGCCATTTATCAAAAAAGTGTGAGAGTGTTTAGAATAAAAAACTGCAACATATTAGTGTCCATTGATGAAAAAACTAATAATTAATTTCACAAAAACACCCAAAAATGGAAAAGTGTCTTACTACACAAAAAATAATTTAGAACTGATTGTTTCAAGATTCGATACTCCATGACTAGCCTTGTGTGCATCACATAATTTACTTTGGTTTTTAATAACAAAAATGTTAGTAACATAATGCTGCACACTAATTAGATTTGCACTTGTTTTTACTCTCATATGCACACGTCAGACCTTTCAAAAAACAATGTCAAATTAGTACATGACTTCTTGAGATACTACCTACTTCTTTCTTCTACGCTCCCTGCAACAGTTTCGACAACAGCAACAATATATACATGCAATCGCAATCACCAGTATAACAAAAGCACAAATTGGTATGACGATTAACAAGAAATTTCCAGACACTATAAAATACAATTACAGTCAACATCCAAACCAGCAACTTTCAGTTTACACCTCATTGCACTAACAATTGAGCTGATGTTATGATCGTAAGGTAAATTTGAGATAAGTCCCTCACTACAAAATTATACAAATTAAGAAAATTTCTGATTCTAAAACCCTTTGAAACAAAAATAATTTTGAAACCATTAGTGGCCCCCAGTGGAAACAATCCACTAACTATAGGTTTTTGTGATTTTCTGGGCTAGCCACTTTAAATATTTATTATTATTATTATTATTATTAACCATACTTCCAACTTGCATTAAAAGACAAAAAAAGACAAATATATGTTTTTACCTTTGCATTGAGAAAAAGCATACCATTTGCCATCACACTCGCTCTTTGAAGGCTTTATGGTTGGTCGTTCACCACATTTCTTTGTAGGTACACACCAGTAACACTGGATGAAAAGTAAGATTAGAATATTTATACTTTTATTTGTACTATAACAAGGGTAATAAAGTAAACTGAGCTTTTACAGTACTCAGAGTTTCATGTATTCACTATACAATCCTCAGCTGTAAAATAAATTCAACTGATCTGAATTCCTATAAGTATAACAAAATTAAATGAGGCTGTAAAACGTGCAATAAAATCAGTAATTTACAATAAGAAAAGTGTCAAAATGTCATTATCAGTCTTTTGATTTATAATTGGCCAATAGGTATTTGTTCATATGGCGGCATTTAGAAACGATCTCCGACCTTTTGTTTAAAAGTTCGTTTTTATTTTCGTAACTAAGGATTTCCAATTTCTCTTGCAGACAAAGTGGACATGATTTGCTTTTGTTCGAGTAACTTCTCACACGTTTTACGATCGACCAGTTTAACTCCGGCGTGATATTTTGATCCTTTAACTGCCAGATGTAAGTGGACAGCGTGGTACTGTTCATGTACTTTTTGTTGTTGAAAGATAATTTGTGCCCACCGTAGCGTTCTTTGAACTCTTTCTCAGTTAACCCGATGTAGGCCTTTTTTGGTTGGTTTTGAGCGGTGACTTCGCATTTGTAGATGACAGACTGAACTCTACAATTTCCTTGTAGAGGGATTAATTTTGTTATACTTATAGGAATTCAGATCAGTTGAATTTATTTTACAGCTGAGGATTGTATAGTGAATACATGAAACTCTGAGTACTGTAAAAGCTCAGTTTACTTTATTACCCTTGTTATATGGCTCCTGTGATTTAATGTTATAGTCGAGCACTGTTTTGAGGATAGCATTACGCATCTGTATTGAATATAAACAGCTCCTGGATTTATCTTGTCGAGCACTTTGTTTTGCTTTCATCAATGGAGAAAATAAACTTTGCTTACTCCTTGAAGAACATACCGATTCCTGATAAAAATTCTTACAAGACTAAATTAATTGATAAAATCGAAGCAGTCATAAAACGTATGCGCTGGAAAATGTACTGGATTAACAACAGGGACGGAAATACAATTCCAAAAGCAGAAACCTTCGGATTTAAAAGTAAGAACACTCCTCCACCTTGCACCGAACTGGAAAACTTCGAATCAGATTTACTGGACCTATTTGAAAACATCGAATTTCGTAACACACATGACACCTTCCAACGAAAACTGAAAAAGGACATTTCAAGCATTCGCAAATCAAACAAGGTTTACGTTTTTGCCGATAAGACTTCAAACATTTACACGATGGCACCAGACCTCCACGAAAAGCTATTGAAAGAAAACGTCACCAAAACGTACAAAAAAGCACCGCCCCTTCTCGAAAAAGCGATCAACTCCGAAGCAAAAGAAATTGCATCTTCTTACAAAATAGACAATCGCGCTGAAAAACTCGCAAAATCTCCTGCATTTATATCCTTGAAAGATCACAAAGAAAACTTTCATCAAAAACAGCCTTGTCGTCTTATAAACCCATGTAAAAGTGAGCTTGGTGCCATTAGCAAATCGATTTTGGACCGAATTAATTCAGACCTACGAAACTTACTTCATGTTAACCAGTGGAAAAACACCGACCAGGTATTGGATTGGTTTTCCTCATTGCACAACAAACAAACCTGTACTTTCATCCAGCTTGATATCAAAGAATTTTACCCATCAATTACAAACAACATTCTAGACGAGGCATTACGCTTTGCAAAGGAACACACTACGATATCAGACAAAGAAATAAGAACTATCTTACACTGCCGAAAGTCACTTTTGTTTTTCAATGAAGAGCCATGGAAGAAAAAAGATATACATGGATGTTTTGACGTTACTATGGGAAGCTTTGATGGAGCCGAAATTTGTGAGTTAGTTGGCATTCTTATTCTGCAAAAGCTCTCTTCAATCGTGAGAAAAGACGACATCGGCTTATACCGTGATGACGGATTATTAGTATTAAGAAACTCAAGAGGCAGATCAACAGACACCAAACGTAAAAAAATAATCGAAACCTTCAAAACGATCGGATTCGACATCGAGATTCAAACTAACCTAAAAAGAGTAGACTTCCTCGACGTTACACTTGATTTAGATTCAGAAACTTTCAAACCCTACAAAAAGCCAAACGATCAGCTCCAATACGTCCACATTTTATCTAACCATCCAAAAAATATTTTGAAACAACTACCAATATCAATCAACGATAGGCTTGTCAAAAATTCGTCAAACGAACAAGTTTTTGACCAAGCCAAAACGGAATACGAAGAAGCCCTCCGAAAAAGCGGATACAAAAACCTGAACTTGTCCTTCAATAAAAAGGAACCCAATCGGATTGGCAGAAATAGGAAACGAAACGTGATATGGTTTAACCCACCTTTCAATAAAAATGTTGTTAACGACGTCGGGAGATCCTTTCTGAAACTAATTAAGAAGCACTTTACAAAAGAAAACAACCTTCAAAAAGTTTTCAATAAGAATAACGTTAAAGTCAGCTACAGTTGTACAGAAAACGTGAAGTCCATCATTAATTCACATAATAAAAAAGTTTCTTCAAAACAAATAATCGATACACCAACATGCAATTGCAGAGTTAAAAGAACGTGCCCTCTACAAGGAAATTGTAGAGTTCAGTCTGTCATCTACAAATGCGAAGTCACCGCTCAAAACCAACCAAAAAAGGCCTACATCGGGTTAACTGAGAAAGAGTTCAAAGAACGCTACGGTGGGCACAAATTATCTTTCAACAACAAAAAGTACATGAACAGTACCACGCTGTCCACTTACATCTGGCAGTTAAAGGATCAAAATATCACGCCGGAGTTAAACTGGTCGATCGTAAAACGTGTGAGAAGTTACTCGAACAAAAGCAAATCATGTCCACTTTGTCTGCAAGAGAAATTGGAAATCCTTAGTTACGAAAATAAAAACGAACTTTTAAACAAAAGGTCGGAGATCGTTTCTAAATGCCGCCATATGAACAAATACCTATTGGCCAATTATAAATCAAAAGACTGATAATGACATTTTGACACTTTTCTTATTGTAAATTACTGATTTTATTGCACGTTTTACAGCCTCATTTAATTTTGTTATACTTATAGGAATTCAGATCAGTTGAATTTATTTTACAGCTGAGGATTGTATAGTGAATACATGAAACTCTGAGTACTGTAAAAGCTCAGTTTACTTTATTACCCTTGTTATATGGCTCCTGTGATTTAATGTTATAGTCGAGCACTGTTTTGAGGATAGCATTACGCATCTGTATTGAATATTTGTACTATATAAAAACGTAACACAACTGGATAGTGGTAGATTAACTTACATCAAAATCTTTTACACAATCAGAACAACTAGTGTTGTCTTTATCACTACACAAAGCTAAAAAAAATGTAAAAGATATACAAAATTAAAAGTCACCATGCAAAATTATTAACCAAATAAAATACAATCCAGAAACTTACCTGAGGATTCAGTAACTAGAGTTGATAAAAACAGGACCAGCAATGTACTTAACACAAATTCTGCTTTCATTTTTATTTACTTACTATTATCTAAAATCATATATAAAAAGAATTTTAAATAGGCAAAAGGTTGGCCAACATTGAAGGTGAGGTTGAGGTGCACCTTTATAATAATGCCTGTTGATTCTGTAACAGGTTGATGATGGTCCTTGGTTCGGGGAACTGGCCAATTTTATTTTTGTCTCAATTACCCATTATGTCCTTCCATTTGTAAGTTTATAATAATGCCATCAACCTGTTGATTCTGTAACAGGTTGATGATCCTTGGATTGGGGGACTTGACAAAGCTTAAATAAGATGTGTCTCAACTATACCCACTTGTGAAATGAAAGTTATGTCCTTCTGTTTGTAAGTTAATTGGTCTTAAAATTCATAAATGCAATGAATTGACATTGTGGCAGACATCAGAAGTAATGAGTGTATGCCTATTTGACAAATAAAATTTGTAGTTTTCTTAACCATAACCAAAGAATTCCATAAAAAATCATGTGTGTGAAACAGTTTCCATATTCAGAATTTCTTTAGTGTATATATTAGGAAAAAAGCTGGACTTGGGTTTCTTATTTTCTAATCAATTGAAAAATTTCTATAAATTTTATAATAAATGTTATATATAGAGGTTTGCTATGTATTTTAAATTTTTAATTTTATACTGAGCTATAGCCTATTAGGCATCACACATTATACCTATATAATAAATTATTTCAGCCTTTTAATTGGGCAGGGACAGTTTCAATTCAATGTTACTAACAGTGTAAAATTCTCCTTGTTCTTTTTGTCCTCCACAATTGTTCCAAGATTGAAGATGTGCATCCATAGATCCACATATAAGACCTAGTCACCTATTTGTCACTATCCGAAGATTGGCTAGCCAAGTCTTAAAAACATGGGCACATTCCAAGAGATTTGGTAGTATAGATGAGTTGCAGCGTGACATAGTTGTTTTGATTTTGCATCAAAACAATGGACATGTGCATGCATGTACACAGGCAAGAAATATAAAAAACAGACCGCAATGATCAAATAAATCAAGTTGAAAAAGCAACTTACTTTTTAAAATAATTAAAACCTGATCCTAAAAAGAGAAAATGATAGTTAAGAAAAAACAATTCCAGCTCCTTTGAGATTGTTTATTTCTTAAATCTATAAATTAAAGGAAAAAGTCAATTATCTTTCTATGGTTCTTCTTTTATTGCCTGTAAAAATGCGCGCATATACAGAACTTTGTAAACATTCGCAACTATAAGAACAATGTAAAAAAAGCAAAAGTCAGTAGCTAGCTAGCTATAATATGTGAGTGATCCATAAACTAAACATATTTTTAAGGGGAACCTTGTTTCCTGCAGTATTAAGTGAATGCTATTCAAAATTAAAAACCTACAAAATTAATACCTAGCTATTCCCGTATCCTGGTTAACATGCTTGAAATATTCTGATCATTTTTAACAAAAATGACCAATTCAGCATCAAAATTTATGGAAACATGCAAATTTTCAAGTTTATACACTAGCTATGTAAGTACAACAGTATAATTGCCTCTATTAGTAGCCAAACTTTTGATGTTTTATGAAAAAACGACCACACAAATTCACTGCAGTGAAAATTTTTCATATTATGGTCAAACTCCTATAAAATTTAAAAACTTTAAATTACAAAAAATCCTGTTCTAATAATCTTTTGGTATTCTAAATTTCCTATGTTATATAATTTTTGCTGATAAATTCCAATATGCCACTCATTTTTCTCAAAGTTCCTTGTTTTCTTTTTCAAAATTTGATAATGTTAACCCGGATCCGAGAATAGCTAGCTAGCCAGCTACCCATCCATGCATTATCCCCCAGCCATAAACAAGAACAAGAAATTAAAAGACAGCAAGACAGTCAACGAATGCTAATTCAATTAAAAAAACTACAACAGTCAAATTATCTTTTTGGGATGTGTAATTCGGATATCGTGGAAGCAATAAAAAGGTAAACTAGAATAAAAGAAAAAAAGAAAAGAAATCCTTCAGTGTTGTGATGAGTCCTGTGTGTCAGTGACGTAATTTTTCCGTGCTCCGTCTCCGGGAAACTGACATCCATATAATCTTTGCTCCAAATCGTTCGGCAATTTAATTTTATTAAAAGGAGGAGTAATTACATAACAGGATTCCTCAGGATTTTAAATTCACCAAATTCGAAAGGTATTCTGTTTTTCACATGAGAATAATAATAATAAAGACGATATGACAGGAAAAATTAAAAATGTAGAACTATTTTTAATGTTTTAACCCATATTTTGGCGTAATTAAAGGAAGGAAAGAGTGATATAGCTACCTAACCCGTTTGGATGTTTTTTTCTTCTTCTTGATTTTTTTTTATGATCCCCATCCCCTCAATATTTCTTAATGGTCAGAAGGATATAACTGCTAATTATTGCACCAAGAATTTCATCATTTCGTCTGGTAAGAGTCGGCTACGGGACAAACCCAGATCCAGGATCACTCCCATAAAATAGGTGAGAAAAAAGAACCTGCGAAGTACAATCTCCAAAGCCTCTGCCATCTTTTTTCAGTTTTTTCCAAAAGATATTTTTTCCCATAGCTACACCTCTTTTCACAGTTTAAGTTGTTCACTCATTTTCTGTATTAAAAAAGGAAGTAAACAGAGTAAATTTAATAAAGCCACCGTCGAAAATATGTTTGGTTAGCGTCATTTCTAATTACAAAAGTGAGTCAGTCGGTCGGTGGGATAAAAATTTTTCCTGAAAAGCCATTTTCTATTATTCGTTTTAAATGTACGCCAGCTGTATTTTTAGACTCCGTTTCAAGTTCGATTTTTGTCAGTCAATGTCGTTCCCATGGTTTGAGCTTGTAATGCCGTATAAATGCGAAGCAGAGAAATATAGCACTGAGTAGCACAGCGCAGTTCCATATCGAAATAATTCGAAGGACCACTGAAAAGGTAAATGGTGGATTTTGTTGCGTGTCGAAGATTGTTCGTGGATTGTTTGGTTTATTTTTTACAAATTTACTGACTCCCCGACTCGACTCTAGCCTTTTAAAGTGAGTCGGTCGGGTGACGCTAACCAATTGTATTTTTGAGGGTGGCCTAAGGCTTTGTCCATGGGCACTATGAATATTTCTCATTTTTGAAAAAATAATTGTCTCACGGTATTAAAATTTTGTATGTTATATTATAATCCATAGACCTCTTACGCTAATTGACAGGCAAAATAATGCAGGAGGTAAATTGTGGAACAGTCCATTCCAAAATTTATTTTCAGTTATCACTCAGCTTATTTCTAAAGCCCTTGACCAAGGAAACTTTGCATGTCCCCTATTTATTGATCCTGAAAAAGCATTCGACACAGTTGACCACATTATACTTCTTTTTAAACTCTCACATTATGGTATTCATGGACATTCATTAGAACTCTTTTCATCTTACCCCTTAAATCGAAAACAAATTGTCTCCTTTTCTGGTATTTCATCTGGCTCCAACATTATTAAATACATTGTGTTCCTCAAGGTTCGGTTTTTAGGCCTCTCCTCTTCTTAATTTATATAAATGACTTATTTCATGCTATTAAATTTGGGGAGGTCCATCATTTTGCTGATGATACCAAATTGTTACACTTCAATAAAAATCTTAAACATCTACAAAAGGCATGTCAGTCCGATATTAAACGATTGTGTTATTGGCTTAACGGCAATAAAATTTTGATAAACACATCAAAAACCGAATACATTATATTTAAACCTAGACATAAATCTACTCATCATCATCATTCTAGTCCTAAGGTCCGTTTTCCATGCTAGCATGGGTTGGACGGGGTATATTAATGACCCTCTTCCAATCTGATCTAGACTGTGTTAGATCTAAACTTAACTTCCTCTGTATTAAGTCTGTCCTTATAACCTCCTGCCAAGACTTTCTCGGTCTGCCTCTGGGCTTTGCCCCAGGAACTATCAAGTCTCTACACTTTCTTACCCAATTATTGCCCTCTATTCTTTCCAAGTGCCCGTATTATAATAAATTACGTATTATTATAAACGTATTATAATTCTAGTGTCATGATTAATTATTTAGGTATTTTACTCGATTTCGACCTTTCCTGGCGATCTCATATTAATTTAATTAATTCCAAACTTAAAAGAGCTAATGCCATTTTATCTAAACTGCGCCAATATGTCACCAAAAATACTCTTTAGCTTAGTGATTATAAGGCTTGTACTTTGTGCAAGAAACCAAGGTTAGATTGTCCTAGACAGCCATTCAATGTGGGCTATTAAATGTTTCAGGGAGTTGCCTGGGAGAGCAGGGACCCTAATCTAGGACCACTGCAAAACCATGACCCCTCCTGGAAATAATAGACAGGGTATATATCCCTCGATGTTTGTGAGGCTAGCCATGCGAAATAGGCACATTTGTCTCTCACATACTACTGGCAATATAAGTATGAAACCAATGTTATCTTAATGTTGTGTTTTATAAGGTTATCGTGTGTTCTAATCAATTATCAATTGATCAATATATATAATGCTCTGTATTTGTGCTACAATCATACGGCAAAAGTGTTGTTTCTAAATACCTGTGCAATAACAAACATGCATAATATGGGCTTCTGTTTACCGTTGATGATAATACAGATTGAAGACTTTTTTTTGCAGTTGTTTTAATTTTACAAAGTATTCTGCAAAATGTTATGGTTAGTGCCCCAAGGGTGAGATCTCTGCGACTATCTTTATTTTGCTTCAATGTTACTATTGCTTATTTTGAAAATATGACGTTTCTATATTTCTATTATAATCTACTGCATTTTGTGAAGGCTTTCAAGCGCAATATTTTGGAATTTGAAGTTATGTTAGCGAATCTAGGGGTTTTAGCCAATGTAGGGGTTTAAATTAAAAAATTTCTTAGCCGCGAGCCCAAACCATGCTGAATAATTTTGCCTCTCCACTTTTAAAGAAGTAAAACTCTGTTTACTTTTTATAATGCTGTTAGTTGAAACCATTACTTAGTTTTTTTGAGATATATACAATGTTTTTAATTGGCAAATGGGTGGTAAGAATTTAAAAAATAATGTGTATATATATAAATGTTATAAGATTTTTTTATATATTATATAAATCTTTTCAGCAATCAATCAAAATACAAGGATATTATTTCAAATTATATTATGAATGTTGTAGTTGTTTGGATAAAAAAAAAGACGTAACAAAATCATGCTCACGCAATAAAAAAACAGATAAAATGTATGAAATGTGTAGAATTAAATAAACTGATTTTTAGAGCCTGAATATATGAGGAGAGTTGGCTCACCACATGTTCAGCATGACAAAATTAAAACAGCTCAGCATAATGGCAGATCCCTATACTAAAAAATATTTTAAAACCCGCCTAGCTCGTTTTTTCAACCCAGAACGTGTTGGTTAGGGTTGACTCATTTCATATAATATCACTTTGCTGAGTCAGGCAGCGGGTTGAAAAAGAAGAGCATGTGCATTGCAATTCAAAACGAAAGAAAAATGAAAATGGCAAGTGAAGCAGCAGACTAGAAGTTTTAATTAGACTTGTGGAGCAGCTTATAAATTCCCTAAATGATAATTTTGATTTAATTTTGTTTGTTTGTTTACATCTGCCATTTTTAAAATATTAACCGTATTTTTTTTTTAATCTGACAGCATTGTATAGGTCTTGTTCCAGGTTGACTTTTATATATTGTTATCCTCCAATATACGCATAATACGCAATGCCAAAAAATATTATTGGTGTACCAATTAGGACACTTTCCAAAAAAATGTTTCCTGTTTTTTTTATCTAAAAAATAAATTGAGGAATTTGTTCAATTAATTATTTAAACTAATTTAACATATTATTGCATATTATTATAACATATTATTAAGGATAAACAAATCGCCTGTCTGTGTAGACTATGAAAACTTAAATAAATTTTGTTAATTATTCCTCAGTTTTCTCTGTCATATGTTTTCTCCTTTCTCCTGTTAACCGAGAAAGACTTGGCAGGAGGTTATAAGGACAGACTTGATACAGAGGGAGTTGAGTTTAGATCTAACACAGTCTAGATCAGATTGGAAGAGGGTCATTAATATACCCCGTCCAACCCATGCTAGCATGGAAAACGGACGTTAAGCCGAGAATGATGATGATGATGATGATGATGATGATGATGATGATGATGATGATGATGATGATGATGATGATGATGATGATGATGATGATGATGATGATGATGATGATGATGATGATGATGATGATGATGATGATGATGATGATGATGATGTTAAAAAAAATTTGCTTGCAAAATAGTTAAATGCTTTTATAAGGGATGAGACGAAGAGCTGTCTCTCACCTCTCCACCTATTTTTTTAACAATGAGTGATTATGTATTTCCATGTCTATATTTTATAGATATAAATAAAGTACAAAAATGGCTCAGAAATCTGTGAAAAAAATTATGGAGGAATCCAAATCAAGAGGATATGAAGAAATTGATCTCCAAGACAAAAGCATAACCAATGTTGCTGATATTCCTCATCTATGTAAACTTGTTTTTTAGTTTTTTGTATGCAGTATGTTATTAAAGATATAAAAATAACAGGCAAAGATCATAATATATTATTCCTTTTTCTTTTCTTTTTTTGCAGTGCAAATGCGTAACCTCACTATCTTGACTTTGAGTCATAATAGAATTCAAAGTAAGTAAATATTTCTTAAAGAAGAATATATTGAAACAACTGATAATATTTTACTTGATATTTTGTAAATCTCGTCTTTCTAGAGCTACCCGATGCAATAGCTAATCTTAGTGGTTTAGAAAACTTGAATTTGTTTAATAATGACCTGGATGTAAGTACAAAAATGTGAAGGTATTTGGAGTAAAATATATGCATTGCAATGTATTTTTGTGAATGTATAGTAAACTTAGCGATTATTCGTTTAGAGTTTACCGACAACAATGTGTAATTTACCAAAGCTCAAGTTCCTCAATTGTGGGTATGTTTCTTGTATCACATCAACTTTTAACAAAATTAATGACAGATGCTGTCTTTTATGCACCATTCAGCAATTACGTTATACATTATATGAAGCACGTGCTTATTGAGGTTTGGCCATGAAAAAATCGTAGCAGTCTAAACTAGTGTTTTTCACTGTACACAATCAAAACTTGTCAATTCTTCTAAAAATCTCCTTAAAACTCTTACAATATCAACCAAAAGTAAATTTTTTGACAGCATTTTCTTATCAAATCTTCTCATTTTTTTTGGAAAAATGTGAAAGTCTCCTCAAATAGCCTTAATGAGGAAACATATAGAGCCTATATAAAAGTTTAGCCAGAAAATTTTTATTGCAAATCATGTTGCAGATCCCAAGTTATTAAGTCATCGAAAAAAAATTAAGAGGTCTGGGGCGAGCAACAAGTGTATTTTTGTCAACTCACCTTTATAATATCTGTGCTTTGATAAAGTTAACAAGTGTAAAATGACTGATGACAGAAAATGTGAAAATTTGCTACTCCTTGATATGACATTACAATTTATGCAGCATAATTAAATCTATAATTCTTTAAAAATATGCATATCTTGAGAAGGAAAAGAGCTTTTTAAAAATTTAAAAAGACTTGTTAACCAATTTCTTAAGCTCTATAATATAAGTCCAACATCATTTTATACCTCAAGTTCCCTTTAAAAAAAACTTAAAAGTTCTCATCAAGTCCTCAAATCTCAATCTCAATCTATTAGAATACGTGGCAACCCTGACAATTTTTAACATTATGTATCACATTTGCTTTAGAATTAACAAGCTGAAGGAATTACCAAAAGGCTTTGGTGCTTGCCCAACATTGGAAGTGTTGGATTTAACATATAACAACTTGAATGATCAATCGTTTCCAGGAAATTTCTTCTACTTAGGTAGTTTACTATTTTTAACTCCATCTCACAACATTCTGCATGTTTTGTACTTATATTCAAATTTCTTTATTGCGTTGATAAATTGAAAAAAAATAAAACACAGAAAAATAAATAACTTTGAAACACCCATTGTGTTGATAGAAATGAAAAGTCGTACCTATTCAATATTTAAGACTATAAAGACCATTATTTCTTTGAAGCGTGTTTATTATTATTTTTTTCTAGCACCGTTGAGAGCCCTCTACCTTGGTGATAATGAATTTGAAGTTCTTCCACCTGAAATCAAAAATTTAGTAAATCTACAAGTTGTAAGTGAAGTTTCTTAAAAGTAACAACATTACAAGTTAGTAGTAAATTCACCTTTCCATTGACATACCAATCGTCGACGTACGTTAAAATAATATCACTGATCGAAAATTATCGCAATCTTCCTACAAAGTATAAATGAAAAAAATTTAGGGAAAAAATTAGGCTACAGCTTGAATGAATGTCCCAAAAAATGGTTTTCTAGATACTTAATTAAAGAAACTAAGTTGATAAACTCACGAAAAATTTCTTCTTTTTTTTGTTTGCAGCTTGTGGTACGGGATAATGATCTAATCTCCGTTCCCAGAGAACTCGGAGAACTATCGAAACTGAAAGAACTTCACATACAAAATAACAGACTGCAAGTACTCCCTCCTGAGCTAGGTAGGTATCATCAAATTCATTTTGAAAAGAGGAAAAAAATGGCATAGTATCAAAGGTAAACTTTTAGTGTTTTGGTTTAATAAACTATTCAAAGTTCGCGGTTAACAATATTTTAGTAAGCAAGGGAAATAAAAGACAGATTAAGAAATGAAAAAATGAATTTTAAAATGTTCACATTTTTATGTTTAGGAAACCTTGATTTGATTAGTTCGAAACATTTATTGCGAGTTGACAAGAATCCTTGGATACAGGAAATTCAAGATCAAATCGTTCTTGGTGCATCGCATGTTCTCACCTATTTAAGATCGGAAGCGTACAGGAGGTTAGGTTTTAATGTTGGGTGTAACACTTTCATGTCGTGTGTACATTTCATCTTATCTTGTAAGGCAACATTAAAGTTTTTGATTTCTCAATAAGCATAACGTCAGCATATGTTTTTTAATATTTACTTGCTTATAAAAAAACATATCGTACGAAGCGTAAAAACATCCAAGAAATTTGTTCGGAAATCATAATTATACAGGGAAAGGGGAAAATTCAGTTTTTTAAATAATTCTGTGTAGAGAATATATACATTAAATTATTGCTTTCTAGACGATACCAAGAACATTTAGATCAAAAACGACCACCTCCTCCCAAGAAAGAGCGCGAAAAAACCTTAAAGCGTAAGAAGGACGAGAAGAAAAAGTAGTGAAAAGAAGAATACCTCTTTAAATGGGAGAAAACTTTAATAAATATATCAATATAAGCACTTTTTTAAAAAAAAACACTTTGTGTAATTTTGTATATTATATATTGGTTTTTTAAAGGACTGGTTATAAGGGCCGGTTTATGAGGCAAGCTTTTTTGTAAAAAGACTTGTGCATTAAGTGGACCTTGCAGTGGCAAATTTTATTTGTGTATAGTATACATTGTCGTTAAAGCCTGTTCAAACTTTACGGAGCTCGAAGTGATTTCAGTCTGGAGTTAAAAATGGGATGTTTTTTTCCTTAGTTTTTCCTTCTTCATGTAAACAGTCTGCCTTGGGAACGATGCTTGAAAATTCTAATTCTAATTTGAAAAAAATTAACTTGAATTATGTTTATTTAGGTTTTTACTGTTTTACTTCTACAGTGCGAATAATGCCATACCAAGTGCGTCCACTTTTAGGGCATAAACCTAAGTAGAAATAATCAACCTTGAAACATTGTTCGAGTCTCAATAAGGTGTGCCGAAGATAAAAAAAAATGCAGTATGCAGACTTCTGAACTGAGCTTTGTCCTATCTCGTGTTATGCTGTTGTTATGATGTTGATTGGAAGTGCTCTTTCTAATTTTTTATATAATCTTGATTATTTATACTCTGTACTAAATTTAATTTGCCGAATAAATCTTGTTACATTGTGAACCCTTTTGTAAAAAAATTAGCAGCAGCCACTTCGAATTCAGAAAACACTTCACAAACAAGCGGGATTTTCTACGATCGAAGATATTCGGTAGTCCAGTTTCTTGACAAATGATTATAGGTTTTCTACGCATGCGCCTTACCTTTTCTTACTTAAGCCCCCTGCTAATTTACTCATCTTCGAGCCCGACTGGATTCCTATGGTTGTTTTGTAACAGCGTTACAAAACAACTTCCAGTTTCAAGTTTTATATGACAAGACGGGATTATGATTATATTGCGTCCATATAACTCTTTGTGTCAACTATAAAACATGTTATTGTTTGGATGAAGGACTGTTTATATGTTTGTATGTTTGTTGCTTGCGTTACAAAGCAAACAATTTAAACATATCGCAATACAAACAGCTTCCCTATTGTATATATGCATTTGGCTTCACAAATAATTAAATTGTGACCGGGATTGTTCAGGGTGAGATCTTCAATTCACAAAGTAAGGAGAAATGAATAGATATTAATAATTTATTTTAAGTGCGCTCATACAAAGAAGCAAGGGCTTAAATCCAAACCACTTGGCCTGGCACAGTTTCGGTTATTTTTATCACAAAACTCACACTTTTATCAGACCAGTTACGACGTAAATACTCACCCCTTTTTACTTTTATAAAATGTCACATCGTCTTCGAAAAAGAATGAGAATGTCCTCTTTCATTGCGCATATAGTGACACCTACCTATGTAAATAAAACACATGGGGGACCCAAATGGGGTCGTCAAAGACAGATGGGGTCGTCAAAGACTTATGTACCTCCGCTACATCAATTAGCACCTACCCCTTGAAAAGTTGTGGTGAAGAAGATGTACTATTCTAAATTCGACAAAAAACCCTTTTGGATTTAACACTCGCAGAGAGTCTGCATATCTCAAAATGGTAAATTCAAGGCAATTGTCTTTTGAATACAAATACGCCTGCTTAGTTCCCATGAAAAATCTTCCAAATATTCGGCTCCTGATGATTTGCAGAAAATGGTTTGTTTAGCAGATGATTGTGACCGGCTAGTGTCGCGGCGTTCTTGAGGCTTTGTCTAAATACCAACGATTGTCACTGACATTTAAGATAAATGAAAGTAAAGCCTTCTTTTTCATATGTATATGTTCGAAGAAATTGTGTATATATTATATATAACAATCATTTTATCTCGATAATTTTGTTAACCTTTGGTAAAGCTGCGAGGCTAAAATTCAAATCTCCTTGGTCTGCGTGACTTTCCATCATTACAATCATATAGGGACAAAGCACTGAACAAGGCTGAACGAACTGTCTGGAAAGTCATAACAACTTTGTGATAAAATTAGAATTAATTTACAAAACATTTTTTACAATAAGAATAATAGACGTAGACCCCCACCCTACCTCTATCACAGAAAGACCTTAAAAAACCTATTAATGGGATGAGAATTAAAAGACTGGAATTATTGAAAAGAAAATATGATGTCGTCGGGTATTTGCCGCCTTTCCACGACGACATCTTTCAGATGCTTTCATATGAATTCCAGTCTTTATATGTAAAAAAAAATGGCCGGTAAAATCTCATATAAACCAAAGAAAGTTTTAAAAACAAGAAAAAGGGCTACTTTATCAGAACAAGCATATTATCAGGACTCGACTTTAGTTTAGCAAGATGACTTAAGCTTCTGTGGCCGCCTGTTTACAGAAACATAAAATTGATCACACTAAGAAATAAAAGCGTCCGTCTGAAATACTTGTTGACAGTATTTAATGCCCTAGTCATTTGTGCCTGACCATAGCGTGGCCAGTTACTTTTGTAACTAGCAAAAAAAAATTAAAAAAAGAAAAGAAAAAGATATAATTTCATAGTAAAAACCCAGGAAAAAATCAGAAAAAAATTTGGAAAAAACATTAAAAAGATTTTTTTTAAAAAAATCCAGAAAAAAATCAGAAAAAAAAAATGCAGAAAAGAAAGACAGAAAAAAGTTCATAGAAAAATGGATAAAGGTAGGATGGGGGGAGGGAAAATTAAAAATTTTGTATTTCTGCAGCATGCAATTGAAGCAGTTCTTCAACTTCTTCAATTGCAGCCACAACTCTCAATTTCTTTTTGGAAACCTTTCGTGGGAAGATTTTGCATATAAAATTTTTATGCAAAATCTTTGTAATGCCATCAAACTTGTTTCTAATCGCAGTGGTGAAACTCTTCGTTTGCCGTTTGTAATGAGTGTACTGCTCATTTTGTTCAGCGATTTTTCTCTTTAAATCTTCCACCGCATCTTTTTGATAAGCGTTGATGACTTCAAGTTCTTTAATTTTACATTCCATGTTAAAGGCACATCGATTCAATTCATCTTTCTCCTTTGTCAAAACATCACTTTCATGTCTCACCTTCTTCAGTAATTCTTCAGCTTGAATTCCTCTCGTCTTCTCTCTCTCTTGTTGTTCAACGGCGTCAGTCGCCATCTTTATTATTGGTTTTATTGCTTCCTGGATCATTTCAGGTATTGCGTTTGCTTTTGTGCTTAGCTGATCGAAAGTTGTATCACATTCTCTCTTACAATCTTCAATGATTTTCTCCAAATGTTGGATTTTCTCTAGCTGCTTTTTTGCTGTCTCTTCGCTTTCTTGACGAAGTTTCTTCTCTGTTTGAACAGCTTGAGATAATGTTGTAAGCTTATCTTCATATGCTTCGTTTATTTCCTGAAAAGTAAGAGTAAATGTATCTTAACAAATTGTAGACAGACACAGAAATTTTTTGCTTTTTTTATTTTGCATCTCTATTGCTCTATATTTCGCTATGTATTGCACAATTTGACAAAGGATTAAGGGTGACGCGGAGAAGAAAAAATGTTAGCACTTTTTCAAACCTCTTTACCTTTTTTACTGGTTCCATGCCATTACTATTATTAGCAGTGTGGAATTCCATTCTGACAGTGTCACTTCCTTCCGTCACTGAGTTATGTGCAAAGTATAGAAAATTATTTGACGTCAAATTTGTAACATTGACGTAATAGTTTAAAATGGCTATCACGTACTTCAAATAGCGAACTTAGTAAGCTTAAAGTACAATGTGCAGGAAAAAGGCCAATGGCGAAATATACCCGGGTATGCAGAAAAACCTTTTGTGCAGAATAAACACCGCAATTGACAATGAAAGTTGATTAAATTGTAAAAGCTTTAGATTCATTAATTCGTTAATTGATATTTCAGCCATGTCAAAAGTATTGCCAAGTGTTTTACTTGAAATTACATTCTTGGAAATCGATGAATATTTATTTGGAGGTATGTCTGCCTGCTAGATATGTAAAATGCACATATAAATATATTTACAAAGGTCATGATTTTGTGTTGAGGTTAACGAACGCATTGATCACAATTAAAATCAAAAGATTGCTAGCGCACATACCAAAAAAGGATAATTTATTTCAGCATGGTCAAGATAAAGAAGCTGTTAACAGAGCTGCTAATCAAGCCAAAAGTTAACAGTTTAGCTTACTTCAAATACGGATAATAGGGAAGCTTAAGAATATGTGTATCCGGAAACTACATTTCATTTCGAATTTGAAATAACAAAGTAGACTTTAGGAGCTAGAGCAACAAAATTATGTCAAATTCTGTCTCTGGAATGCACAGTGTTAATTTTGTTTAACTTCTTTTGAGAATCTGTAAGTTGTTGCTGGCAATGTTACTGAAATCTTCTGATACTCTTACCTTGTGGACAAGAGACAAAGAGTGCCATGGCTGGGATTACATTTGTCAAAAAATAAACTGAGCACAGAATGCCTTAAGATATTCATTCTGTACTTAGACAATTTATTAAAATCTCTTCTTTTTTTAGATGCTTTACGTCTGCTGAAAACATTAATCTCTCTTTTGGTTATTCTTAAGGAACTGTTCTCCCTTCTGGTATACTCAACTGTATTCTCTTTTCCGGTATACTCAAGGAACTGTATTCTCTTTTCTGGTATACTCAGGCACTAGAAGCGGACATGTGCGCACATATTTTAATCCACTACAATTTACTTTTAACACAATTTCCTGCTCGTCATATCTGTCTCTAGTATACTGAATCTCTGCGCGTTCGCAACATGTCTGGCCATATTGGTTCTTACAGATTTCTTGTTGGTAGGGGTCAGAGATTTTAACTGGCCTTATTGTTTTTTCTGGTGATCATGCTGTCGTGTTGAATAAGTCTGCCGCTAACTGCGTCTTAGAATGAGGTCAATGTAGCTAAGTGGGCAAAGTCTTTAGGTGCCTTTGTCAATAGCTTCTTCTCCTTAACCAGTGGAGTTCTCGTCCCTATATGATTGCGTTATACATACATAAATTTGTTTTTCCCAACAATATTGCCCCCATTACCTGTTCGGTTTTTGTGTTGCACAGCTCCTCTGCCATATTCAGTACGCCCTGCATTCGCGCTGTTTACAAGAAGTGTTTGTATCTGTTATTAAGTGTAAAAACTTGGCCTCTCTCATCCAACGAAGGTCTCACCTTTACAATTCTCCCACTAATTATAATTTCCGAGCCACGGAAACGTGAGCAATTTTTTTAGCGATAAGTACTTAGATGTTACTTGATGAAATAGTGTGACGGTTTTATTTTACGCTGTCTGTGTGGTTTGCTGTTTAAGGGTTACAGTAAGCCTCGTACTTTTACTATCGAGGTTCGCCGGAATCTCAAAGTGCGGTTAAAGCTTCCATTCAAGAATTTCTGAACTAGCCAACTGTCCGGGGCATTCATGTACAGTCCTTAGCAGAAAGAAATAACTAACTGACGTAATGATGAACTGTTGCTATGACTAGACCCCACTTGACCAAAATACCGTCAGACTTATATCACTTTTAGTTCTTTGTAAGATGACGAAACAAGAAGTTATTGACACATGCATCCTAAATACAGAATCAAAACATTGTTTGTAGTATGATAACCACTAAACTAAAACGACATACCAGAAGAAAGATACCTGGAGATTTATACTTTGAAGAAACTCCCACAATGTCATTGTCAGACAAAACAATAACAAAGAAATTATATATATATAAAAATGGGAGAGGTCAACTTAAAAATAATTGGAAAATCATGATGACATACCTGGAGAAAGAATATACTATATTAAAAACCGGATACTTCGACCCCCAAAATTAGCCGTCAGACAAGTACTTGAAGTGGTGATATTTTCATAATAAATAAATGATTGACTGGAGAGGTTGTATGTTGTGTAATAAAAAGACGGTATCAAATTTAATAATAAAAACAAACATTGTAAGTCTAAAAAATAGGAAGTTGGGCTGAAATTTATTGTCTTTTTAGAAAGATATACATATATCCTGCAAGAATTATTACTCAATCAAACTATCAATAAGGCCTTAATTAATTTTGTTGTTGTTGTTGATGTTGTTGTTGTTGTTGTTGTTGTTGTTGTTGTTGTTGTTGTTGTTGTTGTTATGAACACCACAACGAAAATCTCTGCCTGGATCTACATGATTGTGGTGAATTTTAAAGTCAAGAATTCTAACAGCATAATGTGTATCCGATACTTAAACAATATTAAACTCCTGGTGATGATTAAGAACAGTGGATTCTAGAACAAAAAGCACTTATTTTTATTAAAAACAAAACAAAAAATGTGTATTTAACTATAGCAGACAGATACGATAAATAAGTCTGTTGCCGTCATCGGACCAGCATATTCCATTGTATAAAAACTGGTAAAAAAATTTAAAAAACTGCTTAAAAATACGGTTAGTTAGAAAAAGAAATGTATTATTCAATTCAATTCATTTTCTTTTCATTCTTGACAGTTTAAATTCCGGACGCATTTGGAAGAAGAGGGATTTTTCCTGCCGGTAACCAAATTGTTTGGCGTATACAGGAGCCCGCTGTAGTAGGTGTTTCGCAACAGCAAACAACTTTGATTTATATTATCCCTAAACACTTTTAAAAACCCAAGACTCTGAAATTGTCATAACCCACCTGTTTTACAGCTTTTAGGAGGGGGGGGACATTTTTATGCTTTTCAAATAAAGAAAATTAAAAACATTTTTTCAGCCCAATCACCTGTAGTGGTTCATGCTGGGGTTGAGCGCATGTCAACATTACATACTTCCATTTTTATTATTATTTTCACTTAGTTTTTAATCTCTTTTAATTTGTTTATTTTTAATTCTTATGTATTCTCATTTATTTTGTGTTTATTATTATAACAATCAAAGACGTTTTTGTTCAACTGTTTGGGAAAGTTCGTTTTTTGTTTAATTTCAATAAACGACAAACCCATGGTTTATTTTCTTGCGCTATGTGGAACTGTGAAAAACATATAAACGATGACACGACCCCCTGATGTATATTTAACCTAGTCGGAGTGTTAACTCAAATATTTCGTGGCTTTTTCTCATTGCATGATTCAACTGAGCATGTCATCCCGAGAAAAAAGACAACAGAGATATAGACGCATTTTTGTTGGATGCTTGATGGTAGAAACCTAAGTGAGGAAGAAAGAGTACTACTTGGTTTTGAAGTAGTATTATTTTGGTTTAGACAATTTATCGATAAAATATTTACTCCGCATTCAAGTACCTGGACATCAACACAATTATATGCTACCAAGTCATAGCAAATACGAAATCATAAAAGCATAGAGGATATTTATCTGTCTATTTTGCATACATTATATATTTGTAAGTATTTATTTGAGTGAAAAAAGAAGAATTTAACAATTGCACACCAAGTTCGACATATTCTTTTCAAGATGGAAAAGTTCAAACTTCAAATTGCGCTAAGTTGTTTTTTTAGCAGCTTTTTAGGTAAGAATTTTTATTTTCATTTTTTATTATTTATTGGAGAATATATACCCCCGGTTTTGTTGTTAGGTTTTTGAAAGACCACATGTCAAGATGTCGCATACGTGTATTGTATTATTTCATTGTTATTTACACATTTAAACAATGGAAAAGGTTTGATGCGAATGTCTTCTTTCAGCGATGATGAAATGTAATAACGCCATCAAAATTAAAAAGTGGGACGATAAAAGATAAATAGAAATGAACACTATTACTTCAAAGATGAACATTTTGATGATTTCGACTTAATCATTGACCTCAAAAATTTTTAGATCTAGCTAGGGATATTATATTTTGAGATGTTCTGTCTGCGAATTTTGAACTCCTAGTGTGTTCAAAATAATAGACTGATCTCATAACTGCGCAGCTATCTGAAAAAATCAATATTTGCATTTGACAGATATTCTTTCTTGTCATGAAACGACCCGATAAACAAGCAATGAATTGATTTCCATCTGACATTCCTTTAAAACACATATAAGATATTTATAATAACAAATATAAATAATTAAATAAATTAAATTAGCCTCGCGTACCAGAATTCTGTTAAGGTTAACTTGAGATTTCAAACGCATGTTTTGGGAAAGTTATTCTTGATGAATAAGTTGTCGTACCTGTTCTTGTAACCGATCAAGAATATTTTCCCTGTTTTTCAGCTATCGTATAATTAACTTACCTTCAAAAGTATATAGCTTTGTACTTCTCAACATAACGTTGCTTAAAGCCAGATAATTTCTTTAACGGAGTTTAAATAAATGATCATTTATTTTAAAAACTTGCACTATCCCTGTTCTTATA
This sequence comes from Hydractinia symbiolongicarpus, assembly GCF_029227915.1. Classification (NCBI taxonomy): domain Eukaryota; kingdom Metazoa; phylum Cnidaria; class Hydrozoa; order Anthoathecata; family Hydractiniidae; genus Hydractinia; species Hydractinia symbiolongicarpus. The sequence continues at coordinate 10,800,460 of NC_079886.1, forward strand.
AAAAGATGTGTCAGTGACATTGTTCACAGCAGAAAAGGTATATTGGTACACATAGCTACGATCTGTCGTAAAAGTAGGGTAGGGCGTAATTAGACCTTAAGAAATGAGTTATAATCTATAATGTGTTGTTAAGCAAAAAAATTAAATTTTCGCCATCAAAACAAATAAAAAGTATTTATTTATCTATTTTTACTTATTATTATTATTCTTATTACAATTATTATTATTTCATTATTTACAGATACAATCCTGATTGTGCTGCTAAAAAGGTTTTCTGTTTACCTTCTCAGGTAAAAAGAAACTGTGGGAAAAAATAACTAATTACAAGGGTTGGTGACTAAATTTTTGTAGAGTAAATATTTTTTTCTTCACCTGACACCCAACGTTAGCCGTGGTAGAGCAACTTAATTCTCCGACTAAAACCCTGTTTTTAAACCTAAACGATGTCTTTAATTTGTAAAATTTTATATTACATTTTAAACCTTTCTATGTTTTCTGCACATACATATTCCAATGTCCGCTGTTGACATTTGATATCTTGTTTAAATATGTATCAATGTTTTGCACTGTCAAAGAGCTTAACATGCTCACATACACTCCTAGTTTGTAATTGTTCACTAATCGCGGAGATTATAGAATGCATCGTAGGACATCTCCTGTATCAAATTTTTGTGATGAAATACGATCAGAATTTCTTGTTAAGAATTTGCCTTTTGAGAATTGATAACCCTTCGTTTAAGGCGATCTTTATTATTTATTACTAGAAACGAAGCAAGGCCACTAAGACGTATATAATATACATGCTGCATGAGGCAATCTCCTCAACAGTGGTTTCTTCAGCAGCCAATGACATATTAGAACCACCTAAGAAAAGTGCTTGTCGATAGAAATTAGTTTGTAAGATTAAATTAGGGTCACAACTTAGAAGACACATATCACATATAATCACTTTTTCTCTCGTATTGCATGTGGATACCATAGCCTTATACTTGGAAGACTTGTGGAATGCATTGAATTTAAGATAGTGTAGTGACAGGTATGACGTCAGTTCTAATCTCAATGACGTCATTATATATTTGGTATTTTAATCCTTCCTAATAAAAAGTTCTTGTTGCACAGCAAATGTTACGCCATTCAAACAACCTGCGTCGCCCATCCTTTGTGTTTTTGGAGCTCTGGAACTAGAACTACTGTGGCATGAGGAAATCTGTCTCTTGGTAATTCTGCATTTTGCTACAAATATTTCTATCAAGAAATGAAATTAGTTAAGAATCTCTCTTCATAACGTATCTCTCTTTAGTAATAGTATCTCTATAATAATAGCCGTCGTCTGTCTGTCTTTGCGCGGACCCCCCGCTGAGTTAGAAAATCGTGCTACGGAAACACGAATATCAAATGCGATATATTATTATCCCCTTTGTTGCCACGGGTAAATTTCAAGGACGGGCGACCCCGTGGATTTTTCCACGGGTTAACGACTAGTTTATCAATAATACCCGTGGTCTGAATTTAAAATTTAAAATAAATCGTTTTGAACTGAGGATGCACAAAATAGCAATACACAGAATTGTACGACGGGTGATAATCTGAGGACCGGAATATATAGGACGGCGAAGCTGTGTTTTTCCACGGAAAAATGACTAGTCTCTGTTCAAAATGGCTGCGCGCAGATTTATGCTAGACCTCTGTCTGAGTAAATATTTATGTTGACGGGAAAATTCGTGGCATATTTCACAACTGGTGAATAATAAAACCATTTTTTCTTTAATAATGGATAATTCTTGATCCGTCTAGGAAAAAACCACAAAACGCTATGGGCTTTGTGATAATCGCGCTATATTCCACCTACTTTCACCAGTCATGAACATATTTACTTTTTCATGTTTGTGTTAAATCCTTTTTTATGTAAGTTAGGCAAACATCCTGAACTTGTGTTTATATCTTCGTGTTTTAACGTGATCTTCACAGTCATTATGTCTGAGAACAGAAACAAAAACAACTTGTTTCAAATTTTCAACATATTGTCATTCGCAAGAAACATATTTTTAAAAATTTTTTCTATCTTCTTTTTTTTACTTTTTTTTTTAATTATTTTTGTTTTTTGTTTCTTTGTTTTTGCTATGAGAACAAACCATACCAAAGCGAGATGTTACACTTTTTTATAAAAATAAGAACGAGGTAATTTGGCTTTAGCTTGATCTGTTTTTATTTTGTTCAATTCTTTAGCCTAGAATATTTTTATCTTGTTCAATCATGAAAAAACTTTTGATCAGTATGAAATTGCATAGAAGAGGATGAGAATCAATGCAATAAATTGCGTGCAGAGCAATTATATTTACTATAAGTGTACCTTTCTTCGTATTTGAAGGGGCAGGGTCACTTTGAAGAATAGCGACAAAAAACTTAGTCAGAAAACCGTCATTTGCGATAATATGTTTATGATTGTAATCTCCTCGTCAAGCTTCGTATTTGTAGCAGGAATATTACAAAAGTAG